>NW_005842001.1:2259216-2284243 GCF_000455745.1 Alligator sinensis
CTGAACAAACGTCAGCTTCGGATTTTGGGGGATGCAGGACAGTGGCAACTAGCCTACGAGTTAGGTTTTAGTTATCTCGAAGAATTTGATGACTCCTCGACGATTTCGTCGAGTTGAGTAGCTGCTTAGATTAAAATCATGTTTATACTTGTATTATATGTTTAATAGTGACAGCAAGTTTAATTGATCGTTTTTCATATAGGTCTTGTAAATATTAGTGAAATAATTGTTTCAGAGAGTTCTTTTACAGATCCGAACTTCAGAGTGCGTGGTAGTGAGAGGCCCCGAGAAGGATAACATCACCGAGAGGAGTGAGGGCCTGATACGCGACTCCGCCATGACGCCCACTGAAGCCCTGATCATTCAATTTTTTGTTATGAATGTGATTATGTGTATATTTGTGTGTGCCGGCTATTATTTGATTCGATCCCTTGAGGACGAACTTCTTATGTTAGCTAATTTTGTGTATGTTCGTTTAGGTCCACGAACCGTTGACAGAGCTACTGATAACCTGGGTGATAGATTTGAGGTATAATTCTGTTATGCCTTCAGCAAGGGGGGATGTCATGACCCAAAGGCATGATTTTGTGTGTGCTTCGGCACCAGAATTATCCCCGCCAAGTTGCAGTTCCATTGCACAGGAGAGTTTCCTGTTGCAGAGGAAAACCCCGGGGCAGGGATGAGTTTCCCGCCTTTTCTGCAGCTTCTTTTGCAGAGTGCATTGCTCATGTTGCAAGAGGAATGCATGGTGCAAAAGAGTTCCCGCCACCGGTATGTAAATTCGTTCCCCGCTATTGGCTAGTTTTAAATTATTCACACGTGGTGGCTAACGATTGGCCTGTTAGCCGTATAAGAGGCTTGAGCAGTTTCTGCCCAAGCCGAAGAGGACTCCACATCCATCTCGTGGGGACTCTGGATACACGGCAGGGTAATAGAAACCCTGTGTGAGATCCAGAGGAGCCTGGTGTGGCTCGTTCACCCAGAGCATCCGGAGCTGTGTTCTGTGGAGCCTAGCAACCTCCATGAGACCGTCTGTGTTGTCTGTGTCTGTAACCGCAACTCAAGCAAGTTTTCCAGCCTACACCACTGCCATCTCAGTGTAAGTAAACAATCTTTAAAACTACCGCTAAGCGTTTGTGCCTAATTCCAGCTCGTCAGCCTCCCTCTCCAACCCGGCGTGCCCGGGCTGCTGGCCACAGCCCGCGTGCAGCACGGAAAAGGGCTCGGGTTGCTCCCGGCCCGCACATAGGCAAATGACACTTGGTTGAAGGAAGGCTGACAACCATAGGTATCCTAGTACAACTGGATTATCTGCAAATATACGTCCAAACATAGTTGTACCTAGTACAACTGGATTATCTAGTACAACTGGAAGGCTGACAACCATAGGTATCCTAGTACAACTGGATTATCTGCAAATGTCCACAGCTGGAGTCTATTTCCCAGAAGGTGCATGCTGCAGGCAGCATTAACCACTGTACATAATAACCAGTCATCATTAGATGAACAGTAAAAACGTGTTGCAAGCTAGGATTCTTTGGCTGTCAGTATGCTGGATGCTATGGGCACTCAGAAGTGAGCAGAAAAAAGAATTTGGTTCTTCCGGATCAAGCACCACGAGCCCCTCTTGAATGAATGGAAGGAGAATGCTTTCTGTTCATTCACAGTATGCTGGATCAACACTCATTCCAACTGAATATCAGACAGGGCACAAAATTCCAGATAGTAAAGGGGCTGATATTCCTTCTTTCGTCTCAACTAGGTGGATGCAATAACATGAAGTAACAAAATAGATAGAACGTGGGAGACTGAGCCTCAACTACAAAGCTATTCCCCACCGACCTGCTGCAGCAAATTCACCTCTGTTGTAACTTTGCTGAGGTAAGTAAAGTTACACCAGGGATGAATTTGGTTCATGTGACCAAATTCTGCTTTTTTTTGTTTTTTTCATTTGTATTCCAGTTGCTCTCCAACCAATACTGTAGTTTCCATTGCACTAAGCCAGTGGTTCTCAACCTTTTGGGACTCGAAGGAGCCCCTTACTGGACTTGAAGCATGTCTCATTGGACTCAAGGCACCACTTCACATCTTTTGGGAACACCCAATTTCACCCAATTAAGTGACACCCCATTTAAAAAAATGACTGTATATATTACAGTGGTTACCTCCTTACACTGGGCTAGGCTGTAGGGGTGGAAGATTGTCCAAGCAGGAACAAGGCTGAAACTGGCTCATCTACTTGCACCTCACAGCACCCTTTAAAGTATTTGGCAGCACCCTGGTTGAAAATCACTGTACTAAACTTGTACAAACTATACTTGCTCTGAAGAGCTTACAAATCAAAAAGGACACTACAACAAAGGGGTGGGAAGGGGAGACATAGATGCAGAAAGATCATGCAGCCAGCAAGCCGTGTATCTGGGAATAAAGCCCAACTGTTCCAAAGCTCGGTGCCCTGAACATTAAACCACATTGCCTTGACAAACTAACTTTTTAAAATTTATTTTTACAACTTCATTTAAAATGACTATAACAGGAGAGAGAAATGAATAAACCACTTCAATTCAGGTCTGCAAACCCCGCCAAAAAAGAAATCCACTTAATTCTGATGAGAAGCTCATTTCCATTAAAGGCATTAATCGTTGTTTTTAAAAAGTGGACTGCAAAAGATTATTTTGCTTCAGACGGCCTGAAGGGCTTAAAACACGGGTCAGGTCTGGTCTTCCTTGCTTTTGCTGGAGGATTTCCTGAGTGTCTGGGTTTCTGGGAAGAGTGTACTCTCATGCATTACTTAAAGGCATTACCCTGAAAGAAAACCTCTCTAAAAATCAGCCAGTCAATGAAGTCATGTAGGTGTTAACAAGCAAATCTGAAGCAATTTTAGTAAAAATTCTTTCCCTTTTAATTATGTTCTTATTTTCCTAGGTCTCCAAATACCATAAAGTTTTTCAGGGTAAAAAAAGACGTAAATTTCTTATCACAAAGAGGCAAAGAGCACATGTGCTTAATTTACTTTTTCTTTTCCAATCACCTTAAAAGTGCACTACCTACATGACTATGTAATCCTACTCCGGTTTGCATGGTTCTCCAGCAAAATAGTTTTCACAATTTTAAAAGTAAAAATAATTTTGTGGGGGTTTTTTTAAAACCTTTTACAGGCATAAATGTGCCCATAAAACATTTTAAAAAATTACCGCTAATTCCACTATCAGAAAAATTTTATTTTTGGTAAGTTAAGTCAGTTATATTAATCTATTTCAGTGACAGAAGGGTTTTTTTTTAACAAAAAGAAATCAATTTTTTCAGCAGCAGCTGGAATATGTGAAAATAAATGAGTTCCATGAAATATTTATAAATGACCGTCTGGAACCTAGGTTTTCCCCTAAGGAGAAACACCGCATCATAAAGATATCCACATAAGCATTATTTAGCTACTCTAAAGAATACTAAAGTCATATCCTGGCAATATTTTTTTCAGATTTATCTAACAACATATTTCATTTATCTAAGTATTAAAATCTAGTACCTTGGTTATGCAAGCATTTATGTGCTTCTTAGCCGTACTATTGTGAGTTTAATGGAACTATGTAGGATAGAAAAATAAAGTACATGTATGTTTGCACAACTAAGGGTTCAAGCATACTGTCACACCAGGACGTGAGCGGCCAGGCCTGGGACCATTCAGGGATCAAGGCATCAATCAGGACTGGGATGAGTAAGTGGAATCCAGAGTTGTACCAGGTCAAGAAGCCAGGAGATCAAGCAGAGAGCAAAGCCAAGGAGCAAGCTAGAAGGACTAGCACACTAGTCCTGGATAAAGTTACCCTGTTATCCAGATACCTCCTGTTCTGGATCAGAGCTTTGTATGCAAGAAGTAGAGGGTCAGCTGAACCTGGCTGGCCATTTCTGTGATAGAGAGGGGTGGAGGGTTAGGCCCTACTGGGAGTTTCACACTAGCTTTGGCCAGTTGGGTATTCAGCCACGGAGAGGCAGGCTGAGATGAATAGCTGTACTATTGGGTCAAGGTCCTAGGTTTAAGGCTGTAGCCTGATATGAACAGGTTATTTTCCCACCCGTTGCATGGAGATAAATGAAATTATTCAAGTGTATAATTTAAGCATGTATGTAAATCTTCTCAGAATTTTGGTTTAAGCAGTTTAGGTCCTTTTTAATGGATTTTCAATGTAATTGCTGAGAAATTATTGATGCACTTCCATTGATAGTTTCTAGTTGTTTCTAGGCTATTGGAGAGAGTAAATGATCTTTTGAAAGTATAAGGTTGCTCTGGAGGAGTGATCATGGAGGTGCTGAGTGCATGGGGAGAGAGCTCAGGAAAGCTGGGAGGGGAGAGGGTGTTGGCTGGCAACATGAGATGGAAGAGGAAATCCTGGTGCCTCTTTTATTAGTCTCCCCAGTTCAGTGCTTTTTCAGCTCCTCCATTCATCCCAGCCGCTTTCATTCTCTTTATTCCTTATTCCAGTCATTTCCAGTCTATCCTCCCTTTTCTGGTAGGTAACTCCTCTCTGGCCTGACCCCAGGAGGTGGAACAAAGTGAAGAGAAGAGAAACAGAAAAGCTTTCTGAAATTAGACTCTACAATGACCCTTGTGGCCATGGAGAAGAAAGCAGAAAGCAGCTGCTTGCCTTCAGTTTGACCCCCTGGCTAAGTTCTCAGGTAGAGTCCAGGTAGGTGTGACAGGACTTCCAGGTGTGCAAATAGCATGTGACGTGCCCAACATCTGGCAGCCCTAGAGAGGGTAGGGTGACCATATCTTTACAAGACAACCCTGAAGGCAAAACTGCTCACCCAATCCTCTTTACCAGAGAAGTTGATCACATCACTGGATTATACAAAAGACTGGGATCTGGGCACTTGATATATTTATTTTTAATGTGGTTGTATAGTTCATTCACATTGATTCAGAGCAGATGTTAGTCAGTTAACTGGGTTGTGCAGGTGAGGGGGACAGGTTTCGACCTCTTCTTTAATGGGTTTTTTCAAGATGCTGCTTAGGAGGTTCCACAGGACCCAGGAAAGATGGAAGAGGAAAGGGGGCCATACCAAGGAAGCATCCCTCTTTCTCTTCTTTCCCTGCTCTCATTAGTGGTTTTTTCCCTCCTCCATTTTTGGAACTAAGAGAGCACTTGGCCTGTGATTGTATTGGAATTTTGCCTTTGTACGTGAAAAAATTATGCATCTATGTACAGAAAAGTATGAGGATTTTTAAAATACCTGTGATTATATCTTACCTACCAAAAGGAGTAATATAGCCAAACCACTGGTATTGTTTTGACACCTACTAACTTGTTTGGGTGTGTAAGTTCAAGGGAAAGCTGCAAGAATAAAGAAATCATTAGCAAAGCTCTTCCTGACCTTCTATTATCTTCAGACATAGAAACACAAGGTTCATAAACTCCATGTTTAGCTAAAACTGTAACTGCTGGTATTTTTAAGTTGCTAATGAGGAAAATGAAGCAGTCAAGATTTGCCTTTTATTGGCTTTATTTTCTTCACCTTTTTGCAATTTACAATTTGGTCAGAAGAGAAGGTCTTTTTACCCTTCTCCCCATGATGGAGAATTATGCTATGAATTATTTTTTAGAAAGAATATTTGCATACAGAATGGATTATTAGACAGACAGTATAAAGTTGCCTTGGAAAGTTGAACTCTACATAGCAATTGGTCTTAATATTTCTGATTTCTGGGGTAAAGGAGATTCATAAACTCTTCTTCATTTATCCAAGTCCCCAAACTAACAGTACAAGGACTCTATTGGCCACACATGTACTTATTTCATCACACGCATACACAGAATAAAGCCAACACATACATTTCAAGGACCCTACTATGGAGATAATGGATCCACAGTATTGCTTTAATCATTATTGGCATGGATTGAAAAGTAAACAGCAAAACAGGAAAAGGGAGGTTCAAACTAGATTAAACAAACTGCAGTGTTGAAGACTGTGCAGTCATCTGGGAATTTCGCCTTAGTGAAAAAAAGTTGAAAGGGAGACTTAACACAAATAACACAGGTCTCTTGGATTTTTTTAATCCTCCACCGTATGTATAGTTAAATTTCTTTAACAAATTAGCATGTGGCATGAGAGTTATGGAATGTGCAGTGCTATCCCTTCATTCACTAAAGAAAGCAGAATACAAGCAGGTTAATAGGATGTCCCTGGCCTTGGGGGTTCAAATTAGATGTGTGTCGTTCCAAGGAGGATATGAGATAAGCAGCAAATGAGCAATGCAGAAATGTTTCTAAAGTTGAATGCCTACTATGAATAGGGATTTATAGTGCATATGTAGCCTATCCACACTTAGTCCAATTATCTGTGAAAAGGGGTGTGACAATTAAGCTGTTTAAACTATAAATACTGGACTTCTACTAAAGCTAGCCACTCTCCAGAGCCAAAAATCTTGTGATTAAGACTGAACCTGAGGTACAATCAAACCTAGGTCCTAACACCACTTCCTTAGGCTCTTTCTCCCAAACACCAGTAAAGACAATTTATGTGGATTCTGGATTTGTCTCCTTCCATGTATTATAACTAATTAACTAAGAATCTGCTACTACCCTCACACATCTCACAGGCTAATGTTATTAGTATCACAGGGCCTGTCAGTCTGTCGGGCAGTCACCAGGTATGGACGTGTACCCCTATGTCCTGCTGACATCCACTGGCCCCTCAGGATGGCTGTGCCCCTACGGTCGAGCTGGGTGAGATCTGGTGCCATTTCTTTTCCCACCTGCCATGACTTTGATGATAAAAGGAGATTCACAAAAGGGAGGTGGTGACTACCTGTCTCACACCTGGATCGATCATAGGGACTGCCCCCAAGGCCCGAAGTCCAAAACCGTAATCGAAGAAAGGACCAACTTAAAACCGACCTTTCTACTTCCTTTCATTTTTGTTTTTTTTTTTCTTTCACTGAAGTCCTATGACATTTGTCCTTTTCTTCTTCTGGTTGTCTTCAAGGTCTGGTTCCAGTTGCCTGGGGCAGTTACCCCAGGCGTCTTCAGCGGTTTACTTTCCCTGCCCTGGACTCCTCCCGGATACTTTAAATCAGGACCACAGCAGGCTTAATTGCTGGTGCACACTGCTTAACGAGGAGGCAAATTCCCTCTGGAGCAATCAGCTGGGAAGGGGCACGGTTCTTGCTGCTCAGGGTTTTCTGCCCACCCCCGTCTCAGTCGTGGAGCCCCTCTGAGTGCATGCTTCCCTTCTCTTTTTGGGAGAATGCCTGGCCCTGATCTGGGCTCTCTAGCTGGCGGGGAAACATCAAAGAGAAAAAAAAAGAAAAGAGAAAAAAAAAATCCCGTGGTGAGCGGTTCGGGCAGATCCGCCACCTCCACCGCCTCCACTGCTCCTAGGGTCTTTCCCTGATCCACCTTCCTCTGCCTTCCTCCACCTGGCCTCTTCCGCCCTCCTCTTCACTCCCATAGCGAGGGTGTTACTGCCTCTTTGGGGTCTGACCAAGGGCTTACCCGATCTTCTCCATCTTCGCCCCGCGTCTCCAGCCCCCAGGCTCCTCTCTTCTCCTCTCCTCCTCCTCCATCGTCCTTCTCCCTCTCTCCCTGGTTCTGCCCCTGGCCTCCGGATATTGCCCACGCTGAGGATTGGCTCCAATCCGCTTCACCTGTTGAGGAGGTAAAGCCGGACAGTGCAGATGGGGAGCTCCCGTTGTAGAGTGGACATCGTAATGCGGTGCGGTCCATGTCCCTGGTCAGGGACACACTCTAGGTGAGTGCCCTCCGGGCTCTCACACACTCAAGTAGCTCTAAAGCAATGTCCTAGCATGCTGTTGACAGAGGTGCCATTTCTGATAGATTGTACAATACAGCACATGAATTGAAATTGCTCTTAAAGGCCTGTTACTTCATGTGGCTGCCCTGTTTAGCATATCTCAGTGGTAGCCGCATTTCAATATCCAACAGTAAACTTTTGGGAAGCAAGGAGGGGAGAGGCAATATTGGTAATATATTTTACTGGACCAAATAATATAATTAAACAGTAACATTTATATATAAATTTGCTTAGGGCTTGGCTCACTGGGATGACGGGCGATCTAATTATAAAGTATTACTATCTAGTATTTATAACAGGATGACTCCTGTTTAAAAGCCACAGACACTTGTGGAATTCTCCATCTCCATTCTCAAAAGCATCTCCAGTCTTCCTGTTTCTATGTAGCAAAATTTCTCATCTAGAAAAAGGAGCTCTGAAATATTCATCTAGCTGAGCAGTTTTACCACTGAAGGCCCTTTACGTTTATAGAGTAACTATGGAGAGTTGCTAATGAAGCAGGAAGTAGAGTTTTAAAATTCCAGTGGAGTGCTTGGTTACTGTGAATATGGCATGGGCCTCCAACATACACCAGTAGTGCCTTGTTATACTTAACACAGGCTCCCTTACACTGGATCACAGTTAAGGTCATTGGCAAGTTGAGGTCAGTGCTAGGGCAGTTTGTGCTATAGTTATCTAAACTGTACCTGACCTGTGAACAAACAGGGGATTTCAAGCCCCAGTACCACCAGTATCTTAACCTTCATCTGCACAAATATTTGCCCTGAAAAGCGGGAAACGCATTCTGAAAAAATACGTGCATGTTATAAATAGGCATGTTCTGTCTATATGATCTATAGATGCCAAAGGTCACTCCATTTAGATGAGTTTTTCAAATGCCCTAACTAAATACGAGATGATTGCAATGGAAATCACTTGCCAGTATGCAATGGCCAGAAATATACTAGTACAAGGTTTATCTGCACGTTTTAGAAAGATGTAAGGCAATGGAAAAGGAAAGATCAGATCAGAGATGGCGGAGAAAAGTTGGATGCTTTTTAAGTCTGCAGGAACAAATGAGATTCATCCTAGAGTATCTCATGGAGGTTATATGAAGTCCTGGATGACTAGAAAAGAGCAAATATAAGGCCTGTGTTTTAACAAAAGGAAGAAGGAAGTCTGGGAAATTATAGATTAGTCAGTCTAACCTCAATACCTGGAAAGATTATAGAGACTGTCACTGAAAAATCTGTTTCTAAGCACCTGGAGGATAAGAAGGCAGCCAGGAACAGTCAACATTGATTTGTCAAGAGGAAGTCATGCCTGATCAACACAATTTCTTTTGTAGATGGGGAAAGAATAGCGTATGTGACATATTGCAACTTTATCAAGGCTTTTGACGCTGTTTCCCATGATGTTCTCATTAATAAGCTAAAGAAATACAGTCTAAATGAAACTACTGCAAGGTAGATAGATAACTGTTTAGTATGATCATTGTGCTCAGAGAAATTTCTAATTGGGAAGAGGTATTGAGTGGGGTTTCCCAGAGGTCTGTCCTGGGTTTGGTACTGGTTAATATCTTCAGCATTGAACTGGAGGATGGGACCAAGCGCACAATAAACAAATGTTCAGATGACACCACACTGGATGAGTTACAGGCACATTGGAGATTAGAATTAGGATTCAGAGGGTACATCTACACGAAACATTTACTGCAGAACTGACTAATTAGCTTCACAGGTAAATGTCTCAGTGTCTACATGTGTGCCCCTATTAGAGCACAGGAAACTAATAAACTCCGCAGCAAGGCAGTCCCTGTAAATACAAGTCCTACCCTGCTGCAGAGTTTTTTTATGCACAGCAGCACATGTATAGATGCTGCCCTGGCTGGCTGGGGAATGAGGGTGCTTCAGTGCAGGGCTTCCTGCTGGCTAGCCCTGCACTGAAGGACCCTTGTGCCCTAGCTAGTCCCTTCACAG
The DNA here is from genome assembly GCF_000455745.1 of Alligator sinensis. Taxonomy (NCBI): domain Eukaryota; kingdom Metazoa; phylum Chordata; order Crocodylia; family Alligatoridae; genus Alligator; species Alligator sinensis. Next base: position 2,268,987 of record NW_005842001.1, read on the forward strand.
CACATTGAGCCCAGTCAAAGCAGCCCTGGGCTGGCAAGCTGACCCTCACATCCCTGCCAGCCAAGGTGCTCTCACCTGGCTCAATGTGCTGTGGTCCAGGTACACATGTAAATGGCAAGCTTCCCAGAAGCAATACATTCCAGAGCAATAAGGTTAACCTCCAGAATTCATTGCTGCGCATTAATGGCAGGTGTAGATGCACTCAGAATAACCTTAATAAACTTAAAAATAATCCAAAATTAATTGAATGAAATCCAGTAAGAAGGAATACCATGTCCTGCACTTTAGGCAGAATCCACAAATATGAACTTGGGAACAATTTGCTAGGCTGTAGTACTGCAGAAAAGGACATGGGAAATTGCAGATTGAATATAGGTCAATAGTGTGTTCTCAGTGTCAAAAGAAGCCAAGAGCATATTGAGTTGTATTAACAAGACTGTCACTTGCAAATCAAGGGAAGTGATTATTGAGGCTTGAGCACCTTCAGTGCTGTGTCCAATTCTGGGCACTGCATTTCAAGACAGACAAACTGGAAAGAGTTCAACAGAGGTCAACAAAAATCACAAGGAAAGGTTGAAAGTAGGCCTGTGCGAAGCGGCTAGTATTTGCTTTGGAGCCACTGAGTGGGGGTTCTTCTTTTTTTAAGGAGTTGGGATGTTGGGGCTGGGAGAGCAAGCGGGGGATGAGGCCGATTTGGAGATTCAGCTGATTCAGCAGTGGCCAGATCAATCCAGCCCTCGAATCGGCTGGAGTGTAGGGCTTTTTTTTTTTTTTTAAACAACCGGGAGCTGGGGCTGAGCAGGGCAGCTATGCGGGGCTTGGGGGAGCAGGCAGGGGATGGGGCCTGGTGGGGATCCCCTCATGGCCCCCTCTCCTCTCCTGTCCTCTCCCCCACCCCTCCCCCCTCTCCGCCCCTTACTTACCAGCATGGAGTCCAGGTCCAGCTCCCTGCGGCAGTGAATGGGGACTGCCCAAATCTTCAAAGCTCTCCAAATCTTTTCTGAATCTATTTGGAGAGCTTCGAATCGATTTGGACCTTTTTATTGGTCTCCTGATTCGATTCAGATTTGGAAATTTGGCCACCTAATCGGGCCGAATCTCCTCTGAATCAAATCAGCACCCAAAGCTGCGTACAGCCCTAGTTGGAAGAATTAGAATGTTTTAGTCCAGAGCAGAGAAGTCTGAGAGGGGATTTGGAAACACTCAAACCCATGAAGGGTGGTAATAAAGGGGATAGGGATAGATTATTCTCTCTGGCTGTAGAGGACAAGACAAGAATTAACACTCTTCAGTTACAACAAGGGGAATTTAGGTTGGATATTAGGAAGAACTTCCTTGGGTGGTTAAGCATTGGAACAGATTCTCTAAAGAGGTTGTGGAATTGCTATCATAGGAAGTTTTTAAGAGCAAGTTAGACAAATACTTGGCTTGCTTATGTAGGGTTGATTCTGCCTTGAGAAGTGTTGGGTAAATGACCTCCAAAGGTCCTTTCTGGTCCTGGTTTTCCCTAATTCTATGATATTATAATGCAGTGCTTCTCAACCCTTTTAGATTTGAATCACTTCTCTATAACTTTTTTGAATTCTGTGGCACCCCATTTAAAAACTAATTTATTTATTTTTTCAGTTATTACTTCCTTGGAGAGGGGCCAGGTGTTGGGGAGGCAAGAAGCAGCAGGGAGAGCCTGAGCCTGCCTGTATCTGCTTATCTCTTCACACCTGGAGCTGAGCCTGTCCTTATCTGCTTATCTCCTCACACTACCTGTGGCTCCCTTCAAAGGATCTCTTGGCATCCAAGGGCGTCCTGGACCCTGGTTGAGAATCACTACTACAATGGCTTCCTGGCTGCTATTATGTCTGCATGCATTCTAGTACAGATAATACAGAGTTTGCAATATGACTACCAGCTCTGCCCACAAGCCTTGCATTGTCCTCTTTAGACATGAAAATAAGATTTTCCTCCCACTGGCTCTCCTCCATAATATCAGATATATTGTTTGTCCACTTGCATTATGGCCACTATTGCTTCCTTGCAAAGATCCCAAGTTCTGGAGTGATCTGAACTTTCATGAAAAAAAATCTAATTCTTTACATTTCTAATTCTCCTGGTTGCCAAGAACTTTAAAGCCTTGGATAAGGTGTAATTGATACCATGCTGTCTGCTTGAGTATGCAGACAACTTCCACTGAGCATCAGCCCTTACAGCCAGGGAATAAATGGAAGTTTTTCACATCTGGGTGCACTCCTGGGCTCTCAAGCTTTCATAATGAAGCCTATGGGCACTATCAGATTCCTTTCCTTGGGCCATTTGAGTTCAGAGATCAAACTGATGGAAATAAAAATGGTGGTGCTCTTCCAAGCATACTTGTGGCATGAAATGAGGCATGATTCAAAGTCAGCTGAGGAGGTCTTTGATCCTCTCTTTGTGTGGCGACGTTCTTCAATAACAGTGAAGCCTTTAACCATGTCCACATTTCAGTTGTCCTCATTGGGCATCTGCATTATTAGAGATAAATGAAGCAGTTCATATCTCTCCTAGCAGTTGTGCCTTGCTCTGAGAGATATGAACTGCTTCATTCATCTCTAATGGGCTCCTGCAGATGTAGGCAAGCAGTGTTAACACTCATTTCATTTTTTCAAGATTTTCTTTGTAAACATAACCATTATGCCAGGTCACTGACTGGCCCGACTGGGCATCTGTTTGCTGGCCAGGTTACCCTTTCCTAACAGTTTTTCTTTTATCTTTCTTTTTTTTTTTTTTAACCTTACAAGTAGAGATGTAGGGAACAAAAGAACAGTCCTTGAGATAGAGAGGTCACAGTGTGGTAGTGTGTGGGTTGAAGAGGACGCAAGCTGCCATTTCACAAAAAGTCTATGAACTTGTGAAATGCAAGCAGGAAAGGCTTCACAGCCTGTGACCCAGCTAGACAGACTCCTGGGCAGGCTGCTGCAGTTCGTGCCCCTCCCAGGAGAGCATGTTGGGAAGGGAATCAGGGGATAATAATACATTCCTTTCCTTTATAATAGAGTTTAGGATGGTGATAGGGTTAGAACTAGTCTCTCTCATGCTCAAAGCAGTTGTTCAGCTGAGTGAATTGTAAAGCATACCCATGAGTCCATAGGAATACACATATTACACACCATCTATAACTGTCTGCATTTGCTTCAAGAACTCCAAATAGAGATGAATAGTAGTGAAGAGATGAAATCCTGTTCCCATAGAAATCAGTGGGAGTCTTGCCAGTGACTTCAATGGGACCAGGATTTTTCCTGTGATACTGGAACCCCGAGGCTTATTTACTCCTGTTTTCCTCAGGTAGAAAGCAGAACTGGAGGAGGATACAGAGATATCAAACTAACTATGACTGTGCTATAAGGAACGTTTCTGCTATCTCACGTAGATAAAATTATTTGTCCCAAAAAAGCAAATGAGTGGGAACACTATCACTGCACCCTGTTATTTATCTTGTCATCTAGCAGCTAATCATAATCCCATGAAAATGCTGACCAGATATCCTGGAAAGCATCGACCCTGTCATTGTTGTGGAAGATAATCCTCTAGACTGGACAGTTCCCTAAACCATTTCTGCAGGGCCTTATATGCATTGTTGTACAGGATTTTGAAGCTTATCTGTTCTTAAGAATGAAATTTGATTATGGGTAAGATCTGTTTTAGATATGAACTTTGACACACACTACCTAGGGAGCTGACTCTTATCTACCACGCTCAATACTTTCACAGATCTGATACAATTGTAGCTGTGAGATGATAAATTATGCTTTTGCACTGGACAAAGAAGCTCTCTCCATGTGGTTCCCACGCCCTGCTCTGTGTGCTATTGCAGAAATAGTTTGCCATTGTGTTGCTCTGGTTCAGTTTCTTACTGTGCTCCTCTGCTGCAAGGATACTTATTCAAACCTGTTGCAGGAGGAGGGGGAGTCAGCATGTAACATTTTCCCAAGCCCTCCCCAAACCATATGATTTAAACCAATCTCAGCTTTCCTTTTTGTTTCCTGCCCACTCAAACATTCCCGTCCTGTTACTGAAGGTACTGCGAGGTGTGCTGCAGCAGGCTGGGCACAGGCCTTAGTGGCATGAGATATTAATTCTGTTCTTCTTTCTTCCACTGACTGAGTGACCTTGGGAAATCACTACAGTCTGCATCTTGAGAAGTGGCCAGTACTGTTGGGCACTCAAACCTGAAGGGCCCAAATGAATGGAGATTTTCGAGAAAACTGGACTGGAATGTCGGATGAGTCAAACAGGGTTGAATAGTGCTTCCCTGTTCACATACAATACTTCAAGAGGTGCCCATGAAAAAACATGATAAGTACAAGTATTCTGGTTCGCTTACACTCACCTCATTAAAGCAGGCTCAGGCACCTAATTAGGAGGAAGCCAAGCCAATGGAAGCAGGGTCATTTCTCAGATGTTGCTCTATTCTCTGGAATCAGCACTTCCCTCTCTTTCAAAAAAATTAAAAGAGACTTTTATGGTTACAAAGACAGCTCTCACTGTGTAAGTCAATGTGCTTCTGCCTTGCTGAGTCTGCAGACAAACTCTCCCAGCCCAGGCAGAGGTGTGAACTTCCTCCATTAATCTTTATGAAGTGTTAACTTCAAAGCTGAGCGACAGTCATTTATAGGTTAATAGAACCCTATGAAAGAAACTCTCCACTTGAGTCATTACAAAATAGGTATTAGGGCATTAAGTGGAGGCTTGGTCAAATCTTGATTTTACTTCTGGGAACTGGAAACGGCCCCACTTCACACACACAGCCTTTGCATGTTCATCATTTCCATTGCCACAGTAGCATTAGACAACTGCAGGACCAAGCAGTCAGACTGGGAAACCTGTGCTCAGTGATTTATGGAATAGGGCAGATATAGGGGTGATGATGACTAGATGGACATAAGGACACTTTAAATGTTAAATATCTAGGACCAAATGATAGGACTTGATATACAGTCTTTTAATGCATGCATAACAATGAAGTGATGGGACTAAACTAAACCCGTACGTTTAAACTAAGTATATCCATCCACTAAGTACATACCCAATTCTGATTTTGCCTTAGAAGCAGGGCAGCATGTTCATAGTTCCCTCAAGAATTATTGCACCAGTGCTTGTCAGAATGCCCATGCATTGATTCTGTAGATCCAAAGTACAGGTCTCTGCAAATGGATGTTTTCCTTAAAGCTGAACATCACAAAGTTCCTTTTTCCTTGGAATAGGGCTCTGCTTCCTCAGCAGCACTGTCTGTCCTCTCTGTTTTCTCTGACGGCTTTTCCTCAAGGTTCGGGTATGGAAGCTGTTTGGAATGGTCAGATCATGGACTTCTTTCATTGAAATGCACTTCCCCTGTCCCATTGAAAGAGGTCCAGAAAATAGGACAGCCAAGGGTTTAGTATGTTTTGTAGGTAGCCTCTCTGGGATTTTGCAGGGCCACCATTATCAGGTGTTACAACCTTCAAGAACCAGTGAAGTTCAGATGCAGAAGGGCTGAATGGATGCCTCCGGCTTCCTGCAGTTCTTTGAGAAACACCGAATGGCCTCATCTAGGGCTTTATTTGATTTTCTTTTGGGTGGAGGGAGGGGTTGAGGGCACCCTATCCACCACCTCCACAAGTGATGTTATATGTGTGTGGAACCTCCAGAAGAGGAATCCTCACCAATTTTTCTCTTCAAATGCCTTCCTGTGGGAGGAGAATGAGTCATACCCTAAGCAGGTTCTGTGAAGCCAACTGAAAAAAGAGGAGGAAGGGTGTTTGCGACGCTAGGTCACTGGGTGGCTCAAATTCTGTGCACTTACTTCCTTTCTCTGTCACTGACTGATTTATTTCTTTGTCCATTCCTCATCTGTAAAATAGGACTTCCTACCTTACAGGGCACTGTAATGAAGGGCCATGTCACCCATTACACTTAGTTAACATGTTAACTGCACTTGAAATACGAGCTTACGAGTATTTGCATGTTCAAGCAACAACTGTCTCTGTCAGAGGCAGATACCTGGCTCACTTGGCAGATCCAGTGACAGGAGCAGCATCCTCTCCAAAGCTTAGCTCCCTGTGTCTCCTTCTGTCCGCTGCCAGCAGCAGAGACCCAGCTTGCCCCAGTGTGCTGGGGCGGGCACTCCCAGGCTGGGCAGGACAGCAAGGAGGGCACAGAGTGCTGCTCATGGGTGTACTTGATTGCTGTGGTGCCCAGGTCCTCATGGGTGGACTGGAGAGCTGCGGTGCCCAGTGCTGGGGTCAATGTTGAGGGGTACGGGAAGCACAGCCAGCTCCAGCCCTGTCCAGAGTGCTGCTCGTAGTAAGTATTGCTATGCAACTACTCAGACCACGTTCTAACTTTTAAGACAGCATGAAAATGCTTACTACACCTCAGATACAACACACGCTAAGTGTCCTTTTCAAGAAAGCCCTAACTTTTGTGAGCCCCGAAAGTACCACAATGGTAGAGGCTCTATAAACAGGCCAGCAGACCACAGCCCTCTCCTATTACCTTTCAAGGTGGAAGATCTGTCACTCCCATTTGAAACAGGGGGAGGTGTGGCCCTTAGACTCCTATTATTGTTAATGTCAAAGCTGACACAAAAGGCACTCCCATTTGAAGCTGTCTTCATCTATCCAAAAAAGGGGCATGGTTGCTTTTGCTGTGCAATTCACCTTAGTCAATAAAAACAAAACAAAACAGTGCGTAAAAACAGCAAAGGAAGATGCTTCCTGGCATTCAGGGACTAGATCCATTGAAGGTCTCTGAACCAGCTGGTCAGTAGCTGCCAAAACATACCCAGCACAAAGGTCACTTTTGTTTGTATAAACCTGGAAAATATAAAAATGTGAGGAGGGGGAAAAAAGCCTTAACTAATTTACCTCTGTTTTGAAGAGTTACAAGTTAAATGGCCATGTTGCCATGGGTCTGCTCTGTGTTCTGTTTACAAGACTTGTCTTTTCCCCTCCGTTATCAGTACAGTGACTAACAAGAAACAGAACTTCATTCCCAAACCTCCTTTGTGTCATAATGTTTGTTTCTTATCTACTTGAACTCCTTCTTTCCCCCAAAGGGCAAGAGCTGATACTTGGTGGTGCTCCATGTGGGTAGAAAATGTACATTACAACTGCGACAGCATATCATTATTTAGACAGCGAAATGTCTGGTGCTGCGGACAATAGCAGTACTTACTGTATATCTCCAAGGATACACAGGGAATACACGTACCTGCTTCAGGGTGTGAAGCAGTTAACAGATGGGGTTAAGAAGCAACGTCTCCTCTGTACAGTTATTACAAAGTCTTGATTACAGGGTTTCCTGAACTTTTGTCTGAAACATCTGGTACTGTGCACTATCAGGCAGGGTATTGCATAAGAAATAACAGTGGTTTGTCCTAGATAACAGTAGATAACACCCATATCAATATTGACTCTGTCAAATGAGAAGTAGTTAACCTTTTGTAAACCAGTGTGTGGTGATTAGACACATGGAACAAATCTGCCATTATAGGTCATCTATACACATGCTCCGGGGTAGAGGGAGGGGGGTGGCCTTTAATTGGAGTGGCTCTGAGAGCTGCTGTAATTAAAGCACCCGCAGCGTCATGCGTGTTACGTGTTCTGTGCTTCAAAATGTCGATGGGGGCGCTTTAACTAAAGCTCTTTCAATGAGCTTTAGTTAAAGTGCACCCGCCACCATTTTGAAACATGGGGACACTGATTACACATGCCACGGAGGCTGCTGGAGTGCACTAATTAGCATACTCTGGCAAACTCGCAGCAGACTTGATTAATTGAGTCTGCTCTCATATGCTAATTAGCAGAACTCTGTCACGTGTATAGGTGCCCATAATTCCTATGTCCTGAAGGTGCTTTATGGACTGAGGCATAGCAGTACAGCTCTGTGCCTGGGGCAGCTGCGTGGTGCCTGGGGCAGTGCTAGCTTCTGCCGTGCTGGTTGGAGTGGCATGATCAACCACTGCTGCAGCAAGGGTTGTTTTTGCGCATCACCACAAATGTGGCACCCAGTTACCCACCCAGTAGCATCTCGTGTAGACGTGCCCTATGCTGACTGAGACCCCTGGCTGCTGGTGTCTTGCGCTACCTAGGAAACCTGATTGCTGAATTTGCATATCACCTAGGCTAGGGACAGAAGTTACACATTAACTGATTTAAGTGACCAGAAACTGGTTTAAACCTGTAACAGAACAGAAGCTCAGTGCACATAAATCAGTTTCAAAAAGGCTGAAATTGGTTTAAGATAGACCTGGTTGACTGTACTATCTGACTTAACTGATTTTGGTCAAACCATTTCATGAAACTTCTGTCCCAGACCCCTTCCTGGTTCAAGTTAAATCACAATCCCCTGGCATCCCAGCATGCTTTGCTGCCCTGGGCTGGGCTGTCTGTTCCAGAGACCAGGGCTGGCACCACTTGTCTGCTCTAGCTAGAGCAGTGAGGGCTGACTGACAATGAGTGGGGCAGGGTTGGGAGGGGGAGGCAAGCCCAGCTGGGGATGCAGCCCAGTCTGTGGTGAGGGGGAACTAGGCCCCCAGGCAAACCCCAGCTGGGGTCTGGGGCCAGGGAAGGGGGTTAAACACCCCTTCCCCCAATCAACCTTACTGCTGGGTGCAACTGTGGACTATAAATCCCAGAGGCACCTGGAAGCAGGAAGAGGAAGTGATGAGCAACCCTGCAGAGTTCTACAACTGTGTTTCTGGACTGCAAATCCCAGAGACCTCAGGGGCAGCAGAAGGAAGTGAGCACACAGCCAGAGATTCATGCTCTAGCACCACCCCCACCCCCCAGCTTCTGGCCTGAGCCACTGCAGGCATGTGTCTGCATTTCCTGAATCAAAGGGAAATGTCTGTCCAATTGTTTCTCAGTTTAATCTCTGAAGTTTAGAATAACCTGCAAAGACTGAATCAGTTCAGCCTCAGGCTTTTGCCTGTCTGTGGTTAGCCCTACAATGCACTGTAGATCCTCCCTGTCCTGTTTCAACTGCATTCACTATCTCCCCAGAAACACCATTCTTCGCTAACTCATTTCCTCATACCTGACTATGTCCATCTGAAGTGCAGCAATTGGATGGAGTCCATGTCAGTCATTCTAGGTCCTCTAAAGGCAGATTACCCCCCTCCCCTTCAGCTGTCATGAAACAATGACGGCTAGATATTTAAAAATGACTCAGCAGCCAATATGGCAATCTGGGTGTTGGGCTCTTCTGAAAAGTCTAGTTTTTAAATGTGTGCATAATGGAACAATGAAACATTGCTATTTCTGCTTGTTCTAAGTATGATTTCCACGTGTATTGTTTTAATTGTATCCCCCATATGTTCTTGATTAAGTGGATTTTACAGACCAGAAGCTAATTAGTAAGAGAGAATTGCTCTAGATTTTACAGATTGATACTTACATTCTAATAGCTCCTCCTAATTTCTTCTCTGAATGATGAAACTGGCTTTTTCTATTTTTCATTCTTGGTAGAAAAAAATATAAGTGTATATATCATAACAGGAGGAAGAAACAACATACTACAGAACAAAATATGCATATTGACATGAAGGGATATCCATCCCCAAATGCTGCTCTGCAAATCTGCCAAAACATTTGTAAATAAGTTATGTTGCTGTTTTTTTCTTCCTCCCTCTGATTTGTATAATGGTAGATCTTGCATCTGTTCAGACTTCAAACTGGGAAATATACTCTGTCCCTTCAGCTACCAAATCAGTGAAGCCTCAGAGGCACAAACCTTTGTGGGTACTCTTCTCGACCCTCCAGATCAAACTCAGCACAAATAGATGGCTGTGTTTGTGTGTATATATATATTTAGTATTTTCAGATATCACAAAAACATACATAAAAGTGTATTCATCTTAGGGACAGATCCTCTGTATTGCAACTAGAAGGAGCAGGCCAGTGACCTAAAAATGTTTTCCTGGCTCTAAGATCCAAAAACATGCATGTTTTTCTCTCTCCTTTGGCATTCAGTTTGCTACATCTGCTTATCCTCTCTTCCTCTCAAATGTGAAGACACTTAACATAAATATGAAATTAAACCTGCCCAGTTAAAATCATCTGCCAAAGTAGACAAACACTTACTGTTAACTATTGCTAGAAAAATGGAGACTTGATAGTGCCATCCTTGCCTAGGAAAACCATAATCAGAGGATGAAGCCTGATATGCAAACCTGGAGGTGGGGGATCCCATGGCAGTAAGGAAACCCAGTGACTATATCAGGATTTTGCACAAGGCAAGTATTTGTACTTACAGAGCCAAGCATAGAATCACAGCCAACATTTTGCTTGGCTGTAGCATTACTCTCTCCCAGAACACCAATGACTTTTAAGGTAGAGAATCATTACCCAGAAAGCCCCTATTTATCCTTCCTCTCCTGGGTTCTATTGGGATCCTACATGTTACTTTAAAAAGGCAGGAAAATATTAAACTATTTTTAATAGGTAGGATCATAGAAGTTAGTGGGAAGGTTCACTGGGTTGCCTGGTCCCCTTACAACTTATATACTAAGGGTTGCCAAACTTGCATCTGAACAGATTGTAAAATGAGGGGAAGTATCCCTGTGAATCACCTCTCTACCCATCTATGACAATGTAACACCCTGTGGTAAGTAACCACCACAATAGTTTACCTGAAAAATAATGATTGTAGACACAGGTTTACCTGGGCACTTCTGCTCCTTTGGTGGTGACAGTAGAGGCAGTGCATGGGGCAGTGTTAGTGGCAGAGCTGCTGGCAGTAGTGGCATTGGCAGTGGCTGGACCAGTATCACAGCAGCTGCTACTTTTGCACCCCAGCTAAGTGCCTGGTACTGGTGCCCCAGGCACCCCTTCAGCTGTACTAGTGATTCTATGAATGTATCTCATGTACTTAGCTGTCTTCCTAAGCGACTTAGCTGCCAAAAATGAGGAGGAGGAGAGGCATTTCTTAACGGACCATCAGTAGTCTACTGACCAAAGTTTGGTACCACCTGAATATACAGTGCTCTAACAAATAATATGAGTCATTCAGATAGAAATATTGTGTTAAAAAATTGAGAGCATCAAACTACTTTAATGAATAGCATTTAAAAGAATTTATACTGCTACATACATACTTCCTTTTTAATATCAGCATATCTTAATCCAATGTATTTTCCTTTCAAAATGCTGCTTTTTGCAGGAGTCATATGCATCTCACTTTCTTCAGTAAGGACAAAGTGATTTAGCTTAATAAGCCAAAGTAACACATGAGTAAATGTAAAAGCAGAAGAAATGCTACAGATGATTTTCTACTCATTGGAATGGCATACTTTTGATTACAAATATAACTACCCCGGTTGTCACAGAATATTTAGTCTTTTTTTCTCTTCCAGTTATGCTGCCTATGTTTTTTTATGGATAAGCATAAACAAGTGTCTGTAGGAGGGGACTTTTACACAGCAAGCCTTCAAGAAAGGCATTGTGCCAACAACACCTAGCAGAGATGGACCAGGATCCTGGCAATAAGTAGCCTACCTTAAGTATTTGTAAAACAGAAGCATAGACCCCTGAAACTCAACAGATCATCTTCATCACTAAGAATCTCTGCATTTCAGAGTCAAACAAAAAGCAGAGAGAACAATGCAGAGACAGGAAAAACACAAGTACAAAAGGTGCTGCAGAAGATACCCTGCACCATCATCTCTTCCTTCTAAACAAAGCTGAGAAGACAGCAGCTACTTAGGGGCAGAAAAGTAGTTTGGATAAAATAAGAAGGGCCCTGAACTTTGACCCACAACTTGAACTGAATCCAAAGCAAAGATTTAATTCATACCCTTAAATATTAAGTCCTGTTATTTCAGTACATTTTGCATAGCTATGCACTTCTACTTCCAACCTGATTATGTATTTTCATAGGGAAAGCACTGTACAAGTGCAGACAGATAAAAAGCGTGCAATTCTTGTAATATATGAACAAGGCTGTAGAACAGCTTTCTTTCAACAACAGCCTCCTGCTGGCTCTTCTCACCAGCCTTGATAATTTCAGCTTCCTCTCCATCCTGTCTGTTACCCTAAGTAAAATGCAGCTTTCCTATGTTCCTACAATTCTTACAGTTGCCAGTTGTTCAAACCACAGCGTACTTAACCACGACCTCATGATATCAGATTTGAACATCTTGGGACAAATCCCATTCTACTTATCAGGCATCTATGCTTGAGTCTGTTCCTCCCAATAATGCATCAGCTCTTGTAACACACCTTCACCTTAGCCTGAAGACTATATATGAGATAAAAAGTAGCAAGGAGAAGAAAGACCACCCACCTGCTGCATTAGCAGTTTGTCATGGACTTCAGCAGGGTGGAATAGATAGCAAATAGGTGGAACAAAATCTGATTTCTGGTCTTCACCTTCATGGATAAGTGGTTTAAACCTTATTTAGTAAGGCTAGGTACAGATATTCAAAAGCCCAAGGTGGAATCAATCTAAGTTACATGGTTTTCTCTAAGTGGCGTAGTTTAGATCAGTAGCAAACAGAACACATGTTCTCCCTTTCGGGGATACGGGGGGTGAGGAGGAGCAAATCTGAGATCAGTGTCCACCATTTTTAAACCAGCCTATGTGTGCTGAACTTCTGTTCTGTTACGGGTATAGACCAGTTTCCAATCACTTATACCAGTAAAAGTGTAATGTCTATACCTGGCCAAGATGAGGAAAAAAAGTGGTCTGTGGTCTGAACCACTGAAGTGAATAATATAAGTATCAGAACTTGCCTTATGTCCTACTTCATTCCTCCCTGTTCTGCATAAAAGGAAGCTTGATGATATTCTGTGCTCACATCCATCTCCATTTTTCCATACACATATGGAATTAACTCACAATATCAGTCCTTCCCTCCCCCGCATTCAAAGTTCTCTTAAAAATTCTATGTTTCTACAAGACCTCAAAACACAGCACTAAAAGAACAGAATTATAACTGTTCTTTTTCTGGTTTTCCTTTGCATATTGTCTTATTTGCCTATGCCTTTTGTGAGATCTTCAGAGAAGCACAAGCATTAATTTCTGGGTCCTGACCTGGCCAGTGTCACGCATAACAACAAAAAGTATATTTTTCACTATCTTACCTACCTCCTTCCCTCCATCCTGCACAGAAGGTATTGATGTATTTGTTTAATAAACCAAATGCTATGATAAGCCCATGGTATTTCTGATGGGGAGGGCATCGATTCTGTATCTCTCTGATCAGGTTCCTTGTAAAATATTTTGGAACATGGACAGCTTCTCCAGTCAGACAGGCTGCAGGGGTCTGGTGCAGAGAGATCTTAGTGCAGCCCAAGTCAATCAGTGGAGAACCAAAGCAACCTTCTGTAATGCTACTCATCTAAGCTACAGATTAAACCATATCTTTGAGTTCTTATAAAATCCTTTGAAAGTGTTTCCCCAATATAAAACTCCAGCAAAAATGAAGCAATGGAGCAATTTTTAGCACTTCCGGCCCAAAGAAAGAAAAAACACCATAACTTTCATGAGGGCTCAGTCATTCAAGCTGGGGTCAAGTTGACATCCATAGATGTTGAGGCAGTTCAGTTCTTAGTGAAACTGAGTCAGCCATATAATATTTGAAATGACAGTGCATTTACCCTGGTTAAAATAATAATTACTGCATTAAATTGGCTTTTGAGATTGGTTATGTTTTAATTAATACATAAAAGATATGAAAAAAAAATGACAGACGATGACTTTCCTTGACAGCATTACACAAGTTCAGGGTGGTGTAGTGATTTATTCTGTTTTCAGTAAAATGCTGACGGTAACTTATATCCTCAGGAAGTGAGCCCAGTAAATGTATGTTTAATGCTCAGCTGTAAGAACAGAGCTGTTGGTGCATACAAAAGTCATGATTCTCTGGCTACATTTTCCTATCCATATGAATTCTCTGGAAGTCACACCCTGGAATTCCCTGTAAGTCACACCCTGCACAGCAATTAGGATAAACTTTCTTCAGTAATGCAGTTTGAGGGGCTATGTAAAAATGACACCTTTGGCTTCAGTTCAGCACAGCTCTTAAGCACGTGGTGAAAGTCAATGGAAACAGTCGCATGCTTAGTTAAGTACGTGCTTTGCTGAATTGGGACCTACATCTGGTGCCTGAGTGTTTCCAAGTCAGAAACATATCTCTTACAGATAAAAACAACAAGAATTGTGCATTGTATCCAACGAAGTCAAATGCCTTACAAATATTCATAAACTCAGCCTCGCAATATTATCATTGTTTCACACACAATAAATCAGTTTCAGGAATGAAATTTGCATTTTCAGATTCAGAGTCCTGTTCTTGTAGCCATGTCCTGGCTCCAAGGGCAACTGTGATGCCCCCTGGGGGCCCAGTGGCTCATGACCCACTCCGGCTCCTCGGGGTACCCTGTCTTTTCTTACTTGCCTGCCCAACTTGATGGAATTTATAATATTGCAGGACGCAACTACATTCATTCAGTACAACGGAATAGACTATTCAAGATGAAAACTATGTCCCCAGAAAATGTGCTCTTGACAAATGGTCTGTGTGTCTGGACCCTCAGCGTCAGGTTAACCATGAAACTTGTCATCTTTAAAGCATAATGCAAACCCACGTTTTTCTACCTACCACATATTCATTGTTTTACAATTTGATTCAAATATCAAATTCAGAATACTTTTTCCTGGTGATGAGGCAGAAGAGGAAGGCTACCCTCCACCACTCCCACATTTTAGGTTGAGTCTGCATTTTTGGCAGCAGCAAAAGTAATCTCTTCACTTGTACATCTGAAAGGTGTGATGTGGAATCACTGAGCATAAAGGTAGCACTTCATTCAGGTAGTCCTATAGTCATTTCTCTTACTGTGGTTGCACATTAAACCACCCTGGTAGAAGGTAGCCAAGGGACTTCCTAAGGAGGGCCATTGTTTCAAAGACGTCATAGGCTTGAATCAAACTAGAACTCAAACTTCATTGAACTTGGGGATACATCAGAGCTGTTTCCAAAATTTTCAGTTTGGGCTTGTCCCAGTTTGAGCCTCTTAAATCCAGGCAGCAGAACTGCCATAAATTTGAGTGAGTGGAGATTGTGTCAGAGTAACTATGATGTAATTAGTACAGCTGGGACATGGCACAAAAGCCAAAAATAAAAATAAGAAAGCACACATACATTCATACACATGCACACGATGAGGAAGTTTCTTCTCAGGAAATCTTTGTGGCTCACCGTTCCTGTCAGACAAGGTAATGTGTCTGTAAATGTCACCCAGCAG
>NW_005842001.1:2284274-2292665 GCF_000455745.1 Alligator sinensis
CTAAAACACAGAAACAACCAAAGCTGGGAGAGGAGGAAGAGACTGCCAAATACTTTTGAAGCCGGTCAGAGACTGGGCCAAGTGAAGGAGAAATTACACAAGAAAAATAAATCTCTCCAGCCAATAAAACCAAGAATCACTGAGGAAGTTGGCTATGCCAGTACTGGCCCTGAAAGAAAAAACTCTCCGAGTCTAGAAGGCAATGGTTACTTCTTCTCATAGTGTACTTTATCCTCAACCATACAACCTCAATGACTGGATTGTCCCATACCAGGCCCACCTATGCCCCAAAATACTCTCTGTGAAACGATGTCTCTATGCACAAGATGACTGGCTATGTATAGATCAGGGGTAGGCAATTATTTGGTGCGGAGGGCTGCTTACTGAGTTTTGGTAAGCCATCGAGGGCCGCATGACAGGCAGCCAGGGGCAAATAAATATTAATTTTCTAAATTTTTTAGGGGCCCTGCAGGCTGGATAGAATGGCCTGGCAGGCTGCATCCAGCCCATGGGCCACATTTTGCCTGCCTCTGGTATAGACTATATGCATGGTAAACTGGATCATGTATATGTAGCAGGGGAAAATAACAACTGCACTCCAACAAAAATCCTACTGGAGGAACTCTTTTTGCTGTCATTAGTACTAACATTAAATTTATCTTTATTATAGATGAGCAACTAGGGGAGGAAAAATCACAAGCCCTCGAAGATTTTATTCCATTTACTAGAATGCATTAGCACATCTTAGTAGCACATTACAATTGTAGGATTAAGGTCAGGAATCCAAATGAGAGGAGACATTTACCCTGGATCAGATATGGGTAACAAGTATAACAAGGAATTTTTGCTTGGTCTACTTCAGATAGGAAAGTCTATTGAGGAAGAACTACAAAGGTCTATCAGTGGAGAAAGTCTTCTTGACTTTTCTACTGCTGTTTAACAACTACACTAGACATGGCATGGTAGAAAATAATATAAGCAGCATGTGATGACGGACGTCTCGAGTCCGGTATCACCCGTCGTTTAGGTAGCCCCTCCCCTCACCCCGCCTGCCATGACTTTGCTGTTATGTTTGATTTGTGAGAGGGTTTCAGTGAAGTTCTTTAATTGAGGGGTTCCCCAGTGTGGGTGTACTCACGGTTGATGCTTCTGTTGCTCCACGGGGCTTCGCCACCCCTACGCCCTGTCCACTCGCCAACCGATCACATGTTGGTGGTATGGTGGCCTGTGGTGCACTGCAGGCTTGCCATTGGTTTCCTCCAACTGTGGGGACCCAGGCCTAGCGATATCACTGGGTCAGCCTGTCTTCTACTCTCGCTGGCTCCTCAGCTAGCTCTGGCAGTCCTTCTTCCTCCCCTTTTCCTCTAGAAATAATATTCTGCCTGGGCGGGGAGACTTCCCGGACTGGTGTCCGGGACCCAGCAATCCCTAGGGATGGCTCCACCTATCCCTGTCCCTATTTCCCTTAGGGTACCTGCTCCTCTGTGCAGGGGGCCTCGTTGCTCCCCCTGATTCCCTCCTCCCGAGAGGGATCCTGGTGCTTCTCCGCTCCCTACCTGGGGTAGGACAGGGAGCTTCCTGCTACCTGCCTCTGATAGAGGCTTTGACCCTCTCCTCTGAGAGGGTCTGCGAGCCTCCCCCTGCCTCTGCCAAAGGCTCCAAACCTTGCCTCAGCTTCAGCGTGGATCCGGCGCAGCCTTGCTGGTGCCTTTCCCAAGGGGGAGCTGCAGCACACCGGCTGTGCTGCCCACCTTCTCCTTCTCTGTCTCGCTCACCCTGCCTGTGGGTGCTGCCGGGGCTTTTGAACACTCCCGTGGTGGCCGCAGCAGCCGCCGCGATTGGCTCAGCTGTTTCCCTCACCGGGAACAGCTGCTTAAATAACCAGCGTAATGCCGGCTCGCGCGGCTGTAATTGTGGCTTCAGCTGCTGCCGCGGTCTCGGCTCCAATGACGCCGTCTCTCCCGGAGGTAAGTACCCCTCCCGGGGCTCTGTCTCAGGGTTGTGTCCACCCCGCAACCCTTCCTGCCCTTAGCCTGTGCCCGTTATGGCGGCACGCCGCCATCACACAACACTAAAGATAATGAGAGCATGGAATATGAAGGAAATGTACCTGTTACACTAGTGGATTAAACTCAGTGGAGCTGCACCACCTTCTATGAGATTTGAAAACATTTCAGTTCTACAGAAAAAAATAGGATCATAAGCATTCTGCCCACAATCCCCTCATTTATCTCCTTATGTAAAACAACAAGGTCTTCCACAGACTTTCTGGCATTTTAATTAGGCCTCTCAAAAACTTTTTTTCCAAACAGGGCCTATTAGGACAGGGCTGTCCAACTTCTAATTGGCTAGGGGCCATATGCCCTGTGGGCTGCACCATGGTCCATGGCTGGACCACAGGCCCCCTGGCACCACATGTTGCACCACATTACATCACCCTCTGGGACAGGTACAGGAAGTAGAAGTTAGAGAAGGGAAGTGACCCTGGGTGCTGCTGAAGCCAGAGCAATGTGGGGAAATGTAGGGGAATGACAGCTGGTGGGACCCCCTTATGTGTCACATGTGGTGCATAGACTGCCAGTTGAACAGCACTTTGTTAGAACAAGGTATGGGATTCATGACCCTAGACTGAGGTTCTCTATTTAATCATAGTATAAGTGTGAGGCAACCAGGTGAGGCAGGGTTGAGGGTCTGGGGGTCTAAGAACCAGATTCAGAGGAAAAAACTGGAGCAGTGTCCATGACACAGGCCAGAGTCAAGATTCAGAAAACCAGCAACCAAGTTTCCACAGCCAAGAAGCAATCCACAAGGCAAAGTCCAAGCAACAAGTCAAGCTAGGGGTCAGGACCCAGGCAACCCAGGACCCAGGACCCAGAAGGGTCAAGAGGTTCTTCACAGAAGACTGGGTCAAAACTGTTGGCTAACCTGGAAACCCATGGTCCCAACTGGGTCCAAATGGATAAGCAGAGCTCCCAACAGCTCATCAGGGCACTCACTGTTCCTAAACTGGGGCAGAGTTCATTAGCTAGTGACTTAGTGCAGGTTTGACTGCTTAGGTACTTGGCCCAGGCACGCCAGCTTGATCTGGGTCCCTGACAATAAATATGGAATGAACAGTAATAGGACAGCTTTTCCCACAACTGTGCCCTTAGCTTGAACTGGTGGATCGGCCACAATGGTGAAGGCCTATTACTTCGTGGACTGTTCAGTCTCAGACAACTCTGTTGACACTACTAACTGCCTTGCCAATACTGATGATCACATGCCTACAAGGAAATGAGAACACACCAGTAAAATAATTTTAGGAAACCATCCATTGGATTATAGTGACTGAAAGTCATTATCATTCAGGGATGGATTAGAATCAGTGACAACAGAAGTGGGAGGTTGTGTATCACATTCTGAATTCTCAGTGCTCCCAGTGGGTTATATTTTATATAGTTATAGTTTATATTATAAGCTTCTCCAGATGTAATGAAGAAGGGCTTGTCTGAGTACAGTATTCATAGTTTTAACAGGTTAATTCTGACTGGTTTGCTTAATATACTTAGCTCAGTTCCTGTTGGCTAATGTTGATGTTGGCACTATTAGGCTGTGAAAACATTGTGCAGATGTCCTCTGGTGATCCAGTACCTCCCTAGTACTTGTAACTATCAAATAATTAACTCTTTGTCTATGGTTGTTCTTGTTGGGTGATTAACTAGAGACCTCTTACTTTTGCTTGTCTACTTTCTTTTGCAGTCTGTCTAAGCTGTTTATCTAACTCAGCATTATTCCCTTTGCAGGCTTAAGTGTTGGGCAGCATGCATAACCAACACTAAATTACTAAGACTAAGGCTTCATTTTGCTTGAATGGGAACAACCACACAGTCCTAGACTTCACTGGGTAGAGCACTGACCAGATTTGAAGAAGGCAGAGGGACCAGGACACAGCTCATCAGTAAAATGGTCAGGGTGATAAATGGCAGACATCTTCTTAGTAGGGCTGTGCGAAATGGCACCGTTCCATTTTGCCTTCAGTTTTGATGGTTCAATGGAATTCCATTTAGAGCCAAAACAGCTGTTCCGTTTCATTCCATCGAAACAGAAAGGCTGTTTCAATGCTGTTTCGATGTTTTGCTGGGGATGGGAAGTCAGCCCAGCTGGGCTGATATCCCATCCCCAGTGCTAGATTGTGCAGGGGTGGGAAGGCAGCCCAGCTGGGCTGCTTCCACATCCCTGGCCCTAAATTGCGCTGGAGGCCCCTCTCGCCCCCTGCGTGATCCAGCGCTGGGGATGGGGAAGCAGCCTCCTGCTCCCAGTGTGATCTAATGTGAGGGATGAAAGCATCCCAGCTGGGCTGCCTCCTGTCCCAGTGCGATCTAGCACCAGGGATGGGAATCTAGTGTGGGGGGGATGGGAAGTCAACCCAGCTGGGCTGACTTCCCATCCCCTGCCAGATCTTGTGCTGGGGATGGGAAATCAGCCCAGCTGGACTGACTTCCCATCCCCAGCCTATGGTTGAAACGTTTTGATTAGCTTAATTTTTTTCAAGCCTATTTCGACAGTCTTTATTTCATTCCAATTTCACTGTTTTGACCATCTAAATTGGTCAAAACAGTATCAAAATGAAACAGACGGTGAACTTTCTTACAGCCCTACTTCTTAGTTTTAGTTTTAACCATCTTTTAAAATAGTTATTTATTTCTTTTGTAGGTCTACATTTCAGATGATTTTAATAGTTGTCTTTTTCTCTGTCTAGCTCTGTGTTATATCGATTTTAATTCTGCCTTATTTTATTCTAAATATTGCACATATATATATATATATATATATATATTGGAGTTTAGATTTGTAATCATATATATATGCCTTTTTAAGCCTCAGTCTATAATTATTGTAGCAAAGCATAGCATTTGGTATTTAAGTTCTATTAACCCTTGTCCTTTATTCTTTCATCTAATTCTTGCCTTTTTCCATCTGGTTGTAACCTTAATCTTGGTCAGTCATGCTTTCCCACACTTGCTGCTGATGTAAAGCAGATGAAATAGGAGGTTGGCACTTGACAGCCAATCCATGCTGAAGATACTGGTAGTGACAGCTGAAGGTGGGAATGTTAGATCAGACTGTAGCACAGCTCATGGTCTATGAAGGGGTACCCTTTGGGAAAGCTCCATTTGGAGACAGATGCTGATGGTGGTAACATCTTGTGATAGGAGTCCTGTGAACTTCCAGCTTTGTAGGTGGATGCCTAGACAATAGGACAGAGCAGATCCTCCTTGTTCCTCCTGTCTCCCTATTGCTACTGAGTGTAGCTGGGTTTCTAGAGCCACAATGGGCTTTGGCATTCTATTCCCAATAGTTCTAGGGAAGTAACCGTGAAGATGTCAGTCAGCTGCAGAAAGTTGGATGTTTAGATGGTGTTTAGATGGTGTTGGTTCCCCTCCTTATTTCCAGCTGCTAAATCGTAACAAATAATTTCTTTCCCAATACCATTATTCCATGTAATTACCATAGAGATTCTGATTGGAAAGAATCTCAAGATAATTTCCTTCTGGAAATGTTATGCATACTCTGAAGAAATGAGAATTCCCACTCTGGTATTTTATAGTGACTGCTAGAATCCAAGCAAATGAAGGGCATGGTTCATTTTGCTTTTTAAAATATTTTCCTGCAGGCCAATGAAAGCTGTATTTTGATTTCTTTTTTAAAGAGAGACAGCATGAATCAAACCTAGAAACTCATTGTTCAATATAAAAGATGCTCTGTGGAGTTTATCTACAATATTAGCATATCACATGAATTTCCAAGAGGCATAAAGCCAAAGAGATTGATCTGTTAGCTGAGTGAATCAATGGCCTAATGCATACTTTTAAAGTATTGTCATCAGAATGGCATTAGGCATTTATAAGACATATAAAATGAGTTATATAGCCACCCCTTGAAATGTACTGTTCTAATTTACAGAAGTATGTTCGTAGAGTCTCGTTCCCAAATTGTACAGAGGAACAATGATGGGTTCAACTTGAAGTCCAAACAAGGACTCAATTGTCCTTGTTTGTACTTGTACAATAATTGTACAATAAATGTAAATAAATGTACTATTTCATGGAAGACCATGCTCAGTACATAACTGTAGGCAGCCAGGAAGTTAATTGTTCCTGATTGTTAAACAAACCCTTTCAGACAGGTGTAAGCCAGGTGTCTAACCTGCTGTTTTTCTGAGGCAAGTTTTGCTCCCTACAAGCCCCTCATCCAGTCCTCCCAAATAAAATCCAGGGGGTTTGTACATGCCACAAAATTGGCCTTTAAAGCAGCTTAAATGCCCTTTTCCACTGCTTTAATGGCATTGCTGCTTATACTGTCCATGGTGTATTGTGTGTTAATAGTGCTGCTGTTTATACTGTCCACGGCATACTACACATTAAATGACTTTGGGACATAGCAAAATAAAACATGTCCAAGGTGTTTTAGTTTGCCACCTTACAGCCACAGACGGAAGCACTGGGCCCTGTGCAGCTCAGGGTCTGTGCAGGCAGCCCATGCAGGCAGCCAGGCAGCAGCCCATGCACACAGGCTCCACTGAAAGAAAAAAAAAAGCGGTGAGCCTGATCTATTTTTTTTTCCCTCCCCTGAGCCTTCCTGCCTGCCTGAGCTGTGTGGGGGTCCGGTGCTTCCCTTTGTGACAGCGGTGCTCCCCGGGACTGCCCGGGCCGGGTGCCTGCAGGTGGGTGCTGCCTGCGGGGTGCCACCGCAGAGGGAAGCACTCACCTCCGCAGCTCAGGGACTGCTTAGCCCACCAACAGCTCGCCCTCCCCCCCTGCCACTGGAGAAGCAGGTAAGGATTGGGCTCGACCCTTGTGTACACACCACGGGGGTTTACTTGATTTAATTTGAAGCGGTGTTTTTCAAAACTCACCACTTCAATTTAGGGAAAATTAAACTGAAGTAAACCCCCGTGGCTTGTACAAGCAGCCACAGTCTTTAAGTACCAACCAGCAAACAAATAACCAAACCCAACCCAACCCTCCTCTTATGTTCTGGACACTCTGACTCTTTTCCCAGCATAGCATCCTGGCCTTTCCATACAACAACCTGTTTAGCTCACAGCTTGCTTCTTTTCTCCTCGCCAACTTTTCCTTCACAGTTTTCTTTTCCTAGCACTCTCTGCTGGGCTTTTTAAGCTCTCAGTGGGACATTCCCTCATTATCAGAAGGCCCAAAGCTGAAAGCCCTTAAGAAGGCTGGCTACCCTTTTGTAAGGGGACAGCTCACCCTGCTACAACAGGAAGATGCTATTAGATTCTCAGCTACTCAGACTTTCTCCCCAGATTAGCTACTCATCTAGGATTATTTGGGCCCTTGATATATGGTCCTCCTTTTGTTGTTGTATATGGATAGGAAGCTGAAGGTGCTCCTACCTTGTTGGTATGGAGGGAGGGACCATTCCTTCTGTCCAAATGACAGAAAAGAAATGAAGTTGTGTCGACTTCTATAACAGGCATGTGGAAGGGAGGTCAGGAGTCAGGAAGAGAATCCTAAAACTGGAAGAGGCATGAGGGAGCTGAATAGCTGATGAGCTACCCTCCTCTCCAAAGCTTGAGAAGGGGTAGTGAATGGACCCCATTCCCTCCATGTCCCTTTGTTGCTAAAGCTACATGAATGGCTGCGTGAATATGTGCAAGAAATGAAGGGGTCCTATTACTGATCAATTCCCTAATCTCAGTGAGGACACAATGAGCATGTGAGTGGTGGGCCCTCCATAGTGAGGAAGAGGCGTGAAGTAAAGATCCTTCACATATGTTTAAGATTAGAATTTTCTTCTGAACTGGTGGCAGGGCAGTGTTTTAGTGTATAACTAGAGGAACAGATGGTGCAGAAGGATCATCACTCTTAAAAATCAAAATTTTAAACCATTTTCCAGAAACTGTCAAGGCCAGGTATTAAGGAAGATGCAAGGTCCAGGGTTGTCATCATATGTCCAGGGTGTCAAGGCCAAGTATTAGATGAGGGAAAAAGATCAGGTGTTATAATCACTCACTCAAGGATTGGCAACATTGGACAGGCTGCAAGAGCTTGCCTGCATGCGCATTTAAATGGCTGAGTGGCTTCTTGCTTCCTTTGTGGCATGGGCCAATGGGGATCAAGGCCAAGATAGCCCTAAATCAAGTGTGTGAAGGTGGGCAGTCCTAGTGCAAATATGGGAAATTCTCAATCCGTGAACCCTCAACTACCCGTGAGGGTGAGTCATCAGAGAAGCAGTTCAGCAAATTGGGTAAGTGGAGAGGATATTTCCTTTTCCATGATCCTTAGAGTGCATCTCTCCTGCTCTTATCCAATGGTTATTGTTGCCAGCCCTCTTTCCTCTAGTGGCAGAGACATCTCTGTTTCCCACTCTCTGCTAAATTATTTC
>NW_005842001.1:2292675-2301685 GCF_000455745.1 Alligator sinensis
TCTTTCAATCTACCTATTTCTCTCTTTATTTCTGTCCTATCTTTTTTGTCTCCCCCATTTCTTTTCTGCCCCACATTCTATCCCTCTTCTGCTCTTATCCCTCTTAATCCCCCTTAATTTTGCTTTTCTGTCTATTCCATATTATTTGACACAAATGAAAATCTTATCTGCTACGTGAATTTGAAAAGATGGGTAGAAAATAGGGTAGGTGAAAAACCAAAAACCAAGTAAAACACTACTCTAATATCTCCATTCCAGTAAGTGGATTTTAAACAAACAAACAAAAAATTAAAAGCTGTGTTTCACACTATAGCAAATAACCAGTACTGTGCCAAAAATGGTTAAGAAATCACTATTACTGAAGTAACTGTATATGCTTAAGGAGTTTTGAGATGACCATGGACAAAATTAATAGTGATGTGTGTTTTGTCAAAGATAGTCAAATGGAGATGAAGAATTGTAAGTAATGCATGTCTGGGGAATTTATCTTATCAGCATATCTCTCTTCATCTTTAATTCAGTTTCCATCTAAAATTCCCACTGACTTTAGATGCCAAGAATGTGATTTTTTAGTAACTTAATTTTTTCTCCACTGATTCAGGACTCCATTTTCTAAAATATTCTAGGACAGATTGTTATACTCTTATTTGCCTTGGGCAGCACTTTTTTCCATGAGTGATCATGAATTCACAGGATGTACTCCATTGTGACTAAAAATAACTCCAGATACTACACACTGTGATTAAAAATAATAGAATGTGCCTCTTATTTTATTAGATGTAAAGTCTATAGTTAAAATAGCACAGTTATAGCATGGTAACTGCTATACTAAAACAGGCAAACACATTCAATAGTTTTCTTAGCCCCCTTTTGTCCTTCAAAGGTATAAAATGTTGCATCAATCTATAATTTGCATTAACTAAAAATATTATGTAGTCTAGCTCTGTATGTACTAGAAATGACAAATCATAATAATATGAACATGGTTGCCTCCCATGCTTGTTATCATCAGAGACAACATAATTATAAAAAAAAGACTCCCTTTACTAATTTATATAGAGTGTGAAGTTTGAGAATTGACACATTAAAATATAGCAGTCACACCTATGTGAAATAATGTAACTTAATGCACTTAAAACTTAATGAGATTGGCATGTTCTGCCCGTAGTAACATTGTACATGATATTTCCTTGAAAACTGTCTGGCCCTTAGTAAAAAAGGGGACATTTAACTGAATAAACATTTGCATAGTGTTTGACTCATGCAGAGACAAAATTGTTCTCACAATTAGAGTCTGGGAAAACATCCTAAAACCCCTTCAGCTCAAGTGTCTGAGGATATCCAGGGCATGCTCAGTAAATGATACGTGGCTGCTAACCACAGAAGCTCAGCAGTTTTTTTCAAATCAGCTTACATAGGATCAAAATAGAAAACTTTGTCAATGCAGTATGACCTTCCATTGAAGAGACATCACTTCTTACCTAAAAAGTGGTTTTACATTTTTAGGCCTTTGTTTCTTTTGATATATTTGATCTCGTGGCATTTTTTTCATTACAGACAGAGTCCAGGAAACTGTGCTCTCCTGATTTCATGTGTCTTGTTTGTGCCCAGAGTGGACATTTACCAGCAGCTGGTAGCTTGAAGATATAGGATCTATTCTTTTCTTTCCCATTTGTCTGGAGAGCTGTAAATGTCAGAGCTGTCTAAGTGCCCCTCAAACAAAACGAGTTCGTAAATCAGCAAATGGGGCACAGCACACACTCATGATGTGCATGTTAAGCTACTGTACTTCATTCAGTTCTATACCCAATGGCTCCGTGAGAAAAGAGAGCTTGCTGAGGCACCAAGATGCCTCAATCATCTTGTTTTTTTTCACATGGCTACTGTTTTCTTCAGATCTGCATCGGATGTGCTTAGCATTCAACTCTAGTAGGTAGACTGAATGAAAGGACTATTTTCTCCTCACCAACAAAATATAATGGGACCCACTTATAATGAACTCGGGTTACATGTAGTAAAGTGCTATTTATGTGACCAAAACTTAGTTTTGAACCTCTCCTGTGGCAAAAAATACGTTTTCTGGATTTTCACCAGTGTAGCTAAGATTAGAATTTAGCCAGATGACAGTTTTATTTCAAGTAAGAATGAAAAAGGAGCTGTATGAGGTCTTCAGGGTCTTCATACCATAATGAAATAGTGAAAAGAATGGTATCATTAGAGAAACAGGAATGGGATTAATTGGCAACTATTGCTATTTTCAAAGAGCCCCTGATTAAGTGGGGTTTAGGAGAAGGATAATTCTCTCTCCTGTTACCGCATAGTTTTTCCCTGTTTTATCTGCTGTCTTCTCTTCATAGTAGTAATTCCACAGTAGTACTGCCCATAGTAAAACTCCCCAGGCAATGACTGATTGGGTGTTTCCTTTAGCTTTAGCTTGTCTAAAGTTGTCTACTGCAAATTTTCCAGGAAGCTGGCAATTCTGACACAGCCCTGTAATCTATTCCCTTGAAAACTATAAGGTCCTTGTTAACTAGTGAGACAGAATAAGACAAACATTTGTGTTGTGTCTGTGTGACTCCCATGGAGATAAAAATGTTCTTTCAGTTCAAATACTCGAAGATGTCACTAACCCTCTTATGTTCCAATGTTTGGGCATAATTAGTGTTTTTAGGAAAAGAGCATATGTATGACCTAATACACATATCTGGAGTATGTCATAATTTCTCACTGAAAGATAAGGAAGACACAGCCCTGGACAATTAAGATGTTCAAAAAAGGAAGGACAGCATCAAACATAAAAAATGGATTTTAAAGGAAAAAACAGGCAATGTTTTTGTAACTTGAATGCCCTCCAGGTAGGCACCTGGCTGCAATTCTCAAAGGAGCTAAAGGAGTGAGGCATCCAGATCTTACTGAAAGGGCCTAAAATCCATACTTTGGCATCTAAGTGAGTGAATGGATTTCAGAGGTGCTGAGTAATCACAGGGGGCTGGGGGGAGATGCAGTCATTTATATTTATGAGCCTGATTTTAAGACAAGAAGGTTGAAAAATGTTATCCACATGCCGTGTGTGTGCATGTGTGTGTGTGCGCGTGCATGTGTGTGTATGCTGCATATATGATTTACATCAGAGCTGTCTGACTTACAAGTGGAAGCTGCAGGTGGCACAGACCATTGTAGCAGGGCTACACGCCCTGAGGGCCACATTAGTACGTGTGTGCAGGCAGCCCCCACCTCAGCTCCCATGCTGCACTGCACAGTAGGCTCCCCGAGTGCTGTGGGCTATCCTGCCCCACCTTCTTGGGCA
Organism: Alligator sinensis; assembly: GCF_000455745.1. Taxonomy (NCBI): domain Eukaryota; kingdom Metazoa; phylum Chordata; order Crocodylia; family Alligatoridae; genus Alligator; species Alligator sinensis. The sequence continues at coordinate 2,295,983 of NW_005842001.1, forward strand.
GAAGCAGGAAGCAAAAGCTAAGTTGGGGAGGAGGGAGCCTAGAAACCCCCACTGGAGCAGCAAGTGCAGTGTTTGGGCAAATGGTGGCTGGGTAGCAGCCTGTGTGGCACACATTAACCCCTCCAAGTCTGTACACATAAGGTATCTGAAAATAGCAAGAAATGCAGTGCTGGTGCTTCATAGCTCAGGGGCTGGGTGTTGCTCTTGGGAAGCAAAATAGCCTGGGTTCAAGGGTTGCACACATTGCCTTCCTGCTTGGCAGAATGCCTTCTGGGCTGCCTAGGGCTTGCTTCTGGAGGCTCGTAGGTGCCTCAGGACCTACCATGTAAGTAGTCCAAGAGAGAAGGATGTGTAGCTTTGGAGTTCACTAGCTTAAGGAGGGATATTTTCTTGGGGAGACAAAGGGGCATGTATTCAAGGCTGCCAGCCCCACAAGGGGCGGTGTGTGAAGAAAGGACCAGGGTCTTGCAGTTGTAGCCCTGTAGTGAGCCCACTGGCCTTCCAAGCCAAAACTCCTGTATTTAAATCCCCTGGCTGCCTTGGCTAGGAGTCCTCGCTCATGGCTTTTTTTTTCATTTTAGGATGCCTGCAATCCCTCAGTCCATTCCACGTAAGAAGCCCAAAAGAAAAGGGTTGGTAGGTATGGTGCTTGGTAGCCTTGGGGAAGGGCGCTGTGCTGAAGAAAAAAAAGTATAAGTTCAAGGCTTTCTTGCTGGGCTGAGAGCCCACTCAGCTGTACAGGCCTTTGTTTTTCAATTCTGGGGCAGCTGTAACACCTGGGGCATTCAACATTAGGAGCGTGAGAGAAAAGGGAATGCAGCCGTGGTGCTCAATAGTAGTTCAGGGGCTGGGCTTTGCTGTTTGGTGGGGAAAAGGTGCCAGGTCAAGGCTTCTGACACCCCCTTCTTGCTGAGCAGAGGTCCCAGCAGCAGGGGTGTGTGAAACGGGCTCTATTCAATTCTGATTTGGCTCGAATTGGGGACAGTGATTTGAGTCATTGATTCGAATCACTGTCCCTGATTCTGAACCTGAAGATTCAATGCTGATTTGGAGAATCAGTGATTCGGACATAGACACAGCTTTAAATGTTTTTTCTACATACCTCGAGGTACCAGCGCGGCTCGTGAATGCTGCTCCCCTCAACCCAAGTGTTGCTCAGATGGGCTCCTGAGCCCATCAGAACAGTGTATGCCTGGGTGTCAGGTTGGAGGGCTGGCTTTCCATCCCAAATCCCCTTTGGCCTGACCCATTTCCCTGTAAGACTGCTGGTTTAACAAGAGGTTGAGCATAAGGAAGTCCTAAGGGCCTGCTGCTATAATCCAGTAGTAAGTCTTCTTGTTACTCCACCCCAAATCCTGGGTTCAAGTCTTTTGGCTGCCTTGGCTTGGGGCTCTTTCTGCTGCACATTTTATTTTGGGGAGGCTGTAATCCCCTGGGCCATTCCACAGGAGGAGTCTGGGAATGAAGGGTGTGTAGGCATGGTGCTTGGTAGCTCAGCGGCTAGGAGGGTCACAGCCACAAGGTCAAGGCTGCCTTCATCCACTCTGCATTGAGCAGAGGGCTCTTCGCTGAATGTGTTCCTCTTTTTTCTTTTTAATTTGGGGGCTCCTGAGGCTATGCTACGGAAGAAGCCCAGGAGAGAACAGCGTGCAGCCTTGGTGCTCAGTAGCTCAGGGCCTGGGATTTGTGGGAGGAGATGAATGGCTTGAGGTCAAGTCTACCCATATTCCCTTTCCTTCTTATGGAGCAGAGGTGCTTGCTTTGCTTTATGTAAGCCTTGCCTCCAGAGCGGCGGGAACTGTAATGTTGCAAAAGGTTGATATAAGATGGCCTTCATTCTCTGAGTTACCAGTCTCACTATGTACTGGTACAATTTTTAAATGCTAAGGGATGCTGCCTCTGTTAGTAATTCATCTTTCATAGTTGTACTCCCACTGGGGAAGTCTGATGTAAGCTACACCTCTTCATTTTCTAGTGGCTCCTGTTGTCTTTTCAGATTAAACTGATGTGCCATTTCTGATGGTTCATCACAGGGATTTACATAATTTAGAGTATTCAACCATGATTTAAAACATCCTCCCACTTTCTTGTGAGACTGATTTGTTTCTCTGATTACTTCATTTGTGTGTGCTTGCTGCAGTAAAACACTAAGAACTGACCTGAGACCCTCAAATAACCAACATAAGGTAGCAACTTCCACGTGTTGCTTGGACTAGATTCAGCCTGACAAATCAGCATTGAAAGTCTTTAATCCAGGACCAATTGCTAAACCACCCTGCCTTCATGGGATTCAATTGTTTTGAGGAGAACTGGATAGTTAGACTTTATAACGTGCATGTGGATATTTTGTCTGTAAGTCTGGGGCGGGGGTGAACCAAAAGAAGAATCTCCCAGCTAGGGAATCTTTACATTTGCTTATTGCTTTGGAGGAAACAAAAACTGATCTTCTCCAACAGCCACACACTTTGGCCCCTTTCCTGCCATCCCTTTACTCTTATTTTTTGAAGGGGCAAGAATAGACTCCAAATTTAAGTCTGGTGTATTGTCATTGGCAATATAACAGATGCCATCTAAAAATACAGTCTCCCAAACATATGAACTTGGCGGAGATTGTTTGAAATCTGAATCTTGTATCCTGAGACCGTAAAGGGTAGAAAACTATATCACAAGACCAACATTCTCTGGTCTTTTTTGTTAATAATGTCAGATCCAAAAGGCCAGTGCAGAATTCAGTGACATATTTCTGAGGAACTATAATTATTTGACTTTTCAAGTACACTCTTGAAAACTTGTTAAAATTGGAAAGACCTGTCCCATTTTAGATTTAAATAAGAGAATCATATTAGCAATAATGTCATGGCAATGCTGAAGTGTTGATCTGAGCTGAATGTATCCACACAGCCTGTTTCACTTACATCTTACTGCTGGTATTTTTACAAGCAATTCATTTAACTCTCTATGGAAATCCTTCAACACTCAAAGATATGTCTAGATGCCTGCTATTAGATAGCTAAGTGAAATCTGACTATTCAGTTTGGTGCCTTCTTGGTATGCATAAGCTAATAAAATCTGTAGATTTGTCTCTCCTACTAAGTTTTTCCATACCCTTCTTGCCAACTGCACTCCTGTGATAAAGATACTTGACAATTAGCTTTCATACTGTCTATATTAAGGTTTCCAACTGCTTCTCGTCATTATAATATTTAGATATGGTTATAGCCCGGTATATATTACTGAAAGGATACCTATATTCCATCCACTTCCTGATTCAGAGTTTAATACTTATGGTTGAAAGAGCGAACTGCATAGTAAGACCAATGTAAATTCCTGCCAGAGATCCAGAAGGTTCCCAACAAAACAACCTCCTCTTGGGAAGAAAGGTATAAATTCGATGAGAAGCTATTCCATTAAATAAAAATAAGCAGCATACAGTTTTCAAGGGCTTTGCACAGCTTATGAATTCTGATTGCTACTCTGTGTGTTTCTGTGTCAGATTGGCAACCTCCATTTGGAATGTGAGACTTGTCCACTTTTGCTGCTGACCTTTACTTCCATATTGAGCTCCAGTCCAGAGGAGGAAACCCAGGCAATTCGGCACAAGGCTAACAATTAGGGTCATTAACCATTGATGATTCCCATCAAATAGAAGGACTTTGAACAAAGAATTGGACCACTGCCCCAGGCAGACCAGTTTTATAAGTATGAACTCCAGTATAGGTCACCTGAGCTGGTTGCTCAGAAGATCATCTGAAAAATGAATATGAACGATGTGTGCATATATATATATATATATATATATATACACACACATATATACACACATATATATATATATATATGACTTTTTTAGTCTTTAGCCATTTTAGAGAAAGAAAAGAGAACAGAGGTACACCATGTTCTGAAGGAGACGCAATATGTAGGAGGAAGGAACTGAGGGGCATATGTTTGTGGCAGAGGGGCTTTTATAACTATGGAACCACCTGAGGAAGAAAGGAACTGGCTGCAAAAGACAGGGAGAGGCCTTAGGATCCAGGGGAGAATCCGTATGTAGAAGTGGCAATCCTCGACTCCTTAGAAGTTGCAGAACGTGCATAGGTGTGTATGCTGTATTGTCTAGATCTGTATATTCCTTGTACTAGCTAAAGTAAGAGTGAATGGCTTCTGTAGCCCTTATATAATGTGTGTATTGCTGTAACTCTCAACCTTGCTAAACTCAAGATATCCAAATACCAGCTCTTAGCTTTCACTTGCTTTTTGGCCATGTAAAAATAATAGAGCAATTTCTTATTGCAAAAAACTCAGATCATAACAAGTCAGAATGTTTTTGATACTAGGGATCCCTATTTGAAATCTTTGGTTTTATCTTGTGAATTTTATGTAGGTGTTTGCACATCTAACAGTGCTCACATTGTGTGGTGACTTTAAAAGAATCTCACAGCATTGAGGCATCCTGGTTAAGCATCACAGCTGTATTGGTTAGCTTCAACCAGTGGTTGTACCCCTAAAGCAGTGGTTCTACGTCTTTTTAGGCTCAAGGCACCCCTTGGAAAATGTCATCTCTTAGTTTTCATTTGATTTTTGACTACAGAGAAATAGAGCAATTTTTCTGTTACAAAAAACATAGAAAGACCACAACAGGGCAGGATGTTTTTAACACAGTGGATTCTGGTATGAAATCTCTGAAGTTATCTTGTGAATCATGTTTGCACACCTAACAATGTGTGACACTCCATGGCATCCTGGTTGAGAATCATTGCCCTGGAACAATTAATAGTAAACTCAGAGAGCTCTCATGATTAGAGGGAAAGGATTTATTGAAAGCTAGCATGGAATTATCACTAGTCTTGGAGACTTAGGACATCTTGTGCTGTGAGATTGTACTTGTGTGTGGGGGTCCCACTTCTTCCATTCCCAGGAACCATGCTAGATAGGGCAAATTATGTAACCTACTTGGACAAGGGTTGGTGTGGTGAGACTCAAACAGAGCAGTTGTGTCAGTGTTGCACTGGGTAAGTTCGACCAGGACTTGAGATAACAGCACTATGAAGAGGTTCACCAGTTCTCTAACACAAAACTATCCATTTGTAAAGATGGGGCGTATCCAACTTCTAGGGAAAAGAAACAGGCTGCTGGTAGCTTATTAGGCCTAGCTCTAGTTGGAGTCTCCCAAAATAAAAATTAGTTACTTATATCAAATGAATTTCACAAAAGTGCAGCGGTTAAAGTAGTGTAAGAATGATGTTGTAGCTGCAATGGTTCAGAAACTATGCTAGAGGAATGCTGGTGAAGAATGTCTTGCATTCAAAAGCTTGTCTAGCTTTATCTCAACTACATAATTGGTTCAGTAAAAGATATCATCCTAAGAAATCCTTGCCTCTTGCACCACATAAGGTCTCATTTAAGCCATGAAAATTGGGTCTTGTGCTGTCCCTCCACACAAGTGTGAACTTCACTTATTGTGTTTGATGCTGCTAAGAGCTGAGAGAAGGTGATCATCCTCAGGCCCAGCTGAAAATTCCCATTGTCAAGTTGTTTTCCTGCTGAAGACTGCAATTTAGGAAGCAAGCCAAATCCTGGTTACATTGAAGTCAAGGCAAATATCTCACTGACTGCAATGGAATGTGTTTAGGCATATAAAAAAGATAGATCCTCTTCATACTAGGTTTTGGCGGGGGGGGGGGGGGGGGGGGGTGGGGTTGTTTT
>NW_005842001.1:2301695-2321906 GCF_000455745.1 Alligator sinensis
GGCTGTTTTTTTCATTTATGAAATGGCAGGTGCAAGGGGTATTGGTGAGGCAGTAAGTCACCTTGATTGCATCTGATTTGCCTTAGACTTAAATAGTGTTACTCCCAATACTTTGACTATATATGTACATTTAAGAGTCCACATTATTTTTGTTCAACTGTTTATTACAAGAATCATATTCACTGGATGCCTCCTCTTCAATCAGCTGTTGTCATCTTCAAAGGGAGTTTTCTGCCTTGTTTTAAGAAAACGTTTCTATTAGCCATCAGCTTTACATCTCTTTGATCTTTGCCAAGGAAATTTTTTCAACTTTGATGATTTCATTGCACTTTTTCTTCTGCTTTCTCCTTCCACGTGCAGCATGTAGCACACACACTCATTTGTTCCTGGATTAGTTCCCAATTTATTATCAGAGACAGCTACAAAAAGTTGCCTTTCTGTCATACTGGATGGCATTTTTTTGTATAGCTGTAAATGCAGACAAACACTGGCTTCTTTCATGTGGTTTGACTTTAAACTAAATTGCCCTGCAGGCAAAAGATGAGAGGAGATGAATTGACTCTTACTACCGAGTAGCACTTGTAATAAAGTCGGATGTTAAAACAAAGCAGGAAGTAGTTTGTCAATAATAAATCATCAGCAGGTTGACAGGGGACTTTAATGATGTTGTTTTCTTCCATGTTATTAGTACCTGCACAGTAGGATTAATGTCCAGTGTTTGCTAATGTAGGTCAAATATAAGTGCTTGTACTTGAATGGAAACTTAAAAAAAAAATTGCTGTGAAACCAAAAATATCAGCAGGGAGATTGGAAAAATAGAAAAGTTTAAGTTAAACAGGCATATGAGAATGATGGATGTTTTTCAAAAAAAGGAATAAGGAATGCAGGCATGCATAAACTTTCCTTGCACAAAGACACATAATTATATTTTATGTACTTGAAAATGTGCCCCTTGCTTAACTGGTAGTTTGAGTGCACATTTTCAAGTGTTTTGTAGAAATTGTAAGTACTGCATATTTGGTAACCACAACTTCCTTAGCTGTTTTTTCTCTGTATAAGGACTATATGGCTAGGTTTGTTTATATGATATACCTTCAGAATTAAAGTGAGACAGGACTGGTGGTCTCAGTTCAGTTTGCAGCTTCTGTTTCTTCACTTTAGACCATCACAATTGATTCTAATTGTCGTCTTTGGTGGCAGTGTCAGCAGCAGGACAAATAACAAATGGTCATGGGAGCAGAACAAGTCCCCCTTTCCTAAAGGATGGGGCTGAAGCAGGCTATGCCCACATTCTTCTGTCATAACATTTCCTACTCCGATCACTCATGTAACTTTACCTTTTTGTAGTAACAGTGGAAATAGATTACACCAGGGGTAAGCAAACCTCAGCATGGGTGCCAGAGTGTGGCACGTGAAGGCATTTTGCTTGGCACATGAATCTTGGGGCAGATGATGGGGAAGGGGCTGGGGCCGTGCTGCCACAACAAGGATCAGGCCCCTTGCAGCACCCCACACCCGGCATGGCAACAGCTTACAAATGGAAGTTGTGGGTGTTTTTGGCACTCTGCCCAAAAATGTTGCCGACCCCTGGATTAGACAAACTACCTATTTTTAACTATTGCAGTATTTCGCCTTGCTCAGTTCAGGTTTTGAGGGTGTACTCTCTGTAGGTGTGTTCACAATTGCTGCCACTGGTGGAACAGAACTCATGCCAGCAATGGTCACCTCTCTAGTGTAAGCAAACGTCTCTTCGTGAAAAGTGATCAACTGTAAACAAGGCCATTGGAGGGTGCCATGAAGACACAGGGTATGCTGCTGTTAAGGCTTTTTCTGGCTTGGCAAGCAGAAGGTTTTGAACAAGACGGTTAATTTGGTGTCTCTTAGGCACTAAGGCCATGTCCAGATGAGTGAGCACATGCCTGTTATGGCATCTCAAAGCAGATTGAGACGCTGCAGGAGGCATGCCAGGAACGAAAAAATGTTCCCCGTGCTGAAAATATGCATCGTGGACTCTATGTTTGATGCCAGGAAATCCCGGTATCAAAAGAAAACACGCCAGAAAAAAGCAGCATAGGCCGCGCTCCTGGAGAGTGCCCCAAAGCAACTGGAGGATGAGTCCTCCAAAGAGATGCTCTAGCACTTGGCCAGAGCATCTCTATGCCTGCTGCCTGCTGCTCCAGCATGCTGCCTCAGCATGCTGGAAGAAGTAGAAGCAGGGCAAGGCTAGCAGCAGTGGCGCAGACACAGGCTTTGTCCCCAGTAAGCCGGGATGTGGGGGTGGGGGTGCTGTGTGGGTGTGGGAGGACTGTGGGGGTGGTGGGGGACTGGGTAGGGGTGGGTGCCCCACCTGCCCACCCCCCACAGCAACAGCAGCAGCCAGCAGAGGGCCTTCATGTTGCTTATGGCCCACTGCAGGCACAGCCCCCCGGCAGTGTGAGGCACCACCTGAGACCCAGGGCTACATATGGCGCACGGAAATGGTCCTGGTCTGCTGGTGTGCACCTTTGAACAAGACCAAACCGATTTCTGCTGCCACCTGGGGCTCCCAGCACATGCGCCATTGGGCTGGGCCAGCTTCTGCTTTGATGTGATGGGCACATGGAGACAGAAGCCAGCCCAGCCCAATAGTGCACAGCTCCTGCCTGCAGTGCCAGGAGCCCCGGGTGGCAGCAGGAGCCAGCTGGGTCTTGCTTAAAGGCACATGCCAGTGGACCAGCCTGGCTCCGTGTGCCCCACATATCCCCAGGTCTCAGGCGATGCTTTGCGCTGCTGGAGGGCTGTGCCTACAGCAGAGCATGAGTGCCTCAAGGGCCCGCCACCAGACAGAATAGGATTTGCTGGCAGGAACCATGGCCACAGGGGCAACTGTAACACTGCAGCCCTGCCCCGTGCCCACACCAGTGCTGGGACATGCAGCCCTGGCTTGGGGATGCTCCTGGTCCCAGGAACTACTTGTGGGTGTGATGAGCTGGGGGGAGGGGTGGAGGTGGCAGCAGGGCTGGGTGATGGGGAGGGGGGACTGAAGTGGCAGTGGGGTCTACAGGTGTAAGTGATGGGCCAGGGGTGGCAGCAGGGGTGTGTGAGAGAGAGAGAGAGAAATGGGGGTGGGGGATGGGGGAGTGCTCTGGGTAGGAGAGGCCTCCAGAGCCAGGCTTGGAGCACCTCATCTCCCCTTAGAACAGCCTGTGCCAGGGGAGGATGGCCTGGAAGGGAAGGGGCTTGCCCAGCCCAGTCCCTGAGACCCAGTCAAGGGCTTCCCAGGAATAACATGGGTATCGCTGGGGATTGGGCACAGGCACAGGGAGCAGAACAGTAGGGGCTGGCACTGCTCAGAGCCACAAAGCAGCCAGTGGGACAGCTGTACCTGGACTCGTGTCCTGATGCTGGGATGGAGCTGCTGCTGGGAAGGAACAAGTGGGGGGGCAGGCAGGGGGTGTGGGTCAGGAGTGAGGGGCGCTGGCAGGGCTGTGGGTTGGGAGTGAGGGGCAAGGGCACAGGCAGGGCACTGGCATATCAGTGCTGTTCAGCAGTACAAAGAAGCTGCAGGTTCAGCTGCAGCTGTCCCCACATCCTGGTGAGTGAAGCCACAGCGGCAGCTCTGTTTTTTCTATGATAAAAAAACCAAAAGTAAACGCCAAAGTGTACAGATATTTCAAATTTATTTTATTATGATGATAGAGACACTGGTAGGCTTCTAAATTGCTTTAAAATTGTAAATATATCAATAAAACATTGTCCAACTGCTTGCTCTCTCTCTATATAGTGGTGTTTCATTTTAATCACGGAAGAATGCAGATGTTGGGTATTTTAATGAGAGAATTTGGGTTTTTTAAATCAGAGAATTTGCAGTTTTTACATAGGGAACACCAGGATCCCTGCTGGTGAGGCAAGTGGTGGGACATAGGCAAAGGAGCCTGCCCAGGGCCAGCACTGGGGACCCAGCTGGAGGGCCAATGAGGTGGCTGACCTTCTGGCCATTTGGGACCAGGACCATGCTTCAACAGTTCAAAGCGGGCCACCACAATGAGCGCATCTTCCGGGCGATAGCTGCCCAGATGGCAGAGTGGGGGTACCAGAAGAGATGACAGCAGTGCCGCCTGAAGGCCAACTGTGCAGCAATAGTCCATTGGTAGCTGGCCCAGAGCAGTGCCTATACCACAGCCTAGGCAGCCATGTGGTCCCCGTCTGGGTCTGGCAGGTGTGCAGCCATCGGGCCACAGGTCTGAGGGGGCGGATGCTGTCACAGGTGGCAGCAGGTCACAACCAGGCAGCAGACCCCACTGCTAGACTGCTGCGGTGGGTAGAGGGTGCAGGGACCACTCTAAATTAGGGGGGCTTCAGCAGTCCAGCTGGCACAAGGGGCTAGTGTCCTCAGATACTAACTGGCCGGGCCTCAAAAGCTCTTTAGGGCAAGTACCTTTTTATACTGCTGGGGCCAGCACAGGTGCGGCCCCAGCCTCTAACTCCAGTGGGCTGAAGACCCGGGGGGTGCAGGGCGAGTCAGTTTGCCCCAAGTGGTACAATTTGCCCCACACCAAAGTGCATGGTCAGGCACGTGTGCTAAGGCACAAACCTCCTGCACAAATTTGTGTCACTGCTACTTGAGCTGCTGCAAGCGCATGTGCCTGCCTGTGTGGACATGCACTAGGATTTTATGTTTTTAAATAACAAACTGAATAACCTTTGTCAGTGCTGCAGTGCCATTTGGCTCAGCTCCATTCTGCTAAGGGGGCATGCTGCTACTTCATAGATTTCATAGACATCAGGGCTGGAAGGGACCTCGGAAGATCATCGAGTCCAGCCCCCTGCCCAAAGGGCAGGAAGTCAGCTGGGGTCATAGGATCCCAGCAAGATAAGCATCCAGTTTCATCTTGAAGGTGTTCAATGAAGGCGCTTGAACCACGCAGCAGTTGAAAGCTTCACCAAAGCTGAAGCTCCCTGGGAATGCAGAAGATGACGGAAGTTGTCAGAGGCCTATAATGTGTCAGGGATGTACTTGGTAGCTGTGTCGGTCTGAAACAAAAAGGAATACAAAAATCTAGAACTCTTGGTTCCAAAATAATACCTTTTATTAGACCAACTGAGAAATCACAAAAAAATAATCTTTTTCTGCAAGCTTTCGGGCTCAAAGGTCCTTTATCAGGCTCTGGGAAAAGTATAGATGGTAACCACTAATGTTGTATTTCAGAGGCCTATAAAGCATTATTGAGTCTGGGGAGACTGGGGAGGAATTTGATAATAGTCTTCAAATACCTGCAGGGCATTTTATAGAGAGGATGAAGATGGGCTTTTCTCTGGCCATAAGGGAGAGGACTATGAACAACAGATTCAAGCTACAGCAGAGGAAATTTACATTGGAGATTAGGAGAAACTTTCTGACTATGAGGGTGGTGAAGCATTGGAACAGGCTATCTTGAGTAGTTGTAGAATCTCCAAGCTGGGAAATTTTCAAAAGCAGTTTGGGCAGACACTTGGCTGGTATGGTTTAGTGAGAGAGAATTCTGCCTTGGGCAGGGAGCTGGACTAGATGACCTCATGAGGTCCCTTCCAGCCCTACTTTCCTTTGATCCTAGAAAAAATGAAATAGATTTCAGCTGCTTTCACTTTGTACCTGGGACAAAGAGTAGTAGTGAAAAAGAAAACTAGTAGGTAATCTTATCCTTCCAATAGCAAATGTTTTTAATTGTTTTCAGTTAACTCAGGCAACGAAGGCTAACTATGAAACTTTCTGAGTGTCACACTCCATATAAAAATTAAACATGAAATATACATTGTTAACCTGGAGCAGATTCTGTTCCAAGATAAGATCCACAAGATGTGGTTGTATTTTCCACAGTGACCCAGAAAGCAGGTAGAGGGAAGGACAGCATGGGAAGAATGTGCTAATGCACACAGAAGTAATAGGTAGGCTAGTTATAGCTGCAGGTATACTTTGATTGCAATTCAGATAATTATTAACATTAGATTAAGTAAAAAATATCTGATTTTAGGTATGGGCAGTAGTGCAGCTACAGACAGACTGTTAAGGTCAGCATTAAGGTATTCAGAAGTGTAAGTTTGTAACGTGTGTGGATCTCTGCCAAGTCTCTCACACCTGCAAACATAAATATAACCTTTTCTTACCTCTCCCCAGTGTTTTCGCTCATTCTTTCTTCCCCCCAGTCAGTTTCCTCACCACCTGTGCCATCACCTTCTAGCCTAGTAACTCCCATCTGGTCATCCTGTATATTCTTAAACATGAACAATTATATCAAGATGTCAGTTTTCATGTGCACATATCTCATTTGTGTAGGCAGCTGCAGCACAAGTACACAAGTTAGGTAGGCCTTGAGAAAAAGTATGTGCATACTGTTTCAAGGTTCAACAGCTTAGTTACACTCTGCCAGTGATTCTCAACTCTTTAGATTCAAGGCAGCCCTCCATAATTTTTCTGGATGTAGTGGCACACCAGTTAAGAACCACTGTTTCAGTGGTATAGCTTATTGGTTCTGTGCCCTGGGCATAGAGGGGTTGAGGAGGGGGGTTGTATCGAGAGTAGAAGGTGGCAGGTGCAGGTGGGGCAGGCAGTCTTATTTGCTACTGCATGGGTTCACCCAGAGGCTCCAGGCACACAGAGGGGAGAGACCTGGGGCAGAGTCCCCTCATGAGCCTCATTCACCCTCTCATAGTTGCCAGTAATCTGCATGTAGATCCTGGCCATAAAAGCCTTAATTTGACAGTGGTGTGGAAGGGTTAACACAATAGCTGTTGCCATACAGCATGGAAAGAGGGGGAGCCAGATTTTAACAGGAAGCCAGGCAGATCTTTGCCCCGTACCCGTTTCTAGAAGAGGGTGTGCTGGGCCGACTAGGAAAGGCTGCAGTATAAGAGCTCCTGCTGCAGCCATGTCCGGGTCCTCCAGTGGCACTGGCTCTGCAGGACCCCATTTGAGAACTACTGCTACATGCACTCGCTGCATTGCCAAATCATTGTGTCATCTTAATGATCCATTAGTATTCAATTCCCACTTAGTACCTAACCTTTTAAATCTAAAATGAATACTAAGTTACTGTGTTTTTAGAGCACTTTATTTAAAGTGTTATTGGGAATTTAAATATAGTGCTTTTAGAATTTTAATTTGGGATTGTAAAAGCTTGTGTTTTACTCAGATTTATCCAGCAGATGATGTTAAATCCTTTTTTACAAGGGTAATTATATAATGAGTTTGATAATGAGTGTATTAGTTTAGTGAGTGAGAGCCATTGATAAACATTTTCACTCTCCCTTCGGCTGTTTTCATTTCTAATGTTAAAAGACTGATGAAGCTCTGAAGTGCAGTAACTCCAAAGTAAATTATTTTAACCTATGAGATTAAGTGCCTGATCTAATGGGGTATGTGAGGTTATTATTCTTAAACACTCATGTAGCAGGCCATTTACCATGAGAGCAGTGACCCAGAATGACTGTTCCACATGCAGAGATACCATGCTTATTTTTGAGTACATGCTTTTGCTGCCATAGCCCACAATAAACACATTAGGGATAAAAAAGGTGTGGGAAAATATGTAACACTACTGACTGCACAGAGTAACTACCAATCAGGGCCGATCTTGTGTGTTCCTTTTGTTTTTTAAGGCTGTCAATCCATCTCAGGAGGGGTCAGCCCACTTGGTTTATTGCTATCCATTTGATGTGATCTGTTGGTTGGATGCTTAAGTCCCTCGGGCTTAGTTTAAAGCCCGGTGCAGCAGGTCAGCCAGTCTGGCTGAGAAGAGCCTCCTCCCTAGGGGAGAGAGGTGGAGGCCATCTCTTCCCAGCAGCTCGCTGCCTCTCTCGCCAAAGAGCGGGCTGTGGTCATGAAAGCCAAAGCCTTCCTGACGACACCAGCGCTGCAGTCTTTGGTTGACCACATAGATCCTCCTGTCCCTTCTCAGCCCATAGCCTGAGACTGGGAGGATTGACGAGAACACCACCTGTGCCCCCAGACCCTTAAGCCCCGCTCCCAAATCCCTGTAGCGCCTCATGACCTGGCTGGGAGTGCTCCGAGCAGTGTCATTGGTGCCCACATGAATAAGGCGCATGGGATAGTGGTCTGTGGGTTTAAGGAGCTTTGGGATCCTCTCCGTAATGTCCCGGATGCGGGCCCCTGGGAAGCAGCAGACTTGCCGGGCTAAGGGGTCGGGGTGGCAGGGGTACTGATGTACACTGAAGTGTAGATGGCACCAGTGTAGTCGTAGCTCACATGTGCGGTTGCTAGAAGATCCAATATCAGATATTTACTGGATCACCTTCAGAGAGAATTGATCTGAAAATCAGATTGTGGGCTACAAAAATTCAATCAGGGCTTGGATCTGAAATGGGAATAACAAAATACTTGAAGAACAAGAAAGAAGCGAGGTTGGGGTAGGGGTGCGGAGGGAGGAGAAAATAATGTTTCTGTTTTATGAGGAAGCAAGAAAACCAAGCTAAGAGATAAGAGGGCAACTGCTTTTCTTTTAATTACGTGTCATTCCACGCCTAATGCAAACAAAATTTGCCCCCAGACTTGAGTAGAAGTTTTCTCGGAGTAAAGACTGCAGGATCAAACCTAATCCTGCAAGGTGCTCTGTGCATGATGGACACCTGGCAGTTTGCTGGGAATGGACTATACATTCTCTTTTGCACTCTGAAACCTCTCTCAAATTCTTTTGGCTTGTTTTAGTAGTTCTCTACATTTGAGCAAATGACTGTTTTGACAGTTATGCTAGTACAAAACAATGAAAGTAACTTCCAACAAGGGTTGCATCTAGTTATTATTTGGGAAATCTTTTATGCCTGGGACTGTGGAATCAACCATTTGCTGTCAAGAGCATGGGTCACATTTTTCCCAGACCAGAGACATAGTTGGATGTTAAGGCCTAAGGATTCTCTGTTCAGGTGAAAATCTCTTGGGAGAATGAGTTAGCTGAAGCTGTTACTTCACTCAGGAAAAGGGAAGTGAAAAATCCCTGGCAGCAGGAGAAAGGTATGAAGGTGGTTAGATAGACTGGGGAAATACTCAGCCATACAGGAAGAGGGGGATGATACTGGTGTGTGTTTGGGGGAGAAGTGAGAGGAGTCCTGTTAGCAGAGGACCAGCTCAGGCCAAGCAAGCTGACTTGTAATGGAGAAATGAGGAGCGCTCCTTTTTGCGGCAGAGCTGTGCAGGAAAAGGCTTCTGGATACGTTAGAGGACTCTTATCTAAGCCCTGATCTCCAAATCTCCTGTGCTATCTAAGCAAAGAATAAATGTGACTTTTTTAATACAGATAGGGTTTTGGCTGGTTATATGTTGTACCAGTCTTCTTCTGAAGTGTTAACATGTAAACCTAAATGTGTTCTGCTTGTGCTGAAGCTACAGGGGTATTTCAGGGCTCAGCATCGGTGTTGGGGTATAATGCCACATGAAGAGGTAACAGCAACTTTGTACAGGAAGTATCTTGATGCTCTAGGGGCCAAGGGTAGAAACAATAGCGAATCCCAGAGAACAATGACAATAGAGCATATGGATCCAGTGGTCACCAACCCGCCATAGCACTCAGGTAAGTGTTTAGTGACAGTGAGGTGTACTAGGGCTCTGACAAAACATTTTAAAATTCTTAAAAGGTGGAGGCAGTATTTTGTATTGCAGATTTGCCAGTGAAGATGTCTTCCTGGGTTCCAGAAAAAAAAATGAAGTAAACATTGTTTGTTGGTTTCTTATCATTTACCTGCTAGAAGTTATAGTTTCACTCCCACTGGAACATAAGCAGGAAAAGGGACTCTGTTTGGGCAGGTCACTGAAACAAGATAGTCTGTCACTTCAAAACGCTTGCAGCTTTGATCTTTATCCTTAACAGCATATGATCTTGAAAAGGTCTGACCCCTATGTTTAACGTAGACTGTACTTTTAACATGTGGCTAATGGCTAGAAAAGAAGGGGAAATAGCCCTGTGATGAAAAACACAGGTTTATTGCATGGTTGTAATTTGGGTCCACCCAGCTCCTTATTAACACTAGAGCACCAAGCCAAATACAGCCCTGGTGTAAATTTGCATTGGGTGTAGTGGGATTATTCATGCATGCTTACAATGGGTATGTGCTTAAGTACCTTGCTGAACCAGGCTTCTAAGTTTGGAAAGATTTATCTATATTATCTCTAGATCAAGTTGCCATTTTAGGTAAGGCTCTTACCCACCTTTCTACCATAACCTCAACTAATATAGCAAGTAAGAGAAGTTTGATATACATATTCCCCATTTCAGTAAAATAGCTGCTGCCCACAATCTCTGTAATACAGCCAGGAAATGGCTTTGGTTGCTTAAGAGAAATACCCCAGCTTTGCTGGCCTTGAGAGGACGAGTGTGTAATTTTATGGTTGCATCAGGGACATGCAGCAGAATGTGCATTGTTACACATTTTCAGAAACCTCCAGATAGTGCCCCAAATGGTGTGTAAGCATTAATCCACTTGGCTCCGTTTACAACAAACTGGAGGCACATGGTCAGTCTCTATTCACTTTTATGTAGTGGGTTATGAACTAGTCCCCTATAGGTGCCTTAACTGAGAGAGTACAGCTGAAGCCTAAAAGCTCTAGTTGCTACTAATTAATTGATTTCAGAATTTTTCACATGGAAGGCATGTGCAAAGGCTTCCTCATCTTTTTGCCTTTCTACAGACAGCTCCCTGAAGGTCAATACTGGTGTGTGTAAGCTTTACTGGGGCATTGTCTGGAGGTTTCTAAAAATGCTTAACAATACATGTTCTGCTGCACGTCCCTGATGCAACCATAAAATTAATGGTTTCCTTTGTGTTTGCTAGAGTAGAGCACAGCAGGAGGTTAATGCGTAACAAAGACTTTTTAGACTTAAGTTATCAATATTTATTTTATCCTTAATTAGTCACCATGTTCAGAATCAAAGCAGTTTCTGTTCAAATGGGACTTGATCACAGACCAGTGAAATCAATTGAAAGCTTTACCATTTCTCATTGGGATTTGTATCAGGACTACTGTGCTTTAGCCACATCAGAGTGCAGACCATTATGACCCTCCTGAGGTAATTTAGAAGTTACATTTAAAGTGATCAGTGTAGTACTTCAAAAGTAAAGTGCTGTGTAAAGTGCTCTCTGCTGGGATTTGGTTGCTCTGCCAGTTAATTCTGGTAACAACCGGGGTTCAGCCAGAAGGGGCTGAGCACTCTAGCCCCATCCAGCAAAACGCTTAAGCCCATGGTCGAAGTTAAGAGTACGAATGGGCCCATTAATGTTAATGTGACTACTTAGGGCCTTAACTTCACATGTGTCCTTAAGTGTTTCTCTAGATTTGGGATTAATAGTGCTTTAAAGAATGCTTTTCCATAATGCTTATTTTCTAAAGAGCCGAAGTAGGGCAAATTAGTAAAACCATATCTTAGTAGGACAACCTTTTTTCAGTTCATGAAACACTTGATTTAAGAATAGTATGAAAGGAAAATGATACACTATGAATGCTAAAAAATTAAGTCGCTGCAAAATGTTTTCTTTTTAAGCAGCTTTCAAATATAGCTAGGATCCCCCAAATACCTTTGTAATCCCAGCTTTGCAGGTAAAGGCATAGGAAGCAGTATGCACTGACATATTTCTGTTCTCTGTGCCAGCGTTTGCCAACCCGTGGGTTGTGACCCAAAAGTGGGTCTCAAGAAGATTTCAAAGGGTGGCGAGCCATGGGTTGGGAAATGCTGATCCCAGGAAAGTGCTGAGACTGCTGCAGGGCAGAGTGGCAGCGGGAAGGCGCCTGCCCTTCCAGCGGGGGAAGGGGATGGGGGAGAGCTGCGAAGCCAGGCTGGGTGCTCGCTGGGGCAGGGTGGCTGGGAGATGCTGCTCGGGCAGTGGAAAGGTCCGTGACCAGGCTGCCTGGCGCAGTGCAGCAGCCCCAGCCCAGGGAAGGGGCTGCCACAGGCCTCCCCTCCTCTTTCCTCCAGCCCATGCTGGGGTTGGACTTGCTCGGCTGCCATCCACATGAGCCTGAGCTGCCACAACCATTGCACTCTGGCCCGAGTGGGACGGGGCAACTGGGGGCCCCTCCAGCAGGGCTGGGGGGGCAGGGTCTGCGGGTCAGGAGTGAGGGACACCATCATGGCCCGGGGGCGGGGGAGAGGGGCAGTGGGGACTGTGGGTCATGCACCAGTAGGGCCAGAAGGGTATGGGTCGTTACAGGCCATGAACCTTTGCAAATGGGTCCCGGAAGGAAAAGCTTGAGAACCACTGCTCTACATCATGGAACGCCTGGTTTAAAAGTGTGTATATACTCTGTGGCTAGGGATAAAAATTACACATAAACTGGTTTAAGTGATCAGAATTTGGTTTAAACCTGTAACAGAACATAAGTTTACTGCACATAAATCCGTTTTGAAATGGCCAAAACGGGTTTAAGATAAACCTGGTTGAATGTAGTATCGGACTTAACTGATTAGGGTCAAACTGGTTTATACAACTTCTGTCCCAGACTCCTTCCTGCTTGAAGTTAAATCAGAGTCCCCCAGTATCCCAGATGCCTTGCAGCCCTGGGCAGGGCTGTGCTCTCTGCTCCAGAGAGCAGGGCTGGCCCTGCCCCTCTGCTCTTTAGCCTGAGCAGGGGCAGGGGCACAGCCAGGTCCACTGAGGCAAAGGGAGCAGGGAGAGGGTTTATTTCCCCCCCGCCACACACACACACTGGGGACTGCAGCCCCCGTCAGCTATTTCCCCCTTCCCGCTCCAGCGGCAGGGAAGGGAGCATGACCAGAGATGGTCAGCATGGCCCTCACCATCCATCTGCCTCACCAGTGGTTGGGGCTGTAGGGCTGAGCCCAGCCGGCCTATGAGCACTGCTGAAGGAGGTGGAGAGGCTAGCCCAAGCTGGGTCACTGGGGTCGCCTTTCCCAGAAGGCTGCAGCATGGGCTAAGGCGCAAGGACTGTGCGGCTCCCCATGCCCAAGCTGGGCAGGGCCCTCATGGAGCCCCAGCTGACTGGGAAGGACCCTGCGGGGCCGGCCTGTGGGTGCAGGTCCCTTCCCAGCCCACTGGGGCTGTGTGACAGCCCGGTCCGACAGCACAGGCTGGGGCTGGCTGGGGAGTGGGCTTTCTGAGCCAGCTTGGAGGTGCTGGCAAGCCCCAAGCCCGGCAGCAACCCCTGTGCAGCACCCAGGGCTGCAGGCACACAATCAGCTGCAAGCTGGCCCAGGCTAGGGAGGCTGTTCTGTCCCCCTCACCTCCAGCTGCCGCTGCTGTGACCACGCCATGCTGCTCTGGGTGGGAGGTGGGAAGCTTCAGCCCTGCAGCTTCTGCTCTGCACATGGAGCTCTGGCTCCAGCCCCCAGAGGCCTGGGAAGGTGGAAGGCATCTGGGAGATGCAGTTGGAGCTCCACGTGCTGGGTAGAAGCTGCTGGGCCTGGCAGGGCTGTTTTTCCCCCCTCACCTCCAGCTGTGGCTCCTGCTTCTGTCACACTGTGCAGCACCACTCGGGGTGGGGAAGCTTCCTTCACCCTGGCTGCTTCAATCTGAGCTGGGCAGAAATGGCCCAGCTGAAGGAAGCTCCCCTGTCCCAATCGGCACTGCATGGTGTGACACAGGCAGGAGCCGCAGCTGCAGGTGAGGGGAGAAAAATAGCCCTGCCAGGCCCAGTGGCTTCTGTGCAGTGCGTGGAGTCCCATCTGCAGCTCCTGGATGCCTTTCACTCAGACGCCTTCCACCTTCCAAGGCAGGAGCTGGAGCCAGAGCTCCACGCACTGGGCAGAAGCCATGGAGCTGAAGTTTCCTGTCCCCACACCCAGAGTGGCATGATGTTGTAACCCAGGTACACCCACGGGTACGTTCAATAGTTGACGCCGCTTTTTCTCCTCAGGGATTTGCCACATTAACAAGGTCTCCTGGATGTGGGCTTGCCAAGTGTCAAAGTCCTCTTCCCCCAGGGGGAAAGGGGATACCCCCGAAAAATTCTGCAGTCGTTTATAAACGGCCCTATCCTTTGAGGTTTCCGCCATGTCTCTGAGGACCTGCCATAGAATAGAGACCCAGTCTGGAGGAGGTAGTGTCCCTGACCCTGAAGCAGTGTCTCTGACCCTGAGACTCCTGGGGCACTAGTGCCCCCTGAAGCCTGGGAACCACTAGGGTCCGATATATCTCTAGGGTGGGACCTCTATAAAGAAGCACAGCACCTATAGCAGCAAATTGCCTGCCCCAAATCCCGGACAAGCCCCCAAAATGTAACCTGGATACACCTAAGGGTATGCCCTGTTCTCAATAGGATGGGATGAATAGGTGGGAGGGGTGCTGTGAGAGGGATGCCAGAATCTCGAGCAGATCTCTCTTTCCTCTATAGAGTTGCCCAAGCCCACTTTCCTCTGTAGAGTTAGCCCAAGCCTAAAGTTCTTAACTATATACAATTTATTGAGTTATAATATACATAAACGTAAGACTAAATATCATCTACATGTATTTACACAGCGAACATTAACCAATAAGCAAGGTCAAACCCTAAATAACACTACTTACAACATCACAATACAACATTTCAATCGCAAAATATAAGGCGCAAACATGAACAATCTTAATAACATCTATTCCTTAATACAGTCCCTGACCCATGGCAAGAGATAGTGCTCTTTCCAATGGGGTCCCTTGTGTGGGGGGAGGTGTCCAGGAAGCACCAAGGGCCCCTCCCCTTAGTGCCTTGAATGGGTGGGGCGGGGCGGGGCTGCTCACTCAGCCCCTTCTCTGGGTTTGCCTGCCCCAAATGTCTTTCCCTTGGTGGGACCCAAGGGCCCAATGACTCATGCTCCCTCAGGTGGCGGTGGTCAGGGCTGAGCTCAATGGGGTCTCCTCTGCTGGAGTGCCTCTCCAGGCCTCTCCTGTGCCGCTGGGCTTCTCTCCACCCTGTGCCCCACTCTGGGCATTGAGGGCTCAGCTCCTCTCAGCTGCTGCACCACTGCTGCTTGGTCCTGGGTGCTGAGCTTCATGATGCAGCACTACCATTTCCCGTGCCCTGGCTTGGCACTGAGGGCTCTCTTAGCACAGGCCGGGCCCTTCAGGCTCTGGCCAGCTGTCCTCACGCCAGGTGGCTAACCCAAGCAGGCTCCACTGGCTCCCAAGGCTCAAGCTGGCGCACCACCCTGTGCACCATGGGACCTGGCCACTTGCTGGGAGATGAGGTCTGAACCGCCTCACCGCAGCCCCAAGGCCCTGATGGGGTTGCAGGCTCAAGCCACTGCTTGCAGCTCTCAAAGCCTGGGTTTTGTGCACCGAACTATGCACCATGATGGGCCCAAGCAGCCTCACACTGCTCCCAGGGCTGGGTCTCCACGCACCGTCCCTGTGCGCTGTCAACAGCCCATGCGGTCTCGTATCGCTCCCAAGGCTGCTCCTCCAGCGGCAGCTTCAGGAGCCTTGGGCCCATTGCCCGCTGAAGGAGAGCTCCCCAGCTTTTCTTTGCTCCACTCTTCTTGAGTCCCTCGCAGCATCTCCGCTCATGCTGGCACGCAGCTCCTTTTATACGCTCCAGGGCTCCGCCCCTGAAGTCTTCCGGACCTGACAGCTTACAGTCAACAATCAGGTCCGAGGGAGCTCTTCTCTCCCTCCCCTCAGGAAAGGGGCATGACTTTATTTCTCCTGCTGCCTCCTGATTGGTGGATGGGCTCCACCAATCAAAACAGCAGGATCTCAAGCCTGGGACTCAACCCAAGCTCTGAAAGGTGAGCCTGCTACAGTGTGGTTGTGGCAGCTGGAGGTGAGGAGGGCAGAACAGTCACTCCTGGCCCTGGCCAGCCCACAGCCGGTTGTGTGCCTGCAGCCCCTGGTGCTGCACCAGACAGGAAGTGTGGTGGCAGCTGCCGAGCTCGGGGCCCTCTAGTACCTCTGCGCTGGTCCAGGAAGCCTGCTCCCCAGCCAGGCCCTAACCGTGCTCCTGAGCTGGGCTACCATACAGCCCCAGTGGGTTGGGAGGAGCCCTTCTTAGCTGGCTTGGGCATGGGGAGCCATGAGCAATCTGGCCATACACACCCAGCCTGGGCTGCCCCTCTGCCTCCACCCTCAGCAACACCCGCAGGCTGGCTGGGCTCAGCTCTGCAGCCCAACTGCAGTCCCAGCCCTGGGTAGATAAGCAAGGCCATGCAGCTCTGGCCAGGCCCCCCACCACCTGAGCAAGAGCAGGAGGGAAAGCTGGGTAGACCCTGTCTGGAGTCCCATGCCCACCTAGAGACAGGAGAGTTTAATCCCCACCCCCTGGCCCCCACCTTTGCCCGAGGTGCTGCCTCAGACAGTGTCTGGCCTCGGGGACAAGCCTGGCAAGGGCTGCTTCCTTCTTACTCCTCCAGGCACAGCCTGGCCAGGGTCCCTTCAGGCCTGGGTGGGGGTTTAAATCCCTCCACACTCATACTTAGCCCCTGCAGGGGCCTGGCTATGCCCCCCAGGTCAGCTTCCCTCCAGCCTTGTGGCTGCTGCAAAGGGAAGGGAAGGCTGCTCTAGCGCCCCCTGGTTTCTAGCCTGAGCCACTGCAAGCATGTGCCTGCAGTTCCAGAATTAAACGTGAATGTCTGTGCACTTGCGAATCAGTTCCATCTTTGCAGGTTAGACTAACCTGCAAAGACTGAATCAATTCAGGGTCCAGCTTTTTGAATGTCTGTCCCTAGCCTGTTAGAGGAACATGATTGTTGTAAAGGTTGAATGCATTTGGGTGGAAGCTGTAAGCTATTTTCTTTCTGAGGTGGCTGAATATATACTTTAGTCATCATTAATTGAGAGTGAGGGCACCTGTCAAAGAGAGAACAGATAGAGCAGAGGCAGACAAATCCATGGATATGGATTTGTAGTAGTGGAACTAGTTTTGGTTTGTTTGGTTGTTTTTTTAAATCTCAATGTAGATATTCAGTATTGTCCATATACTTAGTAACCTTGGTTAAGGCTTAAAACTTTCACATTTAGAGCAGTGCAACCAACTCTTTATTAAAAAAAAAACGTTTTGAGGGAGAAATAAAATAAATAAAAATATACCCGCATGTTAACTGAAAAGTGTTCTACCAAAGACTGTACTATAGTAGTCCAAGAGATGTGCAGAAATGTCCGAAAATGATGGTTTACCATACATGTCTTTGCCCCTAGAAAAAAAATAGGTAAAATTGACTTTATTATTTTGAATGCCCTTGGCAATTTATAAAATGAAATGCTTTATCACTGAAAGATGTGTTGCTACATCTAACTATATTGGTACATATAAACTGCTGGATTAATTTTGCCTGAGGACTATTGAGAACTGAATGAGGGTTCAGTTGAAGTCTATTAGTTCCTGCTATTGCAAGGTCATGATTTTATTTATTTCAGAAGTTTTTAGCTTGATCTTTATGTAGCAATGATTTGCATCTCTTGGGTGGGGTGGAGTTTCCCCAGCTGTACAGTGGGGTGACAGTGCTGGCATTTCCCCTCTGAGCAAAATTTGGTGGAGAAGGAAAAAACAAACAAACAATTGTCACATTTTGAAAATGAATGCTTTCAAAACAGAACTACTGAGCTGTTTTCTCACAGGCTTTCTCCAGGGTTAGGGGATGGAGGAAAGGCTCAGGGCTGTAATAAATTCATTAAATGCCTGATATTTTGAGTACGTTGTTGCCTGACCAGTAGATATCTATAGCTTACCTAAACAGAATGCTAGAGAACAAGCAAATAAGCATTCAAAAAAGAAGAGGGCTGCAACGTTTTGCAAGAAAATGTGTGAAATGTAAGGCTACCTGTAGCAGCAGTAGCTTGACCTGTGGGTGTTTTATATGGCTATTTAATTGTACGTTGCACAATACTAAATGAGCACAAATTATGAGAATAACCACCACAGCTACGCAAATGCTGCTGGTTCTGAGAAAGAGGGGGGCCTTATTTGGGAAACAGATGTTTGACTAATAATACTGTAGACTTCATGTGCACCATTTTAAAGGCTATACTTGGATTACTCGGATCTCTTATAGAAAGGAAAGAAATATTCTAGTTTTCATATACTTATCATAAGAAAAAGCCTAAAGTATTTTAAAGAATACTTTCCTTCTGTTGTTTTTTTCTGAGGTGCAAAAATAACATTCAATAATGAAATGAAAACAAGCTGAAGAGCTATATTTCATGAAGGAGGCAAGCGCTAGTTACAGACAGCTGGAGCGTGTCTGGGCTGGTGTCTCTGTTCTTTTCTTTCTGCAAGTTCAGTGCTGCTCCAAGAATGTAGACAATGCTGGCTACGACTGTTTCATACTTGATTTCCACACTTGAATCTGTGCTTGTTAAATGAAATCCCACTGTCAGGTTGGCACGCTTCCTTGCTGTTCCTTTAGGCTGTATTATTTCTAACCGATCTTCTGTATTTGGGTGCCATGCACAGGTACTGCTAATGATCTGGAGTAGCACTGAGTGAGATACGGGGAGGCAAGACTGTTTTGTCATAACTGAGCTCATTGTAGTAGTTTGGCATTACACCTTTCAAATTTTCTTTTTCAGCCTCATCCATGCAGGCAAAATACTGACTATGCGCTTGGGAGAGAATTTTTGGGCCATTGAGTCTTGATTCTGCCAAGGGCTTAGTTCTCTAGTCATGGTCCAGCAAAATGCTCAACCTTGCGAATAGTACTCCTGTCTTTCCTGGGGACCATTCATGTGCATAGATTTAAGCATGTGCTTAAATTGCTGGTTTGGGGCCAGGTTGCTCAGCTTTTACAGGAAGCTCTTGGTGAAGTAGTCTAGAAGTGGTTAACACTGCAGCTGAATGCAGGAACCAGGGGATGGGGAAATGTGCAATGGAAGCATGTTGGAAGGGAAGCTGTGTCTAACTAACAAAGAATCAATTCATGTCCTCTGAAAAATACCACGGAGGGCATGAAAATGATGAACATTATTAATATAGCTCTGGGGAAATATGAAATTCAACAGCTGTCCAGCACTACAGATTGCATGCTCTTTTGGCCTTTCTACCCATACTTTAAACTAGGCTTAATGCTTCCAACTTTCTCATTAAGCTTGTAGCCATTCAATACCCATTTATATGACATGATTTATTATTCGCTAAGTGCCAATAGTGCCAAATAAGAAGGCACAGTCCCTGCTTCGAGTAGTTTACAATCTGCTTTTGACAGAGCTGAGACATGTCTGATACAAATATACCATGGTGTGCCTGAGGTTGACGGCAGAGGTACAGGCAATGATCATTTGTTATTGCACTCGATTTCTGT
This sequence comes from Alligator sinensis, assembly GCF_000455745.1. Taxonomy (NCBI): domain Eukaryota; kingdom Metazoa; phylum Chordata; order Crocodylia; family Alligatoridae; genus Alligator; species Alligator sinensis. The sequence continues at coordinate 2,320,880 of NW_005842001.1, forward strand.
ATGCCTCAAAGGAATCTATTTCTGCACCTACTGAGACTGACAGAAATGTTGCCATTATTTCACTGGGAGCAGAACTGGCTCTTAATAAAGGTTGCGGAGAAGGGAAAAACAAAAGAGGTTTGTTTGAAACAAAATGGGATTCTTTTCTTTAACAAAGATAAGGTTTTCTAATGTCTAATGGATCCCATCTGACCTCTCCCACTTCACCTGCATTTAAGTATGATTTGGAAATAAGTGGGGTGTTTCGTTATGGAAGACACTTGATAGGTATGGCTTAGGGTGTTAGTATAGTCCCTAATTATCCAGAGGTTTGTTCTGATATGGCTTGTACCTCAGCTTTGAGTCCTCTCATGCTTTTCAGAAGCTGGTGCCTATAAAAGCTCTGGCTAGGGTGCAGTGATACCTTTTAACTGGTGACTTTTTACCTTTTGCTTTGTTATTCAGGTAACATGTCGGTGTCTGCTCTGGCTTTAGCTATGTGGTATAGCCAGCCATCATTTCAGTCATAAGGGAGGATGAAAACTGAAATCTGCTATTCAGATCTGATGGGTCAGATTCAGTTCCCATTAAAGTGCAAGGAAAGGCTCTGTTTGATAGAATAAGAGCCCTGTAATGAGAAGGCCTTGCTGTATATACTAAAGGAATATTGCCATTAGCTGAAACAGTGTTTGGGTGCAAAGGATACTGAAGGTCAACTTCTTATCTCATTTCAAATGGTCTATATCTGAATTAATTCTACTAACTTCAGTACTGATGTGTAAATTTGGTATAAAGTGAATTCACAATCTGGTTTTCCCTTGAGCAGGAGTGACATATATGGTAGCAAGAGTCACTGTGTTAAATTAATCATTGATTAATACTCACATTTAAATGTCCAAACTGGAGTAGTCTTACAGTGAGCTTGATGACAAAAGCTAAAGATGCACAAAACATAGCAAAACTGGAGCAAAGGTCTAGTATTTGTAAAACTAGATGGTACCACTCGTAGGACAATGGGTCCTTGCAGATAGCTGTGAATTTGGTGTAG
>NW_005842001.1:2322020-2327250 GCF_000455745.1 Alligator sinensis
GGAAAAGGGATGAGAACTGCGTAACCAAGATAATTGGTCCCAGCAATCCCTGCAAAAGAATAGTAGCAGTATGGACCCAGGAGGGTGGCTGCAATGGCAACAGCAAATTGAATCGAGCTGCCTGTGATGCTCAATACTCCAAAACTGAAACTAGCTTCCCACTGAAAAAAAGACAGAAACATGTTATTACTTTTTGACTGATAAGAGAAATCTGCTAAAAGCTTTTTAAATAAAAGAATCAGGGAACCTTCCTATTTCTTTACTTCCAACATGGAAAACAGACTTTATAAAAATTCTATCGTCTCTTATTCTGTGACCAAAATAAGAGACATAATGGAAGGGAAAATAAGCATAGTACATGTCATATAAACCACTTATTAAAAAAATCAGTGAAACCAGATTTTGCTAAAAATACTCAAAGAATAAATTAGAGCAGATGTATTTTATGTATGCTTTTGTCGTGTAACATTACAGTGGGTGGCCTTTCAAAAAGTTAACTTCTATCCTTGAATACTAAAAAAGTCTGCATTTTAAAGGCCGGAAATATTTCTGGGACCAGGAGGATCCTGGTAGAACGTTTAAATCGTGCCCACAGTAAGCCACGCATGGTTTGGTTTGGTTTTTTTGATCCACAGCTTGAGTAGCAAATATGCTTTTCTTTTTGAAAGTATGATTTGGATTAACTCCTCAATTCTACTGCATGTGACACCATATTGAATAACAACGTAAGTTTACCCGTGATCTTTGCGTGTGTTCTCTGTCAGCCAGAAGGACAAGCACACCAGCAATAAGAGCCTGTGGAGGGGGGAAACAGATAGTTACATGTGGTGATTTGTAATGCTAATAGTAGTACTTCAAATCCTGACGTACTGCACAAACATCATTTGCCACAACTTGGTGGGCCGTCCTCTGCTCCTACGAATGCATCACACAATACGGGTTCCGGTGGGATGGCGCAAATGTAACATGTCTGAGGGGAGGGGAGGGGTGGTAACTGCATATGGTATGAGCTGAATAAGTTTAAATGGTACAATTTTGCAGTTAGCTTGCTAGGATATGCAAGTTTCTTCCATTTTTGGGGGCAGCGCTAGTGAAGAGCAGATGGCGTGTTTAAGTCATCTTTTGTCTTTCCTAACCCTATAGCTGCAAGGGGCTGTTGCAGCACCCACTGTTGATGCCAGCTGGAGCAATTCCAAGGTAACAGCTCTGCCAGCTGAGGAGCATGCTTATCCTGCCCTCTCCTGCCGTGTGCTAACATGTCTCCACTTTAGAAGAGGGTAACAATTAAGCCAGGTACACTGGAAATCTCAGTATGGAGGAGTCTCTTCCCAGCAGGCATTTCAGAGTTGCTTTAAGGATACTTGTTCCTTCTAGCACAGAGTCCAAGGATCTCATGGTATGAGAACAGACAGAAGTGGTCCAGGTAGGAGAGAAGTCTGGCCCAACTTCCAGTGGGGTCAAACGCATGCAACTGAAAGGAACATTTTGTCTCCATTCCCCCAAAGCCAACATATTCAGCAAAGAAAACCTGTTTCGAACATTACTAGGAGAATGGGTAAAATGAACCATTATGAGAATGACCTTCTTTTGTGCTCATTGTCTTTCCTGTCATCCCTTCTCATTAGAATGATAATGCCTGCTCTACTTGTGGAAGAATTGTAATAACACCAAAACTTTTCACAATGGTTTATTTTGAATAGCTTGCTTGTTGCACTTTTCTCTCGCAGGGTACTGCTGTTACAATGTCATCTACAGGAGTTAAGTGCAAAACTTCCCTTGACTAGGAAGCGCTGCATAACACAATAAGGAGAACTAGCGCGTGGTCTCTGAGTGACAGAACTGTGGGAGTACAGTTAACTTTACAGGTTTCCCTTGCTTTATGCGGGCTCTGTATGTGCGAATTTGCTTTTATGCAATGACCCTTTTTATACCCAAAATTCGTTATATGCGAGGTAAATTCACTCTCATGCAATCAGTGTGGTGGAAGCCTGCAATCAGCTGCTTTGTGCGGTGCATTGTGGGAGTGACGCGCGCCAAAATGTAGTCTCCTGTGTGGATCTGCAACGTGTTTCTGTAGTTGCCATCCGCATTATAGTAACATTTACCACCACCCTGTGCTTGTGTGCACTGTCTGCTGTGGGTGAGTACCAAAATTGTCTTGTAAAAGTGGTAGAAATGGGTCTGGGCGTCCGTATGGCCAAGGTCTTGGAACGTATCCCTATTTGTTACATTGCAAAGTGGGGTCCCTTTATGTGAATTCAAGTTATGTGCCTTTTTCCAAGAATTCATGTACAGCATAAACTGAGGGAAACCTGTACTTTTCATGGACTCGGACATAGCATTGTATTTCTTTCTGTGCATTGTGACCACAAATATTGGCACGTATTGTTCATAATGAAATGGATTGATGCTGTGGTATCTCCTGTTCTACTTATGTTCTTGAATTATTGAAGGAAACCACTATGTAAAGTTCATTAGGAAGAAGAACTATGTAAGAGGGTGGAAAGGCTTTACCATTAAGCCACACTACCAGCAGGCATTTTCATAACATAATAACTTTATGCTAAGACTTGTACCAGAGCTGGCAGATATGGCTCATTAAGTTAAGACACTAGGCAGGAGGATGTTCTCCTCAAAGGAAAGAGAACTAGAACAACAGGAGGTTCTTGAAGGTCTAAGAAGTTAAGTACAGCAAGAAAGCCAATCTTTTGGAAAGGGGACGACTTTGGATTCCACCAAGGGTCATTCTGCCCTTCTGGAGAAGATGGTAGCCACTTGGATAATATACCCTATCAAACAGGGTGACTATGGCATAAAGGGGAAAGCTGGGCATGCTCATTTTATCTTTGCCATTGATCCAGGGTCAAATATGGTATGGGAGACAGCACTCTTCCCTATTTAGGGTAAACAGGCACCACTCCTTTAACGTTAAACCTACTGGCAGTGACTTTGGCTCACTGTTCTTAACTTTGTGCCAGAATACATGAATATTGGATATATTCTTTGCCCTGAATAATGTAACATTGAGGAGTGAGACCATTGCTGGAAGATGTGCTTGAAATGAGTCTGTGCACGAGCAGATCAGAAAGCAGCATGATCTGGGCACTTGCACAAGTAAAGACTGTGTCCATAAAACCCCAGAACCTTGAGCAATACAGCCCTGTGGTTTGTGTTCTACTTCTGGCATGCTAACTTTCCATGGCACTTTCTCTTTTGAATTTGTGATTTAAGGAATTTTAAAATACTTCTCCTGAGGCTGAGCCTGAAGTTATATTCTTGGCATATCCATACCATAAAGTTCCCATGGTCAAAAACAGAAACATCTGGAGTCATAAGTGGCTGTTGGCTAAATTCATCAGAATTAAAGCTTACAAGGGATCCTAGCAGGTTCTAGCCAGAGTAAATAATACAACAAAATAAGAGTAATTATTAAGAGCAATTGTAATACTGAGGCTACACTATGAGATGAGAACCAAAGCTTTTTCACGCTATGCTTTTCCAGCTAAGAGACCTTCAATTTACACTTAACGCACATGTGGTTGATGGAACAAAGAAAAATTTGAAGAAGGATGAAAGCAGGGGAGGGATTATTCACCCTGCTGGTTTAGCTCCAGGCAGATAGTTTAAGCTATTAGATGATCAGTTTCCACTCTGTTTTTAAATACTCTGGCAAGGAATTTTATTTTCTATCCCAAAGTCTAAATTGCTGTAAGATTGACATTGGGGTTTTTTTTATATATTGCCATTTTGTTTTATTTCTTAAGGCAGAACTTTTTCACAGTTGTGCTTGAAGAGTCTGGTCCAATGTAACCAATGGGAAGCTTTCCAGGGACTTATAGTCTATTTTTTAAAGGGAAGCAGGTATTTCTCTGCTCAGTGCCACACATCTAACTCCCTACCCAGGCTGTTGGCTAGCAGAACCTCCAGAGCTAGCAAGCAGCTCTTTTCTCCCCTTTTCCTGCAATGGGATCAATTAAGTCCCTAAACCATGGTTTTTTAGAATCCTGTCCTGTCTAGCGGGCAGCCCTGAATTGATGAGAGTTGGTTCAGGCCCTTTGCAATCTGAAACAATAGTCCTTGCAATTCTGTCTTGCATTTTGTTAGTTGTTACAGCTTTTAATGTTGCAAGGCCATTTCCACTATCCAGTCCATGCTGGAGAAAGGGAAAGATATAGTCTTCTCCCTTTGGAGTCTCCTTTTGGTATTTTTCCTGTATTGTGGGGCCACTGGTAGGACAAACTCTGTTCCTCCGATCCCAGACAATGAAGTACAGCCACGAGAGATAGAGAATGGCGAGTCAAATTTCACATCAGGCCATGCAGTACATATACTTCCTGGAGGGGCAGCCATCCATGGGTGAACTCGCACCAAGTGCACGATTCTGCTTTGGTTCATATCCTGAGAAGTCTGTAAATTGTATGGTGGAGGGAGGATGGTGGATCCTTCCTTTACCATCAGCTGCTCAGCTTCTACTCCCAGCCCTGCTCTGGGCTGATTCTCTCTTACCGTGGGCCACATTCTGGTAACCCACCAGAATCTGTAAGTCTTGCAGCCTTACCCAGCCTCTGCATACCTTTTTCAGGCACCCAGTCCCTTCTGTTTCCAGCCCTGATACCTCATGCAGGGACTCCATTATGTCTAGTCTCTCTTCCAGGCGTATGCACCTTTGTGTTTCCAACCCCTTCCCAGTAATGCTATTAGTCCTCCAAACTGCACTGTTTCTGGCAGTGCCATTCCCATGTACTCATGACCCGACCTTAAACACAGGGCCAAAGCAGATGTGAGTCACGCTAGCCCCAGCATGTCTTTTCAAGCTAGCCCTACCCCGGAGTGGAATGCCTGGATATATGTGACAGGTATTGTAGCCTTGCAATCCCCATGGAGAAAGTCTACAATTAGTGGCTTGCACAGAACAGGCATAATGCACTACCCCCAACACTGCCTGTGTCTTCATCAGTTCTGCTGTGAACACAGTGGTGACTTACAAACTATTTATGTTTTCTACAAAGCTCCCTACTGTAGCTAGCCTTAAAACTCTACAGTCCTGCACACCTCTGGGCTGCTGTTTTAGGCCTTCCTTGTGGCAGATGCCTGGGCAATCAGTGCTTGTCTTCCTCTTCCTCTTCATCCTTATCCTCCATGTTATCTTTCTTGCCCTGCTCAACATATCCAGCTCCTCAAGGAAGGCTATTCCACATGCCAGTACTATTTATACGAGGTTCTAGGAAGA
>NW_005842001.1:2327280-2340662 GCF_000455745.1 Alligator sinensis
GGAACAGCGTATTAACCCAGCTAGAGCAGAACGGCAGTGTGTCACCTTATAGATGAGGATGCCATTTGCTGAAAGACACAACCAGTGCTTAAAGCACTTTGAAAATACCAATAGGCTCTGATTGGTAAGTGTCGTTGGGATTGAGCAGCACCTGATACGTGGCTCTAGAAAAGTCAGTGATATTTGCCCCACCTGTCTGCAGAGTACCCCTAGCGCTGAGTCTCTCCCCACTGTCCTGTTGCTTGTCCCAGGGAACAGACCAAGGTTTTCCCTGCGATAACTCCTTCTCCCCATAAGCATCTGCTCCACTGACTGTATAATGGACCGCACAGCTGCGGCAGGGGAATTTCTGCCAGCCTTGCTTTTGCATTGTGGAAGACATTTCAGGTCTTTCTTTCCATAGAAGGGGTTAGCCTGGACTGCCCCTCGGAGACCCCCCTTATTACAGGCAGTCAATAAGGAGACAAACAACAAAAGCATTTACTCTGTAGAAGAAGAGTATTATACAAGAAAACTTGCTCATGGGTTTGGAAGGGAGAACAAAAATGCCATGTAAAGTTTCTTACCCTCTCAATAAGCTACCACCCCTAGCTCTCTGAGTGTCCTGCCAGTATCTCCAGAAATCAGCCTTCCTTTCTGCTGATTTTTTTTTTGTCAGCCTTGGCTGCTGGGGCCTTAGACCCTTCTCCAGCCTGGGAAAAATCCAAAGACCTCTGAGCCAGCTCCCCTCTATTTTCCTTGCTTCTCTTCTTTCCAAACTCTTCCCCCTACCCCCAACCCTCAGTATTGTCCCAATTCCTCATGGGTCTCCTCCAGACATTTCTCTCCATGGGACACCTGGCATTCCTCTGCTTGATGAGCCATTTCTCTTAGATGCTTTTGCTATAGAGTAGTTGATTTCCCCATTAGTGGCAGACAGTGCCTTGGGTGCCCAGCTCAATAATGTCTCCTTTTGCCTGTGTCCGGGAGTAGCAATTTCCTTGCTCTCATGTCAATAGCAAGAAAGACTTAGCAGTTACACCTATTTTCTTATCTTTAATTATACATCCCTCTATTCTATTGATTAAACTATGACCAAGATACATATAGACAGCACAACATAATCTGTCTAATGATACAAACAGTATAAATGGATGCAGCATAGCACTGGGTTTCCAACAAGACCACACATGCCATATTGGTGAAATGAACACCAGAAAATCTGCATGACACCCCATGAACCTCCAGACCCTAGTGGGGCTTGTGACAGTATCTAAATTAATTAATCTGGCTCTTAATCCATGACAGGTAAATCCTGGTCCCACTGTATTTAATGGCAAAGTTCCACTGACTTCATCAGGAGGAAGCAAGCTTTGGACCTCAGATGCTAAATGCAGCCTAAATCTATATCTGTAATGCACAAAAAGCACGTGATGTGGTATTATTTAGGAAATTATTTTCAACAGGTTACCCTGTTCCTTGAGCTGCTGTCAACATTTGTCACTTCTATCACTGCGTATTCTTTAGCGCACACTGCTTGTGGCTGTACAATAAGATGAATGAGGTGCTCTTAGGGAAGTTGGCAGGGCCAAACCCAAGAATTCTTTGCATTACTTTCCATTACCATGATACAGGATCTTGCTCACTGCAGCACATCTACTCATTCATGTAACAATTCATGTGTTCATTTAAATTTGGCCATAGCATTGCCAGCTAGACACAAAACTGTCTTCTTCCATCTGCTTTTTAAAACTGAACTCCCTTTTCAGGCAACGGGAAGCCCTGCTTAAATATTGCTAAAAAAATGTGGTCTTTCAGTAGGAAAATGGGATAAGTAATTCAAGGAGCTGTGGGAACAAATGCGAGGCAAAGCTGGGGGGGTTTTAGAGACTCAGATGAAATGGGATTTAGATTAGGAACACTTATTGGTTTTAATTTGCTAAATTGAAACTGCTTTCTGTTCTTGCACGTCTCTCTATAGAGTGTACCAAATCCAAGAAGGGGTGAGCAGCTGAAAAAATAGGCATGGCACCTTTAGTGAACCAGATGCTATGTTAGAAATATCATTTGTACATGTTTCAGTCCTGTCAATGGCAAAGTTTTAAGGAAAGCAGTCCCTGGAATTGCAATTAAAAGCTGGTGCCAAGGACAGGATTATGCTAGCTATAAGGAATGGCATTCTCGGGCGGTCTGGCCCACAGTTTAGATGTGTATAGTATATATATTTGGATCCAAGTATCTTCACTAATTTTGACAAATTTAAGGGGACCATGAAAATAACATACTTTTGACTGAGTGGCCATAGCTGCCTCTATTCTGTAACATGGAGATTAGAAACTGGTGCGTGATTTCACCAGCCAAAGTATGGAAATACAGCTTCCAAACCTGGCTCTGTTTAAAGCCCTTTCCTCAGGGCTGGGTTATTATCCTGAAAACAATCATAAAAACAAAATCAAATGAACAGAAAACCACTGGATGATAATTCCTGAGAGACCTTCCCCACTTCAACCATCCAGAAGGGGAGAAGACCCACCCTTCCCTTAATTCCCCTTCTGGCCCAGCTTCCCCTTCCTTTATACTCCACCCTAGCAGCAAGACCAGCTAGGTCTGTTAACCCTTTACAGGCAACCCTACCAATACGTTATGCACCTCTGCTCTAATTTACACTGTGCATTGAGATGACTTCAGTTAGGAGGCACAAATCAGGTCAGAAGCTTGATTCTTAAACGATGATGAAAGTTTCATTAGACTATAGCTGCATAATCTTTTTCCTTCTTAAACTTTGTCCCACATGTATATCTCTGATTTTATTGTTTAAAACATAAAATAGAAGGAGGGTTTTGCTGAAACTGAAGGGGAACGAACCTTTGGGGGGAACCCCCTCCTCAGCTGATTACTGGGAAAGAGAACCATATTTATCTCAATTATAACAACACTGCTCTAGTAATGTTAAGTCACATTTTATACAAGTGTAACTGCAATCGGAAATAGGTCCAGAGTGAATGTTTTGTTTTTGTTCCAAAAGCAAAAGTTTTTGACTGAAACCATCATGAAACAATCAATATGCCAATATTTACTGCAAAGTTAAATCTTTTGAAGCTCCTGTATATAATTTCATTTGACTCCAAGGACATCGCTAAAAAAAAGAATTTATATTAATTAGAAAGAAAGAAGAAAAGGAACCTCAATAACTCAAATTGAATCTCAGTAACTTTTTTTTCTCCGATAACATTTTGTTCTGCCTACCACAGCTCCATTCCAGATGGGACAGGCGATTCGAACACTCCAGCCAACAAACCAAGGCTTGTAAGAAAAAGCAGGAAAAAAAGCCAAAATTCCAGAAAAAATGCTTGTAATCCCAAAGGAAATAAGTACCCATCCGGTAACCTCATATAAGCTCTTCATTCTTGGAGTCCCTCTCTGCTAGAGTCACAGCAAGGATTAAAACTAAAACACTTCGTCGTAAACAGAACTTTCTTAGAGACTGTCGTCATGACATGAGCTGATGTTTAATCATGCTAGGTAAACATTATTTGATTATCTAAATATCCCTACATATTGTACTGAATTAAAGCAGGCCCATAACCTGTGCAATAGTATGCATGTGTATTTGTGTGTTTATAATATTTTTTCTCCCCAAAGAATCATTCCAGTCCACTTTCAGCTGCAGAAGTTTCTAGCCAGTCATTTTGAATTGCTCCTCTCTTGTCTTCCCATGAGGAGTGACCACTTCCTATTATATGGAAAGCCAGAAACTTGCTGGCCAGGACTGTAGTTGTCATTTCCAATCCTGACCTGTCCATTGGAGCCAAGTTGAAACCCAACATCCTTTGTGTCCAATAGATCAGCGTACACAGAACACAGATGTATCTCTGTGCACATGACCACACTCACCCCAGCTGTAGTTATTTTTGAACATGTAGTTTGTAGCAAAAAAACCATCATTTGGGAATTTTGCTTGTTTCAGTTTTAAAATCAAGTGTGTTGCACAATTAACGCTATTTCTATCTTTTGATCTTCTAAAATATCAAATTTAAAATTCAGCTTTGAGCATAGGAAAGAAGAAGGGCTTTGGAAAATGTGTGCACTGTTTCTAGGGCAAAAAAGCCTTTGAGCTCAATGGCAACAGGATGAGACCTCTAATAAGTCACAAAAACAAAGCTGCTAACAAGACAGGAGCCCACCTCTCCTGTACCAGCCATGCCAATATATTTTGATTGAAAGAACTAAAGCAATTATTTTTTATGCACTTTATCATGTGTAATGCCTGAGCCATCACTGCATGCTGCTGATAATGGCTGAATTCATTTCAAGCGTGTGCCATCCTTGGAGAGCTGCCGTAGTTATGTGATACTTCAGCAAGGGCATCATCTGATAGCAGCGCTCTTACATAGGTGAGGAAGGAACTATTTGTCCATCCTGTTGAACCAGAGGATGTCGCTTGCTTTTGACAAGAACCAACTGCAAGTTCAGTCTCACTACTTTGTCTGATCCTTGCTTGGCCCAGTACGGATCAGCAGGGCTGAAAATCATCCATTTGTAGCTTCCTAATTCTCTGGCTGGCCCTACTCTGGGCCTCGCTGTTCCAAACTACCACAGCTGGTAACAGTCCTATATTGGCTGTCCACCAGCTAGGAATTAGAGTGCTGGACCTCCTCCTGCTGTTGGTGCATCCCCTACACTGGGGCCAAGAGGGGAAAGGAGGCCTGTGCCAGTTTTGTGCCAGCTGTTTCCTATGGTGGGAAAATTCTGAGTTGCCAAGAAGTGGCTGGGGGGCGGGAGGCCCCGCCCTTGTGGGTTTAAGAGTGGGTGGGAGCCGTCCAGCCACTGCCTTGATGGTTTAGAGGGACTGAAGCAGGCCAGACAATCTGTCCCTACCAAGTCAAGGTGGAATGGGGCACCATTTGTAGTGCAACCTGTGTAGACATTTATCCCCAGATAGCCGATGATCTCAGGAACATTAGGAACTGCAGCGACTTCGCCACTGTAGCAGGGTACATAGGTAGCACAGAGCTCTGTGTTGGCATGGCTGGATGCTTTCAATACTTGAAAACTCATGTCAAGCTATCTTAGGGCACTACATGTGAGAGTACCCCCAGTAGATCTGGAAATAAGGATACAGAATGAAACTGAACTTTGAGTTTGAGTCTATTTGTCTTCATGATATTCACATCACTAAGTTGTTATGGGTGGAGGAGGTTGGCATCAAACTAAGTTATGTACCAGCTGTGCATAGTGCATTTATTTATAAAGCATGGACTTTCTTGATCACAAATTAGTACAACTCCTGTTTAATTAAATTACTATTAGCAGGCCTGGCATTTTTTATTCAATTTGCACAATGTAGCCTCTATTAAATTAATTTTAATCTCCGTTTGATATGGAAGTCAATACAGTGATACAAGGAAAATTCTGTTGTTCGTTTTTAAAGAGCAAGGCACTTGCAAAATGATTTCATATTCTTGAGTAAAAAAACAGGGAGGCCAGATGCTCATTGTTAAGTACCTCCCACCCTAGGACTTTGAAAGGTCATACACAACTTTAAAATGTAATTTCATGCATGTGGAGTGAAGAAAGAAGGCCTAATAGCTTAGTATTACTTAGTGCTTCCAATCTAATTCAGTTAGGGCAGTGTGAATGTCTTGATCAGTGCTCTGATCTTGGTTTTGGCGGTGTGTTTCCAATATGCACTGTAATGCCTTTCTCATGACTTGAATGGTTCACATTCCATATTTCCTTGCCGTTGTTTGGTAATCAGAGTTGTATTTCATTCCCTGATGAAGAGAGACCTTCTCACAGTAGCTGACCGAGAATGCAGTCCTTGGTCTGAGTCATGCTTTGACTTCTTACTGAACTTTTTATCTGAAGGTTAAAGCAACCTGGCATGCAAGTATATAGAGCAGACAGCTTAGTGGTTTTGGTTTTGCAGTAGGAAAACTATGTTGGATTAACTCCTGGAGACTCCTCTCTCTGCAGTATCTTTCCTCAAGTTAGGAGGTACTTAGACAAGCTCCAAAAAGGTGCTATCTGTGGCAGGAGGTGAGACAGACAGGCGGAAGGAAGGCAGCACATCCTGGAGGCCTGCTGCTAAAGGCTCTGCCTCCACTCAGCTTTTTCATGCAGCTTCCTGGGGTTGGTGGGGTTTAGGAGTCAGGACCCTGCCCAGATGACACCAATTATATATATAATTATTTTTAATATATATTTTTTGCTTGGCCCCTGTGCCTTCCCTCTGTGAGCTCTTTTGCAGGATGTTGAGGCATGATCCAAGCTTAGGGCTGTAAAAAAATACCTACTGTCAAATATAATAGCATTCCAAGACCCTACACAACAGGGCTAACTAATGAAGCAATCAGATTAAACATGGCAGAGATTTGTTCTGTCACACAGAGTGTTGTGGGACAGGACTAGATTTGGAAGGGAGCCATTCATGGATTTATTTTGTTTTGAGAAACCCAAAGGATGTTATTGTACTCGAGAAGTATAGAAATGATGGTGCAGAGTCTATGTAATAGCGGCTATAAGCTAATGAAACACAGGCCAGTCTGCCAGTCTGTCTTTTTCCCTTTTAATCTGATACTTCAGAATAACAAAACGTGGGGCAAAATTCTACCTGAGGTTTTAAATCTGCTTTAAATAAATCTAATGAATTAAAGTTTGTGAGATGCACATTAAGGTTTGTGCATGGCTTGCTTTTGTAATGTTTAGCTTAGGTGGGAAAGAGCTACAGCGAATGCATGAGCTACTCTTAAAAGTGAAATAAGTGACTACATGGGTCTGAACAAGTTTAACTAAGGTGGCTGATAGTACCCCTTTAGTTTAACAGGTGCAAACTTGAGTATACGGTAAGGCTAAGGTTTCTCTTTATTCCCAGAATACTTCAGGAGAGACAGTGAAAGAGCACATTTCTCCCATATGACTATCAACAGACTCAGTCCTGCTTTCATGAGGCCTCACCAAAGAAGAGGGTAGTTCTCATTACATGTCCATTCACTCCTTGACCTTTTGAGCTATTTGCCAACGAAGAGTCATTGTTGTTAATTTCTATGGTGTATTCAGAAATGTTAGCCAGCTACTAGGAGCTGTCTTACTTTTAATTCAGATGGTAACCATTTTTGGTTCCTTCTAAAACTAGTTTAGGTGCATACATTTGGCAGCACTGAATGTAGTAATAATCACTTTCAGAATAAACTAAATGGAGTAGTGCACTCCTGTAAAGATATTTGTTAATATTGGCTGTGGCACCATGCATGAAAGATGATGCCCTTTGAAAAGCAGTTAGAAGGAAGGTCTAAGGAACTGATTTTAGCAGTTTTACTGAGGTGTGAATCAGATTGCCGTATGCAGGTTGAGCAGACTTAAATAAATTATTATGTTAACTTTCAGCTATATCCATGATCAACACTAGGTGCTGCTCTGCTGCTACTCATATGAAATATATGTTAGCAAAGCTTTGAAATAATATTTATCTCAGTCTCCACATTCGTGTCCTTGTTACCTACATCCAGAATGTTGGTAATCACTTTGTTTTACTGCACACTAGCTTAATAAATATTTAGTTTTATTTTTGATGGGTTGCATTGCATCACCCAGCATTGTCACATCACTGCATGTATAGGAAACAGCACTAGAAAGGAATAAAATGAAGCAACTCTACATTTTTCAGCTCATCTTCATTCAAATATTTACTTAAACTCTGCTTCTAGATTTTTTATTTATTTATTTATTTATTTGCAATCCAAGGGGAATGACATTGTTAACGGGATGATTCTGGGAACAGACTGACAGCTACAAGGCCATAGAGGAAGTTTGTTCATTGGGGGAGGAGGGAGGGTGGGAGGAGGAATAATATGAAAAAAAATGTTTAGCTCTGTTGGGTTTCAGGCTTTCTACTCCCACATATTTGAGTGGGAGAAAGGACAAGTCTCTAGGACGTTGATTTCCCCATGGCAACAGAAAACGGAAATGACTTTAACCCCATCTAGTGACAGATGACTCATTGCTCAGCCTACTGCTATTTTTCAAGCTTTGGAACAATACAGTGGAGAAGAAAAAGCCAGTCTCTGTTATCTCATATTCTTAGCTTTAGGGCTCGTGGGAGAGGGCAAGTCTCTGGCTTCTGTATTCAAAGGACTGCAGCATTTTACTTTGCTGACTCTTGATTATTCTTTTATTGTAGTGGGAAGCCAAACAGATTTGAGTGCTCTCTGTTCCCTAGCCACAACAAAGCAGACAGCAGGTTGAGCCATCTAGGCTCTCTTCTCACTGGTGAAATAACTGATACGAGGCTGGTACAAAGCATGATTTGATTTCAAACCAGTTTGGGTTCTCCGCAGCTCCACTCGCTTTCAGTATTTCGTGTTTCTGGCCAGGGACAAAACGATGTTCATGACTCCTCATTTTGGAATTTCCAGAGATGCTCAGAACCGGAGTGAGTGCTCTCATCATCTTCTCCTCCAGCTACCACCCACACATACCAGGCCCCACTCTCCCCTGCCTCATCTCAGAAACTGCTGTCTGATGGAGTATATCCTCTGAACATTGATTTCTGACTCCAGTCTCCAGTGACTGGCTAGTCTCCCTTATTAGAATCATAGAAAATTAGGGTTGGAAGGGACCTCAGGAAATCATCTAGTCCAACCCCCTGCTCAAAGCAGGACCACCCCCAACTAGATTATCCCAGCCAGGGCTTTATCTTAAAACCTTTCAGGACTGGAGATTCCATCGTCTCTCTGGGTAGCCTGTTCCAGTGCTTTACTACCCTCTTAGTGAGAGTTTTTCCTTATCCAACCTACACATCCCTTGATACAACTTGAGAGCATTGCTCCTTGTTCTGTCATGTGCCACTGTGGTCCCCATCTTCAAAAAAGGGAAAAGGGAGGACCCGGGCAATTATAGGCCCGTCAGTCTTACCTCAATCCTGGGGAAGCTCTTTGAGAAGATCATCAAGGAGCACATTTGTGATGGGCCGGCATCCGAGATGATGCTCAGGGGCAATCAGCATGGATTTATTAGGGGGAGATCATGTCAGACCAACCTGATTGCCTTTTATGATCAGGTCACAAAGGCCATGGATGCAGGTGTCGCGGTGGATGTAGTCTTTCTGGACTTCAGCAAGGCCTTTGACACGATGACCTAGGCTTGCCGCCGCCTCACTCCCAACCTGCCAGCCGTCTGTCCAGGTCTTCGGCTCAATATGACGTCTGCCGGGTTCGCCAGCCCAGACCTTCCGCCTCGGCTCCTTCCTTAATCTGGCTGCTCATCCCGGCCCTGGCTCTGATGCTTCCAAAGCGGCCGGTTCCTTCACCGGCTCTTCTGCCTACAGCTCCGCCGGCTCCTTTACCGGGCCTTTCTGCTTGAGCACCACCCTTCCTCGGCTCTACTGCCCGCAACACAGTCAGTTTCTCCTCCGGCTCTGCTGCTCCCGACGCCGCTGGTTCCTCCGCCGGCTCTTCTGCCTACAATGCAGCCAGCTTCCTCACTGGCGCCGCCAACAGCGTTGGAGCCAGTCCCACCGTCAACACTGCTGCTGGTTGTGATGCCGGCTTTCTCAGAGCCTGCCCTGGCTCCTCCCCTTGCTCTCGCTGCAGCCGAGAGTGGTGGCTGATCTCCACGCTGGAGTTCCCTCCCGTGGTCTCTCCTCATCAACCGCCCCGCTGCCTCGGCGGGGCTGGGTTTTGTTTCTTTCGGGGGGGGTCCCCCACCTCAGCCCCTGCTGCTCTGCCGCAGCCGGATAAACGCCCGGCTGATCACCCGCGCCAGCGTCCTTGGCGTACGCGCCTCCCCCGGCTCTTCCGGCTCTGCAGGAGGTGAGTAGGATTCCTTGCTGCCCCGGGGTTCCTTTGGCATCCCAGCTCCCCTGGGACAGCCACCACAGAGAACAGTCCAACTCCATCCTCTTTTAAACCCTGCTTCAGGTAGTTGAAGGCTGCTATTATATCCCCACTCATCCTTCTCTTCTCCAGATTAAATAAGCCCAGTTCCCACAGCCATTCCTCGGAAGTCACATGCTCCAGTCCCTAAACATTTTTCTTGCCCTTTGCTAGATTCTCCAATTTGTTTACATCCTTTCTGTAGTGGGGGGCTCAAAACTGGATGCAGTACTCCAGATGTGGCCTCACTAGTGCAAAATAGAGGGGAAGAGTCACTTCTCTCCAACTGCTAGCAATGCTTCTACTAATGCAGCCCACAACAAGGCCACACTGTTGGTTCATATCCAGCTTATTGTCCACTGTAACCTCCAGTTCTTTTTCTGCAGAGCTGCTGTCCAGCCAGTCAGCCCCCAGCCTGTACTGGTGCATGGGATTATTCTGTCCTAAGTGCAGGACTTTACACTTGTCCTTGTTGAACCTCATAAGATTTCTTTTGATCCAGTCCTCCAGTTTGTTGAGGTATCTCTGAATCCTGCCTCTACCCTCCAGCATATCTATTGCTCCCCCCAGCTTGGTATATCTGCAAACTTGCTGAGGTTGCACTCTATGCCATCTTCCAGGTCATTGATGAAGATAATGAACAAAACCAGCCCTGGGATGAACACCTGGGGCACTCCACTTCGTACCAGATGCCATTTAGACATCAGGCCACTGATTACTACCCTTTGAACCCATTGATCCAGCCAGTTTGCAATCCTCCTTTTCTATCCATCCTCTGTGGTCCATTCATCCAATCCATACTTCCTTAGCTTGCTTGAAATAATGTTGTGGGAAACTATAAAAAGCCTTGTGCTATGGGGCAGAGCTGTACTGCTACCCAGCATGTCCACAGGTGGCAGATAGTGGAATGACTTTCAGGGAAGGTTAGCTGTAAAATAAGCAGGGGTAACTGATGAATAAGCAGTTGTGGACCAAGCAGCAGCAGCACCACCAGGATGAAGCGAAGACCACAGATGGCAATGGTTTTCCTCCTTAAAAGCTACATGTATCCTTTGACATGGTGAGTACAAGTGGCCACTATAATAAACCTGTCCAGCCCCCAGCTATGGGTCTACAAGTCCTCAGCAATGGAGCAGACAGAAGAAGATGTTAAAATCTCAACAGCTGTGAAGATGGATGAAGACTGCAGTGGAACGAGATCCCCAATTGTCTCGGTATCCTTGCCATTGGATCAAGGTCCCATTCTGTCACGAGCCATGTGGAAGCTGATGTGCAGCAGCTTGTTCATGATAAAAGAAGCCACGCATAGGCGTTAAAAGAAGCCATGCATAGGCGTCTTCCATGAAAATAGCTTTTCCAGCATATCCCTCAAGCCCTTTGGTGACCAGCTAATGGTGACAAAAACAGGATTGTGAGGTCTGGAAGCTCCTAGTCATGAATTGGTACAAAGGCAGCAGTTACAAGAAGGTCATCTAGCTAGGAGATAGGAGTATGATTCAGTAGCTGTAACTGTGACTGGCAGCCCTGTTCAGGATCTGCTCTGCTCAACCCACATGGGGAGGGGGCTAGAATAGGTGCCCTAAAAATAGACTATCTAATACAGTATTCTGTATTTCTTCCTGACTGGATAACCACATCCAGTGGGATCACCTTTACTGCAGTTGAAAATACCAACGAAGGCACATCATCATTTTCAGGACCTAGAACATCAGGACCCTCATGGACAACCCTAATAGTGAATGCCCATAGTGCCACACTGCAATTATGGCCCAAGAATTCAGGTGGCACAACATCAATTTAGCTGCACTGAGCAAGACACGGTTCGCATGAGATGGGCAGCTCAGAAAACATGGAGGCAGCTATACCTTCTTCTGGAAGGGTAAATGGGAAGGAGAATGCTGACTTCTCTGAATTGGTTTTCCCATTAAGAATGAACTCAAGACAACTCATTGAGTTCCCTGTTGGAATTAATGAGTGCCTCATGACTCTGTCCTACACTGATAGGGAGCCAATATGCCACTGTCATCAGTGATATGCCCCGACTCTTGATACCGCTGATGAAATCAAGGAAGAATTGTTCACCAACCTAGACCAAGTCCTTTCTGACATTCTGGAGGGATTCAAACTTATTCTTCTCAGTGATTTCAACACCAGAGTTGGAAGGGACGCTAACCTCTGGAACAGAACCACTGGCAAGGAAGGCACAGGAAAGGTCAACTCCAGTGGCATCCTCCTCTTGACCAAAGGTGTGAAACATGGACTCGCCATCACCAACACACTGTTCCACCAGAAAAAACAGGCACAAGACATCGTGGCAACACCCACAATATAAGCATTGGCTCTGATTGCCTATGTCATCATCTGTGCCTAGGATTGCAAAGATGTCCGCATCACCCAAGCTGTTAGGAGCTGATGATTGCTGGACTGATCACTGATTCATCCACTTGGTTATGTTACTCAAACTGGCTCCCAAATGATGGCTGCAGCAAAAGCAATGCCGACAGAAGATCTACATTGAAGGACCCAGGCAAATGAGACCTCTTCCACCAGTGCCTCAATGAAAAACTGGTGCATTCCAAACAACAATAGGAGAACAGAAGCAGCATGTGGTGTGCCATCAAGGCCATTGTCATTAGTGCCTGTGAAGAGACACTTGGATTCTTTACCAGGAAACATCAAGACTGGTTTGATAAGAATGTCTGGGAAATTCAAGAATCGATTGATCACAAGTGCAAGGCCTTTTGTGGTTGGTAAAATGACACCAACTCCAAGCAAAAGGAATTGAATCTCTTACAAGGCAGAGGTCCAAGGAGGACCTGCGATATGAACAGCAAATGGTAGGAAGACAAGGCTAAGACAATTCAGTATCTTGATGATATCCACAATATGTGTGGTTTTTTCAGTGCCATAAAAGCCATCTATGGTCCAAGGACTCAAGAACCCAATCCTCTTGAGACCTAAGATGGAGAAGACCTGATGGAAAAACAACAAAGCATCTGGAGCAGATGGAATCCCCGTGGAAATCTTCAAGCAGGGCAGAGAGGAGCTTGCATCACAGCTTCACGCCCCCATCTTAAGGATCTGGAATAATGAGAAAATCCCAGGTGACCCCAGGGGGTGCGTCCACACATGCAAGCATGTGCACTTGCAGCAGCTCAAATAGAAGCGGTGCAAATTTGAGCGGGGGCTTTTTGCTTCAGCGCACGTGTTCAGACATGCACTTTGGTGTGGAGCAAATTGTGCCACTTGAGGCAAAATAACCCAGCCTGGCTCCTCCCGTATCTGCAGCCAGGGGGAGCTAGAGCCCAGGGCCAGCACCTGTGCTGTCCCCAGCAGTATAAAAAGCTGCCCTGTCCCGGCCCCAGAAGTATAAAAAGCCACCCTGGCAAGTAGCTCAGGGCTACTAGCTCTCAGGAGCTTCTGGGGCTCAGCCAATTGGTACCTGGGGACACTACCCCTTGTGTCAGCTGGACTGCTGAAGCAGCCCTGAGAGTTCCCTGCACCCTCTACCCACTGCAGCAGTCTGGCAGT
>NW_005842001.1:2340698-2341571 GCF_000455745.1 Alligator sinensis
CCTCCCGGCCCGGGGGGGGGCGTCCCCGCCCAGTAGAGGCATCTGCCCCTTTGGACCAGCTGCCAGTGGACTGGCCCCCATTTGGCCAGGAGGTCAGCCACAGCCAGCTGGGTCTAAGGTGCCAGCTCTGAGCAAGCAGGGTCCTGCCACTGGCCTCCCTAGCAGGAATTCTGGCATTCCCTATTGGAAAACTGAAAAATCCCTGATAAAAAAAATCCTAAAGTCACTCTGTAAAATACCCCCAAATCCATGTTCCTCCACAAGTAAAACAAAAGTCCACTATAAAGAGAGAGAGAGTGAGACAGAGACAGTGATCAGTTGGACAATGTTTTTTGAAATATCTTACAGTGTTGAAGCAAGTCTCTTATCATAATAATAAAGCGAACTCTAAATACATGTTTAATGAATTAATTAATATATATTTTGCTGCCCTCCCACAGGGGCAATGGCCCCCACACAGAGGTTACAGCCCCCCAACAGGGAGTTCAGCCCCCCCAACAGGGTATTTGGCTCCCACACAAGGGCTATGGCCCCCCAACAGGGGGTTTGGCCCCCACACAAGAGGTATGGCCCCCCAACAGGGTACGGTCCCCCCACACAAGGGGCTCAGCCCTCCAATGGGGACCAAATGGCCCCACGGGGGCTACCATCCACCCCTGCAAGGCCCACATGCCCCACCCCAGCCCCCTGATCACTGTCGCACCTGGTCCCATCCCTCACCAGCTGCTGCAGCCCCCCAATGGCTGCCCCACCAAGCCCTAGCCCTTGCTCCCCCAGACCCCCAATGGCTGCCCCTCCCAGCCTCACCCCACAACTTGCACCCCCAGGCCCTCATGGCTAACCCCCCCACCCCCCGCACCACCCCCCAAAAAA
>NW_005842001.1:2341822-2342782 GCF_000455745.1 Alligator sinensis
GGAGGAGCCAGCCAGGGCAGGGGTCGCGGGGACTGGGGGAATGGTTGGGGCCATCGGGGGTCCCCCCCATGGTCCCCTTTCCCCTCCTCCAGCCCCCCTGACCCTTTACTCACCGGCACTGGAGCCCTGGTGCTGAAACACCTGGCCTGGCTGGCCACGTGTTTCAGCACCAGGGCGAGGGGCCAACCATAGAGACGCTCTGGCAGCCAGAGCATCTCTGTGGAGGACCCAGCCTCCAGTTGCCTCAGGACATGGCCCAGGACTGTGCCCTGCCCTGCTTTTTTATACTTTGATTTTTTTAGACCCCTGGATATCCAGGGGTCTAATTTTCTCCCTGCGCTGCAAGTTTGCAGCGTGGGGAACATTTTTTCATTCCTGCATGTCCCTGTTGCCCCGCCTCAAAGCGGTTTGATGCGGGGCAAGACGCACATGCGCGCTTGTCTGGACGTGCCCCGGGATGCTATGATTGTGACGATCTTCAAGAAAGGAGACAAGTTTGACTGTGGAAACTACAATACTACAACTTCAATACGGACAAGTGCAGGGTGCTGCACTTGGGCAGTAGTAACCGGCAACACACTTATAAGATGGGAAACTCCCTCCTTGAGAGCATGGAGGCAGAAAGGGATCTTGGAGTCATCATTGACTCCAAGATGAACATGGGCTGACAATGCGAGGTCACGGTCGATAGGGCTAACTGGACCCTATCGTGCATCCACAGGTGCATCTCAAGAAGGGCCAAGGAGGTGATCCTCCCCCTCTACGCAACACTGGTCAGGCCACAGCTGGAATACTGTGTCCAGTTCTGGGCGCCCCACTTCAAGAGGGATGTGGACAACATTGAGAGGGTCCAGAGGAGGCCACCCGCATGATCCGGGGACTGCAGGGCAGACCCTACAATGAGAGGCTACAGGACCTGAACCTGTTCAGCCTTCACAAGAGAAGGCTGAGGGGGGACCT
>NW_005842001.1:2342986-2358538 GCF_000455745.1 Alligator sinensis
CCCAGGCAGGGGGTCGGACTTGAAGATCTACAAGGTCCCTTCCGACCCTACTTCTATGATTCTATGATACAGAAGCATCACCTTGCTGTCCACCACAGGAAAGATGATTGTGAGAACCCTCCTGAACTGTCTCTTTCTACTTGCTGAAGAGCTTCTCCTGGAATCTCAGCATAGGTTTAGGACATCAAGAGGTATAACTGATGTGATTATCACAGCTCACCAGCTGCAGAAGAAGTGCAGAGAACAACATAAGCCTCGCTACATAGCATTCTTTGACCTCATGAAAGCTTCGACTCTGTCAACCAAGAAGTACTGTGGAGGATCCTTCTGAAGGATCCCACTGAAATAGATCACCATTCTCTGCCTGCTCCATGATGGTGTGTTAGCAGTGGTTCTCAGTAATGGATCTATCACAGATTCCTTTGAAGTTAAATGGGAGTTAAGCCAGGCTGTGTCATTGCTCCAACACTCTTCTCAGTATTCCTTGTCACGATGCTACATCTGATCACCAACAGGCTTCCAGCCAGAGTGAAACTAAACTACCGAATGGATGGTAAGCTGTTTAACCTCAGCTGACTTGGAGCCAAAACCAAGATGACGCTGACCACAATCATTGAGCTTCAGTATGCTGATGATGCTGTAGTGTGTGCTCACTCAGAAGCAGAGCTTCAGGCAATTGTCAACGTCTTAGTCAAAGCATACAAGGAAATGGGATTGATGCTTAACGTTCGGAAGACTAATGACTTTTGGACTAATGAATTAGGACAACAAGCTCCTAAAAAAAGTCCCCAGGTCTGGTAATCAAGATCCATGGTGAGACTTTGGAGAACGTTGAGTATTTCCCCTACCTTGGAAGCCATCTTTTTCAGCAGGTTGACGTTAACAAAGAAATCCAACATCGCCTCAAATGTGCAAGTGCAGCCTTTGGATACCTGAAGAAATGGGTGTTCAAAGATCACAATATCGGATCTGAAACCAAGGTCATGTTTCATCAAGCAGTCATAATCAGCCTGCTGTAGAGAGCTGAGACATGGACAATGTACAGGAGACATCTAAAGTTGTTGGAGAAGTACCATCAATGCTGCCTGTGGCAGATCCTCCAAATCCAGTGGGAAGAGAGATGTACCAACATTAGCATCCTTCTGCAAGCAAACAACATGAGTATTGAGGCAATGATCATCCGGCATCAACTTCATTGGGCCGGCCAAATCATCCAGATGTCTGACTCCAGACTTCCAAAGCAAGTTTTATTCTCCCAGCTCAGCCAAGGCATATGCTCAGAGAAAGTGCTTCAGAGGCAGGGAAAGTGTTTCAGGGGCAGCCTCAAGACCAACTTTAAAAAATGCAACATAGATGTCAACTTGTGCGAGATGATCGCCCAAGACCACCCCAAATGAAGGAAGTGTCTGTTGCAGAGATCTCAGTACTTTAAAACCAACAATGGGAGATGGAAAAGCAGGAGTGGCAGAAACAGTGTGTTGCAGACCTAATGAAGAATCCATCCCCACCCACCCCACATAGAAACACATGTCTGAGCTATGGTAGAGTCTGTCAATCCCATACAGGCCTCATCAGCCATCTTCAGATGCACAGATAAGACAAGTCATGGAAGACAATCATCCTTAACTCTGGGGGATTGCTGAAGATTTCCTTAGCTTGCTTGGAAGAATGTTGTGGGAGACCATGTCAAAAGGCTTGCTAAAGTCAAGGTATATCACATCTGCAGCTCTCCCCACATGCATAGATCCACATCTTGTCACAGAAGTCAATCAGGTTGCCCTTGGTGAATCCATGCTGACTGTTTCAATCACCTTCTTCTCCAAGTACTTAGAAATGGATTCCTTGAGGATCTGCTCCATGATTTTTCTAGGGATTGAGGTGAGGCTGACTGGTCTGTAGTTCCCTGGATCCTCCTTCTTCCCTTTCTTAGAGATGGGCACAATATATGCCCTTTTCCAATAGTCCAGGATCTCTCCTGACTGCCATGAGTTTTCAAAGATAATGGCCAGTGGCTCTGCAATCACATGTGCCAACTCCCTCAGCACCCTCAGGTGCATCACATCTGACCCCAGGGACTCGTACAAATCCAACTTCTCTAAATAGTACCTAACTTGTTCTTTTGCCACTCTTGGCTGCTCACTTTCTCCACAAACTGCTGCCAGGTGCAGTAATCTGGGAGCTCACCTTGCCAGTGAAGACTAAGGTAAGCAAGGCATTGAGTACTTCAGCCTTTTTCACTTCATCTATCACTAGGTTATCTCCCCCATTGCTTTTCCTGATCTTTCTCTGGTTGCTGACATGTCTAGAAACCCTTCTTACCCTTCATGTCCTTGGCTAGCTGCAACTCCAATTGCATTTCAATCTTCCTGATTTCATTCCTGCATGCCTGAGCAGTACTTTTATACTTCTCCCTAGTCGTTTGTCCAAGTTTCCATTTTTTTCAGTTTCCTTTTTGGGTTTTAGCTCACTGAAAAGTTTCCTGCTAAGCCAAGCTGGTCTTCTGCCATTTGTGCTAGTCTTCCTGCAAATTGGGATGGTTTGTTCCTATGCTTTCAATACGGTTTCTTTAAAGTACAACCAGGTCTCCTGAACTCCTTTCTCCTTCAGACGGGCCTGAGTGAGTCAAAATACCATTAGTTCCCTGAGTCAAAATCTGCTTTTCTGAAGTCCAGGGTCCTTACTCTGCTGTTCTCCTTCCTTCCTTTCCTCAGGATCCTGAACTCAATTATCTTGTGGTCACAGTCACTGCCCAAGTTGCCCTATGCTTCTGCATTCCCCACAAATTCTTCCCTGTTTGTGAGCAGCAGATCAAAAGAGAGCACAGCCCCTAGTTGGCCTCTCCAGCACCTTTACCAGGAAGTTGTCTCCACCACTCTTCAAAACTTCATTGATTTGTATAAAACTGTTGTCAGTCAGTATGGTTTAGTAGAAATAAGTTTTGCTGGACATAGTTTTTGTTTTAACAAGATTGCTGGTCTGGCTGATAAAAATAGCTGTGTTGATGGGGAAAAATTTGGCTTCTCTGGGGTAATTTACTTAGTACCACATGATATCTCTTTTTTAAAAATACATGTATAGAAATCTATGAGTATGGCTTACTTGCTGGGCTCCCAAGGATTGGTTCTTAATCCACTGCTCTTCATTGTTACATTCACTTTAAAATCTTTGTAAATAAAGTTTGTAGATGACACAAAGCTATGTCCAATTTAGGTCCCATGAGCTATGAAAGATGGGGAAATGCTGGAGGGTGTTCAAGGGATAGTCACAAAAAATGATCCTAGGGCTAGAAAATGCATAGAATCATAGAAAACTGAGTTGGAAGGGACCTCAGGAGGTCATGTAGTCCAGCTCCCTGGTTAAAGCAGAACCATTCCCAACTAGATTATCCCAGCCAAGGCTTTGTCTAGCTGGGTTGCAAAACCTCCAAGGATGGAGAGTCCACAACCTTTCTGGATAACCTGTTCTAGTACTTTACTAACCTCCTCGTGAGCATTTCCTGATATCTAACTTAAACTTCCCTTGCTGCAACTTGAGACCATGACCATGGCTGCCACCACTAAAGACAGTCTAGCTCTATCCTCTTTGGAACCACCCTTTAGGTAGTCAAAGGCTGCTATTAAATCACCCTGTCACAGGGCACTTAGGTGCCCTGCTCCTAAAGAGGGGAAACTGCCGGGGAAAGAGCCCTAGCAGGGAATAAGGAGCCCAGCTGTGGGTTGCCAGGGCAACCAGAAGGTCAGCTGACTGAAAGGGGCAGAGCCTGGCTCCTATATAAATCACAGGCAGGAGGCCAGAGGCAGTCCCTGCCAGAGAGGGCGGCATTATAGGAGAGCCCCAGAGAGAGGGCGGCATTATAGGAGAGCCCCAGAGAGAGGGCGGCATTATAGGAGAGCCCCAGAGAGAGGGCGGCATTATAGGAGAGCCCCAGAGAGAGGGCGGCATTATAGGAGAGCCCCAGAGAGAGGGCGGCATTATAGGAGAGCCCCAGAGAGAGGGCGGCATTATAGGAGAGCCCCAGAGAGAGGGCGGCATTATAGGAGAGCCCCAGAGAGAGGGCGGCATTATAGGAGAGCCCCAGAGAGAGGGCGGCATTATAGGAGAGCCCCAGAGAGAGGGCGGCATTATAGGAGAGCCCCAGAGAGAGGGCGGCATTATAGGAGAGCCCCAGAGAGAGGGCGGCATTATAGGAGAGCCCCAGAGAGAGGGCGGCATTATAGGAGAGCCCCAGAGAGAGGGCGGCATTATAGGAGAGCCCCAGAGAGAGGGCGGCACTATGGAGAAGGCCCCAGAGAGAGGGCATTGGTGGAGACCAAGAGAGAGACCGAACAACGTCTATTCCAGCTGCGAGGCTTGGGGCGTGGTATAAGGGGTGGTTGGAGCCATGCATAACCCTTAAGGCTAGGGTGCCCCTGAAGCACCCACTGTAGAGTAAGACCCACGAAGAGTCCGGGAGTTCACGGGGCCAGAAGTAACTGTGTCCAAGGAGATGTGAGGCAGCCTCCCTAATACATTGGAACATCAAAGGCGTGGCGGGCGAAAATCTGAGGGTGCCCTTGGGCCGACTTGGCACGGGGAGGGGGCCTTGAGAAGATCACGGCCCTCCTCCTCTCTACACTAGATAAACCCAGTTCCCTCAGCCTCTCCTCAGAAGTCATGTTCCCCTGCCCCCTCACCATTTCTGTTGCCCTCTGCTGGACTCTTTCCAATTTGTCCACATCCTTTCTATAGTGAGGGGCCTAAAACTGAACACAATACTCCAGATGTGGCCTCACCAATTCTGAATAGAGGGGAAGAATCATTTCTCTTGTCCTGGTGGCAACACACCTACCACTGCAGCCCAGTATGCCATTAGCCTTCTTGGCAACAAGGGCACCCTGCTGGTTCATATCCATCTTATTGTCCACTGTAACCCCAGGTCTTTTTCTACAGAGCTGCTGCCCAGCCTGTATCAGTGCATGAGATTGTTCCATCCTATGTGTAGGACTTCGCACTTGTCCTTGTTGAACCTCATGAGATTTCTTTTGGTCCAATCCTCTAATTTGTCTAGGGCTCTCTAATCCTAACCCTACCCTCCAGCATATCTACTACTCCCCCAGTTTCGTGTCATCTGGAAACTTGCTAAGGGTGCACTCTATGCCATCTTCCAAGTCATTGATGAAGATATTGAACAAAAGGGTCTTTGAGGGTACATACAACATGAGGGTTAAAGAGATCCATGTGTTGAAGAGAAGACTGCGAATTAACTTTATCAGTGTGTATAGGTACTTTACATAGACAAGGTATCTAATAGAGGGTGACCTTTTCAGTCTTTCTGATAAAATTTTTATAAAATCCAGTGGCTGGCAGTTGACATTTAAGCAAATTCCACCTTCAAATGAGATGTGATTTCCCTGTTATTGGGGTAATTCAATGTCGAAAAGCCTTACTTGGAAAAGTGGTACACTAGCTATCCCTTGAAAATGTTAAAATAAAATTATCTCTCTTTCTAAGAGATATGCTTTAATCTAATTTCTAGTAACAAATCTATGGTCTGAGGATGCAGAGGGTCAAAAAAGATGAGCATGTTTGTCACTTCTAGCCTTACATCATTTCTGGCCCTTGGGTGCTGTGAGATTTTCAGAGAGTGGCAAAGATACCATGCATTAGTAACACTATTAAGTGTGAAAACACTTATGCATGATTTACAAGGTAAACCCAGAGATTTCAAATAGGAATCCATAGTGTAAAAAAGTTCTAACCTGCTGTGGTTTTCCTGGACGGATCCAGATGTGCAGGCATGTGTGGTTTCTGGCACTGGAGACCTCTTTGCAGTGCCACAAACTGCACGTGTTGAATGTTAAACCATTTGCCACACTGCTAATTAACAGCACTGGGGTAAATTTGCTACTGTGATTTCCTGGTAACAAAAAAAAAAACAACCAACCCAAAACCCTGAGGAGGGGGGGAAAAAAAAAAAGCAGCATAAAGGAAGCCAAAGTGCTGTGTGCTAGGACAAACATGGAGACCCCACACAGAGGCACCCTGTGCCCCAGCCAGCTGCACCCCTGTCTCCACAGTGGAGACCCCACACCAAGGCACATGGAGATAGGGGACCAGCTGCCTGCTCCCATGTCTCAAGACCGCCTGTGCCCAAACCATCTGGGGGACAGGTTGCCTCAGCAAGGGGGCTCCACAGTGTGGAGACAGCTGAAGGGATCAGGCCATAGGTGAACAGGCATCCTCTGCAATAAGGCACAGTATACTGATACCAGCAATGTGTCGCACAACCATTTTTGGGCATTTAAGGTGTAACAAGGGGCAAGGGCATCTGTTTGTTCATGTTTTGTGCTGCCACTAAAATGTTTCTGGCAATACCTGTTTGTAGCTTCAATCAGTCTGAGGGGTTTGTGAGGAACAGCACAATTTAGGGAACTGTGTGGCTTTAATACAAGGTGATTTGATGACTTGAAAACAGACAACTGTACCTGGAGGGGGGGAGGGAAAACACAATGATCCCTTTACACTGCAAGAAGGATTTCTCCCTGGCACTTCACTCATCCTAAGTCATCCCAACTGGGATTTGAACTCAGATCTCCTATGTGGTAGGCAGAAACTCCACCACATAGCTACTAGCACTGGCACTGTGTTAAGCTGCTAGGGGTCTTGGCCTTCCTGGAGCCCCAGCCTCACATCGAGCTGCCTGGCCTCTTATTGGAGGAGCTGGAAGCAGAGCTGGGAACCTCTTAGGTCGCTGCTCAGATCCTTGCTGGAGCTGGGGAGCCTCTTCTGCCAGCTGCATGCCGTGCTGCTGAGGGTCCAACTGCTGCCTGCCGGTCCCACCCAGCTGGGAACCTCTTGGGTCGCTGCTCAGATCCTTGCTGGAGCTGGGGAGCCTCTTCTGCTGGCCACAGCCTCTCGTAAGTGATCCTGGAGCCCAGCAGGGAGCCTTTCCTGCCGGCCGCATGCCGAGCTGCTGAGGGTCTAGCTGCTGCCTACAGGTCCCACTCTGTCAGGTTCTTCTGGGGCAACTGCTCCCGGCCCGCTGGCCCAGCTCTTGCCAGCTCTTTGAAACTCCTTCCTTGTGGTCCCTCGCTGGTCTCCCCTGAGCCAGCTGCGCTGCCCCTTTTATCCCACTCCAGGTGACCTGCAGGGCCAATCAGGGGACATGGAGGGTGAGTCTCTGGGGCCTGATTGGTGAGGAAAGGCAATCCCAAGCCCTCCAATCATCTTTTACCCTTTCAAAACCCCTGGGCTAAATCACTACCAGCTAGCCCATCACGTTGTCCTGGCACGGTCTGGATCCATTTGGTGTGTTCTGGGCTGTAGGAAGTTTGCTTCTGGTGATGAGGTTGGCGAGGTTCGGTGCTTGTTTGAAGGCTAGGATGGGTGGTTTGGGGAATATCTCTTTAAGAACTGGGTCGTGTTCTAGTATAGGTTGCAGTTGTTTGAGGATTTTCCGTACGGGTTCGAGGAAGGGGTGATGTGTCATAACCAGCGGTGTGCGATTTGTGGGGGGTTTTCTTCTGTACTGCAGCAGTTCTTCACGTGGTATCCGGGTGGCTCTTTCAAACGTGCGATCTGTCTCTCTGGAGGAGTGTCCTTGTTGGGTGAAAGCCTTTTTAAGATTGGTGAGGTGGCAATCCCAGGTGTTCCCCTCAGTGCAAAGTCGGTGGTATCTCGGGGCTTGGCTGTATATCACAGCTTTCCTGGTGTGTTTAGGGTGATTGCTGGTTCTGTGCAGATATGTATGTTGGTCTGTGGGTTTCTTGTATAATGGGGTCTGTATTTTACCATTCTGGATACTGATCATCATGTCTAAAAAGCAGATGTTGGTGCTGGAGTATTCAAGAGCTAGCTGATGGAGGAATGATGATGATTGAATTTCTGATGGAACTCAATGAGAGATTGCAGGTTTTCAGTCCAAATGATGAAGATTTCATCGATATATCTTAAGTATGGCAAGGGTTTAATGGTGCAGTTCTTGAGGAACTCTTCTTCCAGGTGTCCTTAGACCAACACGGCTACAACCTACATCCCTAGTACCCGATTCGGCACTCACTCACCACAGCTGTATTCTTGTATAGTAGCAACAGTGTGGAGGATCAGATCCTCCACGTTCATTGTGGTCAGCGCAAATAATGAGAAGGAAAAAAATTGTAATTTTATAGCCAGGGTCAGTCCATAAGGCAAACCAGATGCTAGGCTGCCTTAAGAAGGTGTAAAGAATACTGCTAGAAATGCATATTTGTCAGAGTAAACGGATGGCATACTCTGACCTTGAATACTTCCGTCAGAGTTGACCAGTGCTTTGTTTGCTGTCTGTCAGCGCTGCTGTTAACTTCTTACCTAGGAAGATCCTGGGGATGAGATATAGCAACATCAGTGACTAAGGTTTCAATAACAGCATTTTAAACCTCATAGTTAAGGACTGCATGTGATTGTTCCTGTGTCTTGTCCCTTGCTTCTGCCCTCTCTTCAATGGCCAGTTCTGACCGTGAGCAAGGATTGTTCGGGGAAGGAGACTGTGTTTCGAGAAGCCTCTGCTCCTTGTCCGTGACATCATCCAACAAGTTTCTCTTCTTCAACAGACCTGTTCATATCAGACTCTCCTGTTACACTCCCTATTGTTCCTTTTCCTTGTTTCATTCCTACACTCTTCTGCAACATCGGTGTATACACCCTTCTGGCCAAGAATAAATTCAGGGGCTCAGGGAGTCTCCTGGCTGAAGGCAGGGAGGACCAGAAGTCATAACTCACTTTGCTTTAAAAAAGCCAATTACTTATATAATCATTTAGCCTTGTTATGTTAACCCACATAGTCCACAGAAGGCAAAGGGCTTTCAGATTAAGTTCTTCAAGAGCTCAACAGCCAGCTTCTGAGTTTCGGAACAAAGGAAATATTTCTTTCAAAGATTATTGGCCTTTCTGGAACAGGCCAATTTTCACTTGTCAAAATGCCATTACAGAACACTGGAATAAAAATCCTTCATTATGCTCTGGTGTTTGGTACTAAAAACCCCATGCTTCCTTTTAATTAGAAAAAGATATGCTAGCTGGCATAACATTTCCATATTGTATTGTACTGATTTTATGTTCATTAATAACATAAAATAAGAGAGTAATAACTAAGTAATTTTTTTGCGTTTCAGGGCAATTATTGGCATAGGCTTTTTCTACTAACATGGTGGGATAATAAACAGTCAACTATAATCAATCATCCTTTGCTCTAGGCAATAAAGATCTTAAATGACTTTGAACACTACTTTCATTTATTTAGCACGTAGTCTAGTATTAAAGTTAGATGTCAAGTGTATATATACTTACTAATTCTGGACCAAAAACCAGGGCTAACATGGTGTAACAGGGGGCATTCTCGGGGCTGGTCTATCAGTGAGTGGCCTGCCCACCTGTTTCCATGGGCCAACTGCCTGCCTCCTTTCCTGCCACACCTTGATGATACATAATTATGATCTTAATTAGGCAGGAGGCTGCCTATTTCTTGCCCCAATTCCAGGGGGCGCTATCTGCAGCTCTCTTCCTCCCCTACACTGCAGCCCAAGCCTCACTGATGACATCCACAAATCTTAACCTCACTGGCTCCACATGGGCCCTAGAATCCTCTAGTCCAGACCCCTACAAGATCCCTTCACTCAGGCAGCCTACCTCACCCTGATTCTGGGCTGCCGAGCTCCCTGAACTCTTCCCCCTCTCGGGTGTGGTCCCCCCAGGACGTTTTGACACACAGGCCCTGGCCTCACATCCAAGGTCAGTTGGAAACCCCAGGTCCTCAGCTCTGGGCATCCCTTGTGGTGGGTCCTGGCCCCACCATTGACCAGTCAAGGGTGCTTTTGCGTCAGGCGTCTGAGCCTCTAGCCCATTCTCTAACCTGGGTCCACCTTCTTGGTGGGACTATGGGTTAACCCACCCAGTTGTGGGAGCTGAGGTTCTTAAGGCACCTTGACCCACCGTTTACTGGGGTGGCAACTGGCCTGACACTTCCTGGGGCTCCTGCGCCACTGCGAGCTCCACCAGGCCACCCACTCCCAGCAGGATGCAGTTTTAGGTTTATGCTCAGGACCAGGAACCTCCAAATCATCCCCTTAAGCTCCTGCCCTTACCTCCAGGATATTGCATTCAGCCTTGCAGCCAGACAACGTTACTGCCTGCCTGCCAGCAGCGAACTGCTCTGTTTATATAGGCGGCCAGAGATCTAAAATGGCCGCTGCAATCAAGCACCTGCTGGCTGCTTGGCTCAGCCTTTAAAGTGGCAGGCACCAACAGTGTCTTTCCACACATGGCTGTGACAAGAAATTCAAGGGCCTAGTCTTGTAGCCCAGGTACAGAAGTTACACGTATTGCGCAGTAAGCGTGCAGAAAGCACTGGGCAGCTGTAACCAAATAGACAGTCAGGGCACCTAGAGTGCTGTAAAAATGGTGGGTCCCACTCTAAGATAACCCTGGATAGATATGCTATCAGACTTCAGCACTGTAGGGTAGATCATTGTAATGAAAATCTGTATATCCCATCGCAACCCATGGTAGGTTGCTTGCTACCAAAATCCCATGGGCCATTGCAGCACTTTGCTCACCCCTCCTCCAGAGTGGTACTCTAGCCTCAACCAGAGCTCATCTGGTCTGCCTGAGTGCCAGACTGGCCCTGCCCCCAGGCTGTCAGTGACAAGTCAGTGAAGCCCCTGTTTCCAACCCCCCATCTCTTCACCTTGCCCCTTGTTTCCTCTAGCCAGCTATGAGGTGTTACTGGTGTTACTCTTCAGTGTGTGGATCCCATCTACACCATCGAGACATTTGTAAAGGTTGCAGCTTTGATTAAGTGCTGTGCTGTTTGGTAGGCACCGCATTCACACAGAGGGCTGTCCAAGATGTTCATCTTGTACAGTGCTGTTTTGAAGCATCCATATCCAGATCTCAGTCTGTTCAGCTTGACCCAAGATTTTCTGTCAAGGTTGTGCCCAATGTGGGACTTGTTTGGTGTTGGTATAAAATACTGTAGGAGTAGATTTCAGACAAAATTACTCTGAATAATCATTTCATTTCCATTTACCCCACCCCTTATCTCAATTTAGTGCAACATGCAAGGCCAGAGTACCCAGCCTGCTGGGATCTCCTTGGGGCCAGAAACCTGGCACCTGGGGACTGGTTAGAGCAGGGGTTGGCAGCCTTTCAGAAATGGCATGCCAAGTCTTCATTTATTCACTCTAATTTAAGTTTTCACATGCCAGCAATAAATTTTAATGTTATAAGGTCTCTCTCTATATCTAATTTAAACTATTGTTGTATGTAAAGTAAATAAGGTTTTTAAAATGCTTAAGAACCTCCCTCCCAGTGCTACCCACCCAGAGAGCAATGTGCCCCACTCACCGGGAAGAGTGTGGCACTGTCCCAGCCCCAGTCAGCAGTGGCAGCTCACCGTGCCCCACACAGATCTGGGGGCACATGCCCCCCCCTTGCCTCTTGGGCCGCATGCAGCAGTAGGAGCCGTCACCCCTCCCCATGCCTCCTGGATGAGCCATGGCTCTGTCCCATGCCCTGCCCCATCTACCCCCACTGTGCAGGGCCTGGCAGGGTGGGTGCAGGGGTCCCAGGGGCTTTATCCTCTACAGCTCAATGGCGCAGTTGGGGGCCTTGCTCTGGCCCCCAGCTCCAGGGCCCCCCCCATGCAGTGTGGGGCCGGGGCAGGGAGGTGGCACTGGGCAAAGTTGATCCCCCCTGCAGCCCTTTCCTCTCCTCCCACCCTTTCTCCTGCAGACTTTCTCCGGCACTGGGCAATGTTGATCCCCCACTGCAGCCCTTTCCCCTCCTCCCACCCTTTCTCCTGCAGACTTTCTCACCTGGCAGGGAGGGAGGAAGAGGGACATGCATGCTCAGTCCTCCCCCCAATTCTTTTTCTCCCTCCGTCTATGGTGCCTGTGGCAGTGAGATGCTCCCAAAGGGAAGGGGCAGTCCCCGTGGGCTCCAAGCCACACAAGCAGCCCCCCGCCGGGGAAACTCACCTTCGGGGCAGAGCTGGAGCAGGAGCTGTGGCTGCGGCTGCATGAGCTGGTGTTACGCTGGCTTTTTAATCAGCTGTTCCCAAGATGGAGAAAAGCCGAGCCAATCGCGGTGGCCAGAACAGCTGCCATGGGAAGATTTAAAAGCCCCACTGGGACCTGGGAGGAGAGGAGTGAGGGAGTATGCTGGTGTGGAGCATGCCAGGTGTGCTGAGGCTGTTGTGGGGGGCAGAAGCAGTGCAGCTGGCTCGGTGCCAGCATCCAGAGCAGGGGAATCTGAGCCCCTGTAGTAGGCTGGGAGGGAGGAGGCAGTCCCATGCCCCTCTCCTCTCCAGCTGTCTATTTTTTGGGGGTAAAGAGCAAATTAGAGGCAACCCGTCCAGAGGCGGCAAGGAGTATGCCAGCCTACGGAAGCTGAGCTCGTTAGCATCCGAGGTGGAGACACTAACCATCGGGACAGCTAGGCTAGCCCACCAGGACGCATGCCAATGCTGGTCCCCCTGGCAAAAGGGGTCGACTGAGCACGGTCGAACCACACAGGTGGCACCCATCCGGTTGGCGAGTGAATGGGATGTAGGGCAGCCGGAGCCCTGCGGAACATCACGCCCAGACAGTGAGTACTACCGTCCCCGGGGCCACCCAGAAGGATCTCCATTGAACGCCTCCCTTTCATTCAATAACACCAAGTCATGGCAGGAGAGTTGAGGGGAGGGGCCCCGCGTCAAACAGAAAGTACGTCACCCGACGTAAACCCCACCTAAGACACGTTCTATCACATTGCCAATCAAAATAATCTCGTATGCCACCTTTAGCACACATGCCACAGGTTGCCAACCCCTGGGTTACGGTCTGTCTTTCTATGTCATTTGATCTAATGGCCGAGAGTGCAGGGAATGCACATGTGTATGTTTAAGTTGTGCAGCCTGTTAAAAACCTCTGCTCACTGTTAAATACAGTGTCAAACTTTTTAGTGCGATAACTTCTGGTCCATACAGGAGCTCAGTAATCTGCTGGGGCATATACCATTGCAAGTGCAGTGGTTCTGAGCATTTT
Organism: Alligator sinensis; assembly: GCF_000455745.1. NCBI lineage: Eukaryota > Metazoa > Chordata > Crocodylia > Alligatoridae > Alligator > Alligator sinensis. The sequence goes on from NW_005842001.1 coordinate 2,356,027, forward strand.
GAAGTTGTCTCCCCATGTTGTGCTGGCTAAACATCTTATGGCAGATAGCTATGCAGAGACTTTGCTGCTGACTTTCTGAATGTGATGTTTATAGATGAGGGAATGGTCTAATGGGACTCCCTGGTAAGTTGGAGTATGCTCACGGCGAAGGCTGTGGTTGCCTGTTCTGATATTCAGCATGCTCTTAGCTCAATGACTATCCACGTGGAAGACTGATAATATTGAATTATTAAAGCTCCTCACTGATCTTGTGCCTCTCAAACAACAGCCCCTCCCCTCCAAACCCTAGTGCCACTGGCCTGGAACAAAGCTGAGGTGCCAGGCTTAGTCCACCCCCCATACTGTTGCTGGGAGCTTATCAGTCTGTGCTACATTGAGTGGGATCATAAATCTGGGTAACTGCCACCTGACGGCCCCATACCTCCTGACAGAGGCCAGTGTGTTGACCCAGATCCACCTGATGCAAACTGTAACCCAAACAGACCCAGATATACATTGAAAGCTTTTTTCCAGCTCCATAGCCAAGCTGTAACCAAAAGGCAAAACTGCCCATTTTCACTGGCAATCCTCTTGGTGCCATTTGCCAGAGCAGCTATGAATGAGCACTGCTGCGGGTAAGGTGCAAAAGGAAACGGGAATTCTTCCTAGCAAAACCCCCCTACTTCCTCCCTCCCTCCCTCCCTCCCAAAGAACTGGAGAAGGCTCATCCCTGCAGGCCCTGATGCTTGGGTTTCCCAAGTTTTGTAGCCCTCCCAGGTCCCACAGCAGCTGTCCGGGTTTTCCCAGCTGGGAGGCAGAACATGGGTGTTTTGTTCCGTGGTCAGTACTGGCTCGTGAGGAACTGCATGACTCCCATCCCCGGGCAGGGAAAAGAATCCAGATGTGAGACTCACTAGAAGTGCCTCGGTGACTCCCTTGTCTGAAGGCTCCACACTTTGTGCATGGAGGCCTAGTCGCAGAGCCCAAGGATCCAAGATGGTCACCTGGACACCTGTAGAGTGACAGAGACATGCATAGGTAACACCAGCAACACGAGGACCAAAGGGGACCCTCAATGTAGAAGGTTAGAGTGGACGGATTGGCAACTGCTTGCACCTGCAGTGCTGCGGCACTTGAATGAGCTGCCCAGGCCCAGGAACATGCTGTGAAGGTCAAAGAATGAGGTCTATGGATGGCAAGCTGCTCCAAGGGAGGCTGCACGTGCTGCTATGCAGCTGAGAGATTTGCAGTCAAGGAAAAGCACTTGTGCACGGGGCCAAAGACCACTTGGGATCCAACTATGACACCCCTGAGTGGTGTCAGTGCCACCTCCCACAGGGAGACCATTGCCCTCCCACACTAGAGTGGTGGGACAGACTGCTGTCTCCTCCCCCACAACCTGGAGAGCCCTGCTGCAGGGAATCCTCCCTGGGGTGACAAGGCAGGTGGTGCTGGATGGTGGCCATGGGGGAACACGCCACATCACATAGTGTTTGAAGTGTAGGGGAGCCCCAGAACAGCAGATGTAGTGCGTGGGAACCACTGATCCATGGTCCAAGGAGCCAGGAAGGCTTTCAGCAAGGTCTACTCTAGGGTGCAGCACTGGGGGATGGGAGAGGGACCAGGCTGTCCAAGATGCAATACCATGGCTGGCATTGACTCAACCCGCCTTCCAGGGCCAACTCATGTCCCCCAGGTACTGCCTGTCACCGGCAGAGGCGCAGGGCTCCAAAGAGAACGGAGCAGGAAGCAGCCCACCAGCTACTGGGCCAGGAGCCTCGGGCCTGGGTCCTACAGCCGGGGAACAGTGTAGCGCCTGCAAGGATAGGCAGCCCCCTGGGCTCTGGTTCAAGTTCAGCAGTGGGCAACATGCCACAGTTTTTCTTTATTAAGCAGCAAGAAGTTTGGCAGGTGCAGCATTTAATTAAACAAAGGGGTGTAAGTTTTGCATGCTGCATTCCCCCTGCCACCCCACGGTTTTATGCTGACTCTGTAAGCTGCTCCTGCCCCACCCCCCAGTGTCACAACCACCCAGTGCAGCCAGGGGCTTTTCCAGTTCTCTCAATGTTAACTGAAAAGATGGTTCCACGTTTCAGAGCAGGCAGCGTTGCACAGTTTTTGTTTAATAAACACACTAAAAGTTTGGCAGCTTCAACATTTAATCAAAATGAAGCACATCTCTTACTTGCATTACGTTCCCCTATACCCTGGTATGTGCCCCTGGGGAAGGGTTGTGGGGACTAAGGGAGAGAGGAAGGGGGACAGTGGGGGTTGTGAGCGGTGGTGCCCAGGATGCAGGGCTAGAAGAGCTTGGGCTGGAGAGCCATGGTCTGGTGCCAGGGTGTGGGCATTCAAAGCCCTCCAGCCCTACTCAGCCAGGGGGGGTTCACGGTCCACACGGGTGATGAACTAGTCAACCAGGGCTTTGTGGATTGGGCAGCTTGCCACTGCGGGGCTGGGGCCATTGATTTTGGTGGTGGGAGGAATACATGCATCCCACACCCCTACACCCCCCCCCCCCCCCCCCCTCGCG
>NW_005842001.1:2358569-2377771 GCF_000455745.1 Alligator sinensis
CCAGACATCTGGGGCTCACACACACATGCCCCCCTCCAGACATCTGGAGTGCATGTGTGTATGCGCGCGCATGCACACACACCAGACATCTGGGATGCACACGCACATGCACCCCCCCAGACATCCGGGGTGCTCACACACAGACGTACACAAACACCCCACCTCAGACATCTGGGGCACGTGCGCGCGCGCACGCACACACGCACGCATGCACGCACGCACTCACACACCAGATGTGCAGAGTACACACAGAGAAACACAGACAACCCAGACATCGGTGGAATGTGAACATGTACATACACCCCCCCCAGACATCTGGGGGGCACACATGTGCGTACCCCCCCCAGACATCTGGAGTGCATGCACGCGTGCACACACACACACACCAGACATCTGGGGCACATGCACACACACAGAATCCAGGCATCCAGGACACACGCGTGAGCATACACACACAGAACCTAGGCATCTGGGACACATGCACATGCACACACACAGAACCCAGGTGTCCAGGACATGCATACTCACACACACAGAACCCAGGTGTCCAGGGCGTGCCTGCGCACACACAAAACCTAGGCATTTGGGACATGTGCACACACACACACCTCAGGCATCCAGGGCATGTGCTGACACAGAATCTAGGTATCCAGGACACAGGCATGTACACACAGAATCCAGGTGGCCAGGGTGCATGCGTGCACACACAGAACCTAGGTTTTTGAGGGACACGCATACACACACAGAACCCAGTCATCCAGGATGTGTTCACACACAGAGAACCTAGGTGTCCAGGATGCACGCACACACACAGAACTCAGGCATTCAGGATATGCACACTTGTGCACACGTACACACAAACAGACCCCAGGCATCTGGGATGTGTGCACACATGCGCATGCACCCCCCCCCCTCAAACCCAGGTATCTGGGAGACACGCACACCCACCCACACAGCCCGGATGTTCAGGATGCAGGCACCCACATACACAGAGAATCCAAGCATCCAAGATGTACGCACACCCGCACACAACCCAGGTGTTCGGGATGCAGGCACCCACACACACACAGAACCCAGGCATCCAGGACACATGCATGCACCCACACATACACAGAACCCAGGCATCCCACGCACACACTTGGGAGGCATAGGGTGCGCTGGGTGGGCATGTGCAGGATGGCCAGCTGGTGGCACATAGCCATGATGAGCAGCTGCTGCATCAGGTCCAGGTGGGCAGCTATGTTGTCCCCATCAGCCATTGCGGGTGGTGTGGCTGAACAACTCCACTTGCGAGTCTTTGGCAGCCCAGGGAGCCCAGGGGGCACACTGGGAGGTGTGCAAGAGCCCCCACTACCTGCTGCACTTGGGCCTTTCCCTAATTGCGGGTGCTTAGAGTAAAGCTTGACAGTTAGAGCACTTCTGCCGTGGGCTTCTTGAATGCCTGTACTTAGCCTGAAGCTTTTCTCTGTAGAGAATAGAGGTTTGCTGTTACAGAGCATGTTGAGAAACAGCCACCGCCTACGGTAACACCAGCAATAAAATCAAAAGGCCTCCAAAGCTGAGTGGCTACAGCTTGGGCTAAAGTGTAAGTGTCTGTAGCTGTAATGTAATAGTTTCATCCTTGTTGAATCAGGCATGGAGTGGGACAAAAAAACACGCATGCTAACTAAAAGCTCCGATTTGCAGGACTGGAGTCTAAGCAGATGTGTCTGAGTGGGACAAAAGCAGATTGCAGTCCTACAGAAAGATGATTAGGAGCTTTTAATTGAGACTTGTGGGGTAACATGTTGTATTTAATTCTGTGACCAGTCAGTGAGAGTATCTTACAAATACAAGCATAGTAGCATTCCTCAGAAAAAAATGTAGGAAATTTCCACAAAAAAATAAAACATTTGGGCAGCCCTGGGCTCCCAGGCTTTCTCCAGTCTTCCAGCTGAATCAGTACATTTTGTTCATTGCCTTCATGTTCTGTTTCTGTGAAGCACTTCCCGCTACCTCGAAGATAAGTCCTCCAAGATAAGGTCCACTTGGATAGCTGTTGTAACATCTTATGCAAGCCACAAGACACGACTGTTTTTGTTTGTCAGCAACAGTGTATTGATGAGTTCTTGTTTCAGTGGTCATTTTAATTTATTTTTTACATGTCTGTAAAGTGTATTTCATGGTATATCTTGAAGAATCTGCCCCATCACTCTGTGAATCAGTATTTTGACTGCCTGTTTTACCATGTGCATAAGACAGATAATGGAGTGACTGATATAACTACTATCTCCCCCTGCCTCTCTGTCCTCAAGGCTTTAGCTCTACAACAATCTCTGAGGCTCCCCTTCAGGACTTAGCCATCTCTGGTACTTTGGCTAAACCATTCCTTTCTCAAAACACTTTAACTGCATTATTTACTAACCTGCCGCAGTCTTTCCCTTGGACTAAAGGGACCCACATTTCCTACTTTTTTCCTGGTCTCCTCCAGGGCCAGACACAGGCATGGGTGAATCAGACGGCTGCCCAGGGCCCAGACAGAAAGGGGACCCGAAAATGGTAATTTAAAAATTATTATTATCATTATCTCTGGCAAAATGGGGCCCCAATACTAAAAGTTTGCCTGGGGCCGCCAGGAGTCTAGGCACGGTGCTGGTCTCCTCCCCAGGCGGGTCTACCATAGTTATCTAGTTTGGCCTCTGGTGTCGCCGCCTCCCAGGCTCCTTGTAAGATTTCTACCACAGTCTGCCCCTTTTCAGGCTCAAAGCTATCTATTAACTGTTCCCTCGAAGACTTATTCCCTAACAACTTGGATCCAACTCGCTGTCCTCCCCTCTGAGGAGGTGGTTATATATATATATATTTTGTGTGTGTGTGTGTGTGTGCGCGCGCATAGACACACACCCTGACTTTCCCAGCATGCTTCGCAGCAAGGCCTACAGGTTTCAGGTGTTCTTGAAACTACAACTCCCAGAACACCTTTATCATGGGCTCAAACTAGGAAGGAACTGAGCAGAGTTACTTCTGGAGTCTCCCTTAAAGACAATTATAGTCTTTCATGAGGAATGGATAGTACTAGGGGTGGCAGTCTAGTCAGGGAGGGCACGGCAGCACCTGAACAGACTGGATATTTTCTTCCTGCATTAATGACAAAAGGGAACTTCCACAGAAGCAAGAACAGATCCTAAGACTTTTCTGGCTTGGGGCGGGGGGAGGTATAACTTAAGGAGGCAGAAAAGAAGAAGCTGCCAGCCTTATTTGCTGTTCCTGAGTCAATACAAAGACCAGGAAAGGACATCCTTCAATTCAGGTTTCCCATTTTGAGGGTGCGGCTTGTGTTCGGTGAGAACAGGGGTTATATGAACAGATTTAAAGTGAATTTAAAAGTTCAGGCTTAGAATGGCAGTTTTTAGGAGCTGTACCTTGTTCTAATCATATATGTCTACACAGTTCTGTTCTCAGGAAGTCCTGGTGTCATCTTCAGCATTAGACCAGGCAGATTTGCTTTATCAGGATGAATGGTTTGTTTAGTTACTGATCTTTGGAACTTGTTGCCTTATGCCTTAAACGTTGCAGCAAATGAGGAATTCAGGGAAAAAGACTTAATATTCTTGGCTGAATTTTCTGACACATTTATCTTTATATAGCTCAAATGTCCTGTGTGGTCGCTTGAAGTGAACTACAAGATAACTACATTAATTCTGGGTTGATGAGGTATCATGTATACAGCAGCAGGGATGTGTTTCAGTACTATGTCACCTGGCATGCTACGGGAGTGGTATTGCTAAATGCTTAGAAATCCTTTTAGAAAGAAACCCATTACTATGGGTACTGTAGTGATTAGTAAGAACAACCACTAAGGCCCTCTGTATCACTGTGTGTGTGTGTGTGTGTGTGTGTGTGTGTGTGTGTGTGTGTGTGTGTGTGTGTGTGTGTGTATATATATATATATAAAAGATACTTTTTCAATTTGAGCAAAATCTTCCCAGTAGCTGATATTTGGGGCACACCCATTTTAGGGCGCCTAGTTTAAGATTTCTTGGGTCTGATTTTCAGAAATGAGGAATGCTTGAAATGTCATGTGAATTCAGTGAAAGTCTTCTGAATATGAGAAGCTTAGTAGAGTATATCATCTATATCAAGAGATCTGAATCTTACAGTTGCTGTGCCACATAGCATATGACAAATTTCAGACAAGCCAAAGGAAATCTGTAACAAAGAGTGTCTTATCTTCAAGACTATATAAAGGTAATTGGAATTCAAGTCCAAAAAGGGAAAAATGAATGTGGCATTGAAGCTATCTTGGGCAAGATTGCCAATGTTTTAATCTTACTAGGTCGTGTTCATGGACTCAGGTAATTTACTGGACTAAATATTAAATAGTGAGTTAACTAATTTTCCATTTCTCTTTTATACAGCCCTTGTATGTCTTGATGAGTTTCAGTCTGATCTTTCCTTTGTGGGAAATGTCTTGCTATTGAGACAAATCTGATTAAGTTTTTGAAAGTTGTATTTCCCCTGGCTTACTGTTTAAATGGAACGTCAATAGGACATGGCGACTCAGACGCTGCAACAGCAGATGAATCGTGAAGTGGCTAGATCAGTAAGCCACCAACAAAAACGGACATGCTTGTAACACTGAGAAGAGTCGGTATACAGAAAACAAGAATTACTCAGCAGTGAAGCTGAAGGAAAGCTCAAAAAATTGAAATCATTAAATGCTCTTAGGCAATTATAGATCTACCAACAGCCATTAACAGCAGAACAGAACAGTGAAGGGCATCAGGCTCACCCCCCATGCTTCTGACACCTCCCTGTCTTTCATAGGAACAGAAAAACAAAATTAAATTACTGTAGGGAACAATGAGCTAATGTTCATTTATAATTGCTCCTGGCAGTGACGACTCATTGTGGCTACAATTTATGCAAAACAAGTTTTAGCTGCTGATGCTCAAACACTATTTCATGATCTTATGCCCATGATGTTATGCTTTCTGTCTGGAAAGCTACAATTTGTCTGGTTTATGGATTCTTTGGATCCCATGCAGCGCTGGATATTTTTGTGCAGTAGAATTAGCAAATGCTCTAACACATGGGTGCCCAGGCTGCTGAGCTGCCGATCGGTCATGCCACAGTAACCGAATAGGGAGTTGGTGGGTGCTCCAGAAGAAATGTTCCTGGGGTCTGAAGCAATACAAATTCACGGCAGGTTACAGCACAAACACCTGAATGGGAAACTGCAGCAAAGCAGCAGTAAGATCTGGGAGAATACCTGGGCCTCATTCATTAAATGTTTCGTCCAAACTGTGAAACCAGTAAAAAGACTCCCATTAACTTCTATGTGCTTTGGACTTTACCCAAGCTACAGGAGGGCTAGGGGAATGGGGTGGATGGACAGCCAGCTAGAGGAGCATCCATAAGCCAAGCCAGAAGTACCATCCCTGTTGTGTCTACCGGCACTTGGAACCCCGTAGGGCAGAAGGCATGTTTCCTGAGCAAGTTGGTGTTTTCCAAGGGTCTCAAGGGAGCGGGGTAGGTGCCCAACTGCAGGCAGATTTGAGTAGGAAACTCCTCTTTCTCCCTGACAATCCCAGCACCATAACATGCTTCTCTTTCCTATCTGTCATGGAGTCACCAGTTCCTGCATCTCCCTATCCGCAGTATCAGGACTAGCCACGACGGCTACAGCGCTGCCAGCACTTGTTGTCAGCAATCCTTTGATTCGAGGACATCTCTACCACAGCTCGTCGATGGGTCTTGAGGTGACTTCAGAGTCCAATCTGCAGAAGCTTCAGGTATTTCCGCTGGGGAGGCTAGGCTGCAGGCTGGGATTTCTCTCCTTCCTCCCTTCTCTCTTCTCCGCTTCAAGGGCAAGACGCTTGGTTGAGGTTACGGCGCCATTGGCATGGGTGGGCAGCCAGCTCCTCTCAACTCGAGGCATCCGTTTTCTCGAGCTGTGCCTTCAACATGTCCCTGCAGCACTGCGCGCACCATCACTACTACACACTTCCAGTGCCACGCACGGTATGTCGCAGGGGAAGTGCACTTGTATGCACATTACCCCTCTATACACCCTCCGCCACCTACATGGCAGCTGTCTGCGCCACAAGGCAGTGGTGTGTCCCAGGCACACACGATGCAGTCATCCTCCGTCCCTCGTCCCGGGGTTTACTGCACAAACCCATGCAGTGTAAGCCCTGCACGAGTCCGTCTGCGGCTGAGTCCTGCCGCATGAATAGCCCCAATTCTTGCTCCTTGCTAGCTGTCCCAGGGAGGCGATTTATTGTGTTGCAGATAAACAGGCTGGGATTGTTCCTCGCCTGCTCCCCTGCTCTGCTCACGCACGCACGCAGGCCCCCAGGCAGAGCCTCCCCGCCCGCAGGCTCCAGTCGCCCTTCCAGGGCGAGAACCAAAAAGCCAAAGGCACCCGCGTGTTCTCTTCGCACCGCCCGCAGCAGCTTTCTTTCCTTTTTTTTTTTTTTCAAGGGCCCGCCCGCACAGCTCTGCTCGGAGCGCAGCTGCTTGGCCCCAGCCGGCGCTCAGGGCAGCCCGTGCACAGAGAGCGCGGACCCTGCGGTGGGCACAGGTAACTCCGTCTGCCTGGGCTAGTGCGGGATGCTCAGCTGCTTGGGGCTCTGGAAGGGTGTGTGATTGTCTGACCAACTTTCTTCTGCCCTTGTGTTTTGCCTGGCAGCTTCTCCCCTGACCCTCTGCTTCCCCAGCAAGCTTGTGCCCTCTCTGCCCAGTGCTGCTTGCTGGCTGCTGCATTGCAGCCTGGTTCTCCACTTGTGCAGTCCCCACTCCGCATGGAGAGTATCTTGCTTAGGGTCTGTGGCTTTTCAGGAATCGCCCTTTTCTGAAACCCTCGAAGTTTTTTGCATTGTTTCCGCTCTGTGCTACGATGTGGTCTGGCTAGAGTCTAACTAATTTCATCCACTGACTTGAAGAACCAGGAAGTATTCGGGTCTGGACAGAAGAGCTTGGCCTATATCATATCCAGTGCATAGTGCTTACCCCCAAAATTGCATTGCTCCCCACACGCTGAATGCCATACGCAGTGTCAAATGCAAATACCCTGTGTGCATCTTTCTTCAGGGCAACGTTCAGCAAATATTTGGCTTGCGCCACTAAACATTAAGAGCAAAGAAACGAACTAAAAGACATTTGCGGAAGAGAGGGCTGTTGTTTTAATTTTAAAATGAATGCAAAATAGCCATATGCCCTGCAATATCATGGCACAGATGGGTGCTCTACTGGGGCAGTGATGCCACTGACTTCTTGAACAAATGGTTGCTGATTTCACATTTACACTAACAGCTGAGTCTCTGCTTCAGTTTTGAAAACCATTTGTACATGAACTGCAGTCCTAAATGACTTAAATCTTGCTTCAACGCTTGTTCAGTTCTTGTTCAAACAGCCATTTTGGTGATATAGTAACATGAAAACGTATTCGTTTGGAGGTTTGACCTACTGTTTTACTTTCACTGATTCTGTTGTTCAACACCTGAACCACTGGCCCAGGTGTCCACGATGCTGAATCAAATTCAGCTGTATTAGCTTTACAGACTTTTTCATGAAAGTTTTCTCCCTCTTTAATTAAAATACAGTGCAGTAACTTTTGGATCACACAGTATTTTTGAGGAATCTTAGTACTGGTATTAGTGAAGATCTGGAGCTGTAATGTTTGGGGTAATCAAATCACTTTTAGTTCTGGTTGCTGCTGTTCACCCAGGATGTGGAGTGTAGGGTGTGAAGCCTGAGAGGTGTAACAGTATGCAAGTGTCTGCCTCAAACAGCTCACCCGAGTCCAGTGTTGACCATGGTGTGAAAATAAAAGGTGAGTTATTCTGACTTACTGTGCACTTGGATTGGTACCCAACAGGTGAGAGTTGGAATGAGCATTCAAAGACAGGACTAAATTTTGTGAAATAGGGAAAGGATCAGCAGCACAGTGGAGGTTTTTTGATAGTGGTGTGAAGTGTCATATCTTTCAGGGAAACCATGTAGGGGAAAGGCACCCAAATATGTTTTAAAATGTTGTCCTCAGATCCTGTGGATGGCCAGATTCTGCCATTTGGCACATTTGGCCTTTGCTGAGCTGGAGGGCTCTTGTGTATGCCCACGCAACTCTTTCCTGTGACTTCCATGACCGCTGTATGCATGCGTCCCCATCCACTAGCAGGACTGTCTCGCACACAGGTCTCTATTTAACCACCTCTGAAATAACTCTGCACGTAACTGCACAAACGAACAAATGACAAAGAATGAAGATGTCTAGGTGAGCTGTCACTGTGTGCTCTCCCAGTACCAGTAAATTGGCTTCAAGGCTTTTTACACTTCTAATTTGTATGGACATATGCAGGAGTATGGTGGGACTTCTTTCAAAGCTGTGAAGGTAGAGTTAGAAAGATCTGAACTATTAAATGATGGGAAGTGCAACTAACTGGCCAGATAATAGTAAATACAAACTTGCTTGCTCTTGTGATGGTGCAAGAAAGAGGAAATTTTGACATTCAGATACGGTGTTTGGGCAAGTCTCATTTCATTTGATATGTTTATACATGTGTGTCTTCACTCCAATATATCTTCTGGATCAGCTGCACATTTTCACCTAAGAGCTTTAAAAAAATAACAGTTACGTAGAATAACAAGAAGCAAGGTTTTGTTGGTATTAGCTTTTCTTGTACCAATTGTATAAAAGAGATCACCTCCCACAAAAAAAACCCCTTGCTTTTTGCATATTTCCTGGACCAACACTGCTACAACAACACCCCAACCCTACTACATGTAGTATAAAGGACGTTATGCTCCTGCAGTGTAATGTAAACAGGCAATCCAGGAACTAGAACTGGATCTACGAACATAATGTTGAGATCTTAGATTTTACTTCATGTCTTTAAATACTGCTTCATGCTGTGTTGTTTCATGATTTAGACCCTTGTTCCCTTCCTAGTGCAGTCAAGTCCCATCCGTAGGATCTGTACTGACAGGTGTTACGCGTGATTATGTATTATAATGTAAGTAAACATCTATTGACTCAGGGGGTGTTTACCGATGAGACTGTAGGTCTGCTGAGAAGTACGTGTACTAGCTGAAACAGATTTCAGCTAAAGGAGTCTCTGTACAGCAGAATACAGTTGAAGTCATCTATTGTCCAGCTCACGGGCAAATCCACCCCCATTTCTGAGGTATCTTTGAAATGCAGAAGTACCAGCAGTATCACACAATGGGGAGAATCTGAGACTTGTGCAGAGCCAGAGAAGAAGCATTCAAACTCACAGCAGTCCTCATTACTACCTTTACTACCCAAACATGCAGACATGAATAGAATCCAGCCTTACATTTGACTTATGAAAGGAGCTAAGAAACGTTTGGATATTGAGACAGCAGAGATTTAGAAACAGGTGCCTTCTGAAGCAGTTACTCAAGTCGCTGTTAATGCGCATTCAGAGAGAACTCCTTTTTTTACTTTGCATAAGGATCTGCCTGGAGAGAAGCCAGTAGTGACTGCATGATTAAATACAAATGTGTGTCCTCTTTGCATGAAGTTCAGAATCCTTCAGTGCTCTTGTCTCGCAATCCCAATCCTCGGTGTCAAGAGCTATGAATGTGGAGAGCAGCTTAATTAGCCATGCTGAATTTAAACTATTCAGCTGTCATGGACATCCAACAAATTACCTTCCTCCAGTTCCCCAGGTTAACTGAGTATCTGGCAAAATACTCATCTGGGCAAAAAAAGGAAAAATAATAAGCACATCTTCATTGTGGAAATCTCGCCAATTAAAGCTTTGGGTATGCACAGGGCACTGCTGTGTACTTTAGTTATATTTTGAGCTGCTTAGACCTACTTCTGCTTTTGATTTAAAGTTTATCCAACCCTTTTGTCTTAATTAGTGATAAAAGGAATATATCAGGGCATAGTTTGTCCCTTTGCTTCTGCCTCATTACGGATGAGGGGCTCATTTAATATTGCTTACAGTATGAAAAAAAGTAAATAGAGCTATATTGGCATTTTGTGATATGTTTTAAAATATTTGCAGAAAGCCTATGACAGGCTATCTGTTGCCAACTGATAAGGTGCAAAGCAGATGAAACATGAAGGTTTTCAACATGTCAGCCAATAGCAAAGAGCCCTTGGGTGGATTAGCCAGGTAAATGGGTGTTACCAGTTACATGTGTAAATATTGCCCTGCTCAGAACATCTTGTGCGTGATTTCACCAGACACTTGGTTTCTTTCTTTCCTCTAGAAGAACATCCTGGGGAAAGGCTCGTGTTCAGAGTTAGGTATTATTGACTGCTAAGCAAGACTGCAGCTGTGCATTTTAACTCTCCATTTTCCCAGGTTTACAGACAAAGTTAAAGCTGATGGAAAAGAAGGATGCAAAACAGACGGATGTGAATTGAGGTTTTTGAAAGTGATATGCTGGTAAGTCAAACTCTGAATGACTACACGCACTTGTTGTTCGCACACTTTCATTTAGTCCTTCCTCTTCCTTCTCCTCATCCTTTCACAGGGCCTGATCCTGTACGCTTGAAGTCACGGGGTCTGATTCCACACTGTGCAAAGTGGGTGCAGCTCACTAGCAAAGATGTCAGGTAAAAATGAACACATAGCATAAAGTAATTGGGAACTGGACCTGATAATAGTTTTGTGTTTTAACCTGAATAGCATCGCAGTTAGCCCCATAATTTTTGGTGGCCTGTGTGAGTGCACATGTTTGTATTGAAGTGATGGCAATTTTATGATTCCTTAAGATGTTAAATGTACTCGGGGGGGGGAGAACTTTTCAAAATGAGTTTTGATGGGGAGCCCAATTGATTTTTCTCCTTTCTCTTCCTCTTGATTGCTTAAAGGCTCTTGGGTTCAGAACAAAGTGCTGCTGAGCGCTTTCCTCCATGTGTGGTGAGGTCACCAGGTGGAAAAAGGACATGATAACAAGTACTGCTGTGCTGGGGACCTCAGTTAGGCATCACCTTTTCTTCTTGTGTTGTAGCTCTGCTTCTCACATGGTTAGCAGGTTGACCACGTGCTCATATTACATCACTACTTTTAAATGCTTCCCAAACTGATCTTTTTGTAACGTTACTATTCACATACAAAGTGCTTTGATAGCCCAGGCAGGAATCAGAGCTCCACTGTGAATTAGGCAGTCTATACCAGGGCAGGCAATTATTTCAGGCGGAGGGTCTCTTACTGAGTTTTGGCAAGGCATCGAGGGCCGCATGACAGGCAGCCAGGGGCAGATAAAAAATTTAGAAAGTTAATATTTAGGGGCCCCGTGGGCTGGATAGAATGGCCTGGCAGGCCGCATCTTGTCTGCGGGCCGCATCTTGCCCACCCCTGGTCTATACACACATTTTTGAAATTTTGGCTTGTTTTCAGTACAAGCTCATTTCAAAGGCTCATTTATTGTGCTGCTCATGTGGCACGGCATGAGTAGGCACTACAGGATTGTGAGGCTCTGTGCATGTGAGAGAATTACAGGGTGAATCATCCTTCTTCTAAGGCAGAGCATGGTACAGATCTCCAGGCTGGTGTGACTGGGACCAGAGTCTGAAGTTGCCTTGTGCTGTGTTGGCCAGAACTATGTATGGTTTCCCTTAACATGATTAAGATTGGGATATGAGTGCTGATGTTTTGTGCAGAAGTGCCTAACATGGTTACACCTTGGCAGCTTTATGGAAAGAATCTAGTTTTAAACATTCTGGCTAACGTTGTTCCTTTATAATTTAGGCTGAAAATAACCAGGGAAATAGTAAAACTGATATGCAACAAGGTTTGCCAGGCTTTGGAGAGAAGGGCCAGACTTGAGTGGGAAAACCATATGCAGACCAAGTTGGATATATAGGCACTGTTTACTATAGTTGGCTGCACTGTCACCAGGGCAGTGTCACCTCTGTGACTGCAGCAAAGGATTTTTTTGATAAAAGCAAACTGTACATGATGAATATGGGTGGATTAAGGAAGAAAGCCTGCATGCCACATCAGACTTGGCTCCGTCTTTTATTTATTTTTTAAAAAAAATTTATGCTTGACTACCGACTGGAGGGTCACGAGTGAGAGGAGTGAGTCAGCTTGTGTGTGCATGAAAAATCTGAAACTGAGAATATTAAAGGAAACAGAACAAACAAAGAAAACCATAATGATGGCAGCATACCAGATTCCTGTTCCCAGAGAAGGATGTGAAAGGGGACATTTGGAGTGTTTTTAGAAAGCCATAGTGGGAAAACTGAGATTGCAATGGAGCTGAATGAAAAGGAAAGGAAATAAGACCGGTCCCACAATTAGTTGCTATTGACGGAGGCTCCCAAAGGTTCTGGATATAGATTTATAGAGTTTGGGGCAAAAATAGACCATTGCTACTGTTTAGTCTGACTCCCTGACCTCACAGGCCATAGGACTTATGCGAGTTTGAACTAGAGTATCTTTTAGAAAAGCATCCATTCTTTATTTAGTACATTTCTAGCAATTTCTAATTTGGGTTATATTGATTAATAATAATGAAAAATGCATGAGGGCAAATAAGAATATCAAATTTTCTCACATACGTGTCCCAGAGTATAATACACACCATATTTTTGAAAGGCAGAATGAAGAAGAAAAGAACTATCTGCATGAGGTAGCATGGGTGCATCTATGAAAAGCGACTCAATAGTCGCTCATGGCTGTGAAATAAGAGGAAAGAGACCAGGAACAGCTAGCAGACAGCAAAATTGCAGTAAGAAAAGAAAAGTTAACATGATTTAATGGAGCATTAAGTCCAATTAAAAAGGAGAGTTGGCCATTAACTCACCTCAAGTGAAGAACAATAAGCCATTAAGTCAATTGATTCCCTCAGCTGCCTGAAGAGTAATGCAACAGCTGCTGTTGTGGAGCAGAAATCAATGTAAAGTGCTTCTGTGCTGGGGAGAAAATCAGCCACCCTGCTTAATACTTGCATCCCAATTTTGGGGGACTGATGTTTGAGGACAAGGTGCATATTGTATGCAAGAAAAAATGGTATTGAGAAACCCCACATTAACCCCATCAAGAACTATAGGCATATGCAAAGCTGCTCTCAGCCAGATGCACAACATAAGTTGAATGGATGTGGGTAGCACCAAGTGAAAGAGGGAAATAGTAAAATACAAGGAAAATGTGCCAACATTTTTTATAAAGCCAAGGCACAAGTGCCATGCATAGGAAACACAAGGCAAAAGAACCATAAAGAAAAACAGGATACTGGAAAATGCTCCAGATGCAAGAATTGTGGGGAAAAAAAATCTTGCCTGCTAATGACAAAAAAAATCCCAAACAACATGCACCATATGGAGGAAGCATGCAGTAACTCAGAGGGTGAGATTTTGCACATATATGTCATTAACACTGTACAAAGCAGCAAAAAATAAATGGTTGTAAAGCTCAGACTAGCAGCAACTCTCAGGGCAAAAGAGCAGCAGGCAAATACAGTGTCAATGAATGTGGTAGACTACAGAGACTTCCCCCATGCTGTGCAAGGAAAGAAAATAACATTTCAACTAAATTAAAGTGGTATAATGAATGGCACAACTGTGATACCACTACGATAATCCAATTTACAAGTGGAAAGCTGAGGAAACGTATAGATGCAGGAACGTCAACACGTTATCCGTTGCTTGCAATGAAAACGATTTCATAAATTTAGTGACATAAAACCTGGGGCATGTGATTCATATAGATGTGCAAGTAAAACAAAAGTTTATCCAGAACATCAAACTCAAGCAACCCAGTAGCAAAGCTGCTAAAACATTGCCTCAATGTTTTGGAGGGACTAGGATGCCTTCTAGACATGATACACCTAGAGATAGATAAAACTTTCTACATAGGTATAGCAAGATATATAACATAGATATAACCACCCTGTTGGCTTTTTTGCAACAAGAGCAAATTGTTGGTTTGTATTTAGTTTAGTTTATGTAACCCTGAGGTCAGGGGTGGAGGACTACTTTGGGCCGGAGGACCACTTCAGGAGTTTTGGTGAGCTGTCACAGACTGGATCAGCACTCTGCCCACAACAGCTCACCAAAGCTCCCTAAGAAGCTCTGCTCTGTGCTTGGTTGGGTATGGGGCCGCAGGCGGGCAGGGAGCAGCATCCAGTAGTGGGACAGGTGGCCAAGGTCAGGGGTTGAGATCCAGTGTGGGGGCTGGGACCTGGGTGATCCGCTCCCTGCAGGCCCCTGCGATAGGCGCTGGTTCCATGGGTAGGGGTGTGCAGGGAGCAGACCACGGCTCTGCCCCAAGCCCTGGTCTTGAGCTGTCACTGCCCAGGGATCCCAAGGGCTCCATGGAGACTAGCCTGGGACCTGCATGAGCAGGACACACGGCTGGGAGGATGGGATGGGGCTGCACAGGGGTGGGGAGTGGCGCAGGCATGCAGGGCCAGGGCTGGGATTGGGATGGTGGGGCAGTGACAGCATGAGACCAGAGCGGTGATCTGCTCCCTGCTTGCCCCTGCCTGTGGAATCAGCACATCTCTTGGGACCTGTGGGCAGTGGATTGTGGCTTTGCCTCGAGTCCTGGCCCCATGCTGTCATTGCCCCGCAATCCCTATCCCAACCCCACCCACCCAGCCTGCTCCTGGATGCTGCTCCCCATGGCCCATTCCACCCACCCAGTCCTGCACTGGTCTCCAGGGAGACCCCACCTGCCTGCTCTGCCCACCCTTGGTAGTGGGTGCAGGGCAGATGGGTCAGGGTGCCTGGGCAGTGGGGCCAGGTCCAGCAGTGGCAGCAGAGACCGAGAGCTAGAAGGAGCCACTGCTGCAGGGACTGCCAGGAAGTGAGTCTGGCTGCTACCCCACCCCTGCCCCACTCTGTGCCTGGGGGCAATGAGGCAGGCTGCACTCCAGGCTTCCCGCCATGCCCAGGCTGGGAACGGCCGAGGGCCCTGCCGTGGGCCAGACCAACTCTGTTGGTAGTCCGCATCCAGCCTGTGGGCCATATTTATCCCACCCTTGCCCTAGGTCCTTCTCTGCTGTACTGCAGCCTAGCCAATCATTCCCCAGGCTGTATTTGTGCATGCATTTGTCCCATCCTAAGTACAGACCTTTGCACTTATCTTTTTGAATCTCATCTAATTTAATTGTGGACCATTTCTCCAGTCTATCCAGGTCATTCTGGCTCCTAGCCTTGCCCTCCAGAGTGTCTGCAGCTCCACCCAACTTGGTGCAACCTGCAGATTTGCTGAGCATGAACTTGATCCCACTGTCCAGATCATTAAAGAAGATATTAAACAATACTGGACCTGGGGCAGACCCCTGGGGAACCCTACTTGATACCGCCTCTCAATTAGACTTTGAGCCACTGATGACTACCTTTTGATTCCCTTGTAACTGAGCAGAGATCAGTCAGACACTTGTTGGAAAGTCACCAAGTGACTCAACTGGAGAAGGGAACTACTGGGAGGGGAAGATTCCAGGAGGAAACTCTTGGTTCAATGGAAGGGGCTCTGGCAGGCCATGAAGCTGAGTGACTCTCAAAGTAAACGGGTCAGTACAACAAAAATCTGTGGGAACAGGTCCTGCAGAAGACCTGGGATCACAGGGGCAAAGACAAGATTTCTGTGTGCAACTGTTGTATTGCGAAGAAATCAAACTGACGTTCTGAGAAAGAAAGAGGAACAAGAACCAACTTTGGGTGTGGTGGCAGTGTTTCTTGGACTGGGAGACAGGCCAACAGCTTTTAACAATTCAGCTAGATCAACACTTGCTGAGTATTTGGTGCGTATCCATTTCAGTAAGATGGTAAACTGAGAGCAGCAATACGAATGAAAAAAGAAAGCATGGTTCTAAAGTCACAGACTCTGTGAGATGGATAAGACCATTATTGAAGAATTATTTCCTGAACTGGCAAAAGCAAGTGTATTTTCAGTGCTGGGTGCCAAAGACAGATATTTTGGCAGGTGTTACTGGAGATGGTAAGCGGCTACTTCCTCACATTCCAAGTCTGAACTGGTACCTACGAATGGTTGAGGATGCCAGTTGGGAATATAAAAGCTAACCCAGGTAATGTAAGAAGAATCTGTCATCTCTGTTTAGACCATACTTAACACAATCCAGTCTGGATGGTTTCTTGTTTCACAGTTTTGCGTTCAAGTCGGTTTTTAAAGTTTTGCTGTTTAAAAACAGCTGCTCTGTGGTCAGCGATGGAATGTCTATAAAGGTTAAAGCGTTCTGCCACTGGCTTTCATGTATTTCTAGACTTGATATCATCAGTGTCATTCTTTCACATAGGGATCACCCTGTCTGTCTAATATAGACAGCAGAGGGGCTCTGAAACCAGGTGATGGATGGTGTATTTGCAGTGGTAGAGAAGGCGAATGAACCTTTGATGTTATATTCCATGTTACTTCGTCCAGTGATGATGCAGTCTGTTGACAAGGGGGCACAGCTGGTATCTGGGTCCAGAGCAAGGCCTGGTGCCTTGGTGAAAATAGGTAGGAGTTAGGTACTCTGTTTGTTGGCAAGTCACTGTCTGAGGTTGGGGAGTTGTCTGTAAAGCCAGGATAGGTTTGTCCTCCATGGCTACCTTGATGGTTATCATTTTCCAAGAGGGATTGGAGGTCAATGGCGATATGTCCAAGATGTAGATGACAAGGAAGAATCTGTTGTCCTTGTCATGAGGTTGATATTGCAGCAGGTCAAAGCATGGTCTTAGTCTGGCTCTGTTGATTTGAGAGGCAACAGTTTGGAGATTGTATTGTAAGTATAGAAACCCTTTCCCATAGGAGGGCCCACAACTAAAGGCATTAAATTGGATAAGAGCCTGGCAAAATATCTTCTAGGCCTCTCATACATTGCAAACCCCTCCCCCATGCCAAGGTGACAACTGGACAAAGATGGAAGCGGACTTGGTTATCTCAACATAATGCATCACACATGAATCAGATACACTGTAAATATCTCAGAATAGGTTACATGAAAAGGCCACTATGTGATGTGAAGACAGTGAGTTGGGGCTTGCAGTATCACTCTGCTATCACCAAAGAAATAGAGATGTCCACGTTGAAAAGGAGTGTCTTACAATAGTGTTTGTATGTGAAAAGTTTGAGCAATATGGCTGAAGATAGGACACCTTTCAAGTGGAAAGTTATAGGCGAGTAGAGGGAACTTTTAAAAAATTACTGCTACTAGCCACAAGAAGCCTTCAACTCATACCACTGAAACTGCAATCCTGCAATTTAGATGCATGTTACAAGGAAAGGACTTGGAAGTACATTGCTGACAGCTTATCCAGATCATCCTTTCAGCATAGAAATATGGCAGTTGAACAAAAATAAGATTCTTATCCTGTTAGAGATACAGGAAACACAAAACACAGAAAGCATCAACCAAGGTGATTATATACTAGTTTCAAGGCAGGGGCTAGAAAGGAGAAAAGACCAAACTTTACTAGACAAAGATTTACAGGTGCACATATCCATCCATCTGTCAAGCTGGCCTGAGATGAGGAAGAAGCCTCACTTGCTTCCCAAGAAGACTGAGTTATTGAGCTAAGCTAAGCATTTAAGATAATGTCATGTATAAAGACCACTGAATCACTGAAAACAGAAATTTTCACAAGAGTACATCTGAGCCTTTTTGGAATAGAAGATTGTATACAGAAACACTGTATGCCAGCCAAATGTCACCAGGAATATCAGAGATCTAGCATGTAGCTGTGATACAAGTGGGGAAAATAGAGTCCAAACATTGAAAAGAGACTGTGAAAATATACAGCATTCCCAGCAGACTTTGGAGCAAAGTAGAGATGGATATTTTTATTGCAAATCACACAAACTACATGTCTAGCAGGGCACTGTGGGGTGCCTGCCACTTTGAGGGGAGAAGCTGCCATAGAGGCAGCTTCCAGGTGGTGCAAGGGCTGATTACAGGCTCACCTGACCAGAAGAGGGCCGACTCTTCCCAGGATTGCTGGGATCCTATGACCCCAGCTGACTTTCTGCCCTTTGGGCAGGGGGCTGGACTCAATGATCTTCGGAGGTCCCTTCCAGCCCTAATGTCTATGAAATCTATGACTGGGGCTAGATAAGCCTAGTGCTGAACAGGGTAGGGAGCTGAGCCCTAGGAGCCTGAGGAGGGGAGTTCTGCAGGACCCAAGAAGGTAGTGGAAGCAGAATGACTCTGCAAGCCTGGGAACTGGAGAATATTACCTGGGGAAGAGAAGAAACGGTTTATGCAAGCAAGGGACCTTTGTTTTATGTTGATAATATAATTTAAGTTATAAGCCTTGAGCCTTGCTGGAGACAGGTTCAAGGCCTAGAGAGAGCCCACCAGCCCAGAAAAGAGGGCTGAGCCGGGCCCCAGCTCAAAGGAGGGTTGGAACAAGGGGGAAGAGCCCACTAGCCCAGGGAAGGGGCTGAGTGGGGCACAAAGGGTTCCCAGCCCAGAGAAGGACTATGTGAAGAACTAGGGGTCCAAGGACCCAGAGACAGAGAGGGACCCAGAGGGTCTGAGAGTCCCAAGATGGGCTAAGGGAAGCAAACAGCTGAAGTGATAACACCTGTGGGCCTTGGGTTGTGGTGTAGGGGAGGAATGGAGCCACACAATTTGCCCTTCAGGCTATAGGTGCCCTGAAGAGGCACTGCCAGGCTGAGAGGGCCTATTTAGCTGACTGAGACTAGTAGGATCCAAGAGGGACCCATTGAGGAGTTGATTGGACTTAAGCTCTCTCTCTAAGGCCCATTGGCAGCATCCCTTACTTAACCTTAAGAGTTGGGAGCCCAGGAAGGGTAGCTGTGCCTTAAGGAAATGATCCTTCAGGCACAGAGGGAGACAATCCCGATGTGGGGAAAAAGGGGGAAAGGGGCCAAGAGGCTTCCTTGGCTGACCAGAGAAATCCAGAGCAGTCTATGGGCTAAAAGGGGAGCATATAAAAAGTAGAAACGGGGAGAGATTACTAAAGAGGAGTATACCTCCTCTGCTCGCGCTTGTAGGGAGGCAGTTAGACAGGCCAAAGCTACCATGGAGCTGAGGATGGCATCCCAAATTAAGGATAACAAAAAATTGTTCTTTAGATATATAGGGAGTAAAAGGAAGGCCCAGGGTGGAATAGGACCTCTACTAAATGGGCAGAAGCAATTGGTGCCGGACAGGGGGGACAAGGCTGAACTCCTCAATGAGTTTTTGCCTCAGTGTTCCTATGCGAGGGGCAGGACAAGGCTCTCACTGGGATTGTAGAGAGGCAGCAGCAGGACGGCAGACTC
>NW_005842001.1:2379062-2380312 GCF_000455745.1 Alligator sinensis
TAAAAGACGAGGTTAGATAAGCATCTAGCTGGGGTCATATAAACCCAGAACTCTTTCCTGCCTATGCAGGGGGTCGGACTCGATCCATTGAGGTCCCTTCCAACCCTAACATCTATGTAGAGGCAGAACCAGCCACCAGGGGGCATCATGGCCACTGCTGTAGCCTGGATCTGCTACATACACGATTATGATAGACTACTTTTCAGATGTAGTAGATGTGAACTGTCAGACACTACTGCAGTGACCATCATAGACAAAGACAAAGCCAGCCTTAGGGAAAATGGTGCCTTGGGTGAACTTGTATTTTGACACCTCCCCCACCCTACCTCCCACCTCCTCTTTTCCAAAATAAAGCTGTAATCTCAGAAGTGTTTTGTAATTTACCAAACATATACCAAAGAGGAAATTACACAAAATTCAATTCAGTTCAATTCAATTTTATTCAAATAATACATGATGTAAATCATACAAAATAACATTATAGCGGTGACAGATAAACTAAACATTAAATTAAGCATGACACTCATTAATAACAATAACAAATAAAAAACTTTGTTCAGCAAAATTCCAAGACTCAGAAGACATCTCTGCAAACTCTGATACTACTTCTGACAGGTTTATATTTTGAGCCGCAGCATTTTTGATAGACAGGATGGTCAGCAAAGATAGCCTGTCATCTCCTGTGGTTGATTTCAAATATGTTTTTCTGAGTTCTAACTTTGAGAAGCTCTGTTCACTGCTTGCCACTGAATGGGCACGGTTAAAAGGATCCTGAGTTGTATCCATGTGTTTGGGAAGTTGTCATGAAGTTCATTGTTGTAAGTAAATTGTAGAACTTCTTGAGGAACACTACAGTCCATTGAAAGTAGACTTGGAGATAGCCAAGCTCTTCACAGAGGTCAACACCATGAATGTCAGAACTCTCTCCTTATTTCAACGCACAATGAAGATCCTTACAGTGTTTCTTCAAAGTTACTTTGTCAGGGAATCTCATCATTTTATATAGAAAACCCCAAAGGCTCACATGTTGATTCATTTGCTCAAACCTTCCATAGACCCTCTCGCTGTCTATAAGCCAGTTGAAAAATTCAAGTTCAAACTTGATTTCTGAATGGTTAACTCTTTCATCTTCACATTTGTAGCTGTGTTGACACTTCTTATGCCAAACACATGTGGCTGGTTTAATAACTAGATCAACACCAAAATTATGCAATGATCTTGTTTTATCCTTTGCTCTGCTTCAACTCTTT
>NW_005842001.1:2380322-2405141 GCF_000455745.1 Alligator sinensis
AATGACTAGATGATTTCTCATGACACGAGAATATGAGATGTGTCATTCCAGTCATTTGACTCCTCAAATGCTAGGGATGATTTTGGGTTCAAGTCAAAGAACTTGCAGCAGAAACAGGAAACCTTGGCAGTAGACTCTGAGTAAAGCAGCCAGCACTGTTTCAGAACTTCGCCGTTTTCAAGATCTATATAAAAACATCATAGAAAATGGTGATTCTGCTCATCCAGAGGAAAATCCATGTGCCCCCCCCTCCCCGGATTTGTGTGTGGGGTGAGGGCAGATGCGGGCTGTCCACTGTGGGCTTGGGGCTCTCCACCCTGCTGCCTTTGCCTGGAAGCCACGTGCCGGCCATGTGTCCCCTGCCCATCTGGCAGCAGTGGCAGCGGCAAGTTGTGCCTCCTACCGCATGGGTAGGGGATGCACAACCAGCAGGCAGCTCCCGGGTCAAAGGCAGCAGAGTGGAGAGCCCCGAGCCCGCAGCAGGCAGCCTGCATCTACCCTCACCCCACTCAACTGGTTAGAAGCATCGCCGCGGTTAAAAATGGTGGCAGTGGCACTTGAACTAAAGATCATCAAATGTAAATAAATTGCCATCAAATGAGCTTTAGTTCAAGTGCTCCTACTGCTGTTTTTAAGCACGGGGATGCTGATCCCCTGGACGAGCCTCTCCCCGCCCCGGCCCTGGGGTCCCATTCACCCTGACATCTACCTCGGTATTTGCAACATTTTGCTTCCTTCCAAGTTTCATAGCCTGTGAAAATTAAAACAAGTGTCCCAGCAGATGCTGGTGCACACTGGCACACACTTGCAAGGGTCACAGCTGGTGAAAATTAAAACAAGAGTTTTGGCTCTGGCCCCACTCTTGCCACCACTGCTGCTGTGGAGCAGCTGCCCCGCTCCCCTGGGTGGTGCAGCTCTGGTATATATTACTGTTCAGGCAGGAAAGGGAGTTAATGGCTGGTTAATGACCCGTTGTTCTTTACTTCACAGGTGTTAATGATCATCTCCCTTAACTGCCTGAACAATAATATGAGAGCTGCACCACAACACCCCAACCCCACCTCTGCCAAGAGAGTTGTGCCACTTCATCAGTGCCCCCCTGACCAGGGTGCCCTGGGCTGTCATTCATGCTGCCCAGCCCTAAAGCTAGTTCTGGACAAAGCAATCAATCATTTAACTAAAATGGTATTCCATATGCTGTACTTTCAGACAACAGACCATAACCCACTAGGGATGAGTTTGTCCAATTTATTCAGGAAAGAGATTCATTCATATCACATCGTCTGTATATTGCAGTTAGAGGGCAAAGCTGGATTAGTGATGAACTTGTAAAACTATATTACAGAAAGCTGGAAAAAATCAAGGAAAATATATGGATAATAATTCCTGATTGTAGAAATAATAGGGTTACCATATTTTCAGCTTCTAAAAAGGGGACAACTGTGGGGGGGGGAGAGGAAGGGGGTATATGATTATGAGGGGGCAATGATATGCCTGTGCCCTGCCCCCCAGACCATGCTGGTGCCCCTCAGTCCCAACCCACATTCTGCCTATCCCTGCTGATAGCCCTCACTCCTGACTCACAGCCCCCTGGCCCCACCCAGCCATGCTGCCCCCAAAGAACCCTCCTCCCTTCCCTCACCCTGCTACAGTCCCATTGCTGGCAGGCGTGCGCGCGCACACACATGCACACACTTACCTGCCTGCAGCTGCCAGGCCCATGCACAGAGCACATGATGCTTTGCCTCCAGTCACTGTCCCTTGCTGCCCCTAGCCCCAAGCAGCTCCTTGCTGAGGCAGAGCAATATCCCAGACATTTGCTGATATTTAAACAAAACACCCAGATGGGGATGGAGGACCCAAAAAGAGAAGTCCAGGAAGACTAGGATGTATGGTAACCTTAAGAAATAGTAGCCTGGTATGGTGCTTTGTAGGCCCGTGCGAAGCAGCAAGTATTAGCTTCGGATTCGGCCAATGCAGAGGGACAGTGATTTGATTTGGGGATCCAAATCACTGTCCCAATCTGATTCGGCCAAATCAGATCCAAAGATTCAGCACCGCTTTGAACACTTGCCATAAACTAAAGAGGCAGCAGTCTTCACCATGCTGGACACAGCTGCCTCCAGCTGATAAATCTGTTGGGGTGGGGGGGCGAGGGATTGGGGCTGGGACAAGCTGCCCAGCTGGGGCAGAGGGCACGGGACTCAGGGAGAGGGGTGAAGGGGTGTGGGATGTGGGCATGACAGCGCTGGGAGTGGGGCCTATGCCCCCTGCACTTGACCAGCCAGGGTAGGGTGGGTGGGGCATGGGATGCGGGCATGGCTTGCATCCATGCTCTCCAGTTGTCTCCCAATCCCTACATCTTCACTGAAGTGAACCCCAAAGATGAACTTCTGTAGGATCCACCAGTCAGGTGCTGTGAAAAGAGTTCAGCTGCTCTTTATGTGTGTCTGAAATGGGCCCTTTTCAATTCGGGTTCATCCTGAATCGAGGATAGTGATTTGATTCATTGATTCGGATCACTATCCCCAATTCGATTCGGCCAAATCTGAATCTGAATATTTGATGCTGATTCGGAGAATCAGCTATTTGGACATAGACACAGCTGTAAATGTTTTTTCTACGTACCTCAGGTACCAGGAGCGGCTCACGAATGCTGTGATGCTGGGGCAGATGGAGCATCCCACAGGAGCACGGGTGGGCCCCTTGCATGCTTGGCAGTGAACCCAGAAGTGGACCAGAAGTACTGGGCCCAGGAGGCACCAGTTGCCAAGCCAGAGGGGCACCGGGGGTCGCCCCAGTGTGCTCTTTGGCAGACCTGGAGGAAGACCGGAAGTGCTTCTGGTCCACTTCTGAGTCTGCTGTTGAGCATGCTGGGGACCCCCCCCACATTTTTTGGGACACTCCATCTGCCCCAGCATCGCAGCGTTCATGAGCCGCCTGCTACTTAGAGGTACGTAGAAAAAATATTTAAAGCTGTGTCTATGTCCGAATTGCCGTATCTTTCCGAATCTCTCCGAATTGATTTGGAGGGTTCTGATTCGATTTGGAGAGATTAAAGGGTCCTCTGATTCTATTCGGATTCAGAGATTCGGTAGCCAAATCTCTGCCGAATCAAATCGGGGACTGAAGCTTCGCATAGCCCTACTGCCCTTCCATGGAGGGTCACTTAGAGCAGAAGTTGGGCGTATCACCACTGTAAAATAAGTCCATTAGAAACTTGTCACAATCTGTGGGCCTGATTCTTGCAAACATTCACTCCTGGGCAGTGAGCAGTGCTATTTTTTCAGACTGCAATTTTTTCAGTACTGGATCTGGAGGCTCAAGTTGCCCTCAACCTAACTTTCCCATGAAAATAAAGGGGCATTAGGTTTCCATATTCCGAAGACAACATTGAAGTATCTGCTTTGGGAACTTATATAATTGTATGCTTTCTGTTTTAAGTTCTATGCACAAGGAAGCAAAGCTCTCAAGGTGAGCTAAACCTCGTATGCAATTTTAGGAAGAAATACCTGTTAATAATGTATGACTGTAAATTACTTTTTTTTCAGAGAAGTTTGCCTGGAAATTGCCAGGAATTGTAGACTTGAGAGTACCTGAATAATACCAATGACCTAAGGGCATGAATATACTGCACTGCAGCTAGTTTTAAATTACCTTGTTTGGGTACTTGTAGTGTTTTAGTCCCAGCACTAAGGAGCTTAGCAGTGGGTAACTGAGTGAATATTCATTTAGCTTCTCAGGTGGGTTTTGCAGCCTGCATGGTTGGACTGCTACTGGTACCTGGTCTAGGTATGTCTGCAGCATGCTGCAGTCATCATAGCACAGACAGCACAATAATGACTGCTGTGTAGACATCCCCCAAATTATGGCGGAGTTATCTATCTATCTATTTTAGGATTCTGTGTAACACCCACCTTACATAAGCCTTTGTCTGTAACTAAGCAGTTTGACACATCAGGTGGAATATATCTTGCTTAGATTTAGCATTAAAGAATTACCCAAATCCTTAACCATTCAAATAATTATTTCATAATTTAAGAACATTTCAGTCCCATCCTCCTCTCTATCAGTAATAATATAGCTACTTAACAGTCTATACAAGCTGCTGTGCTCTACCAGTGAAATGTATCAATCTATTTAATGAACTGCAAGTTATCATACTTCTCAAGCAGCCTTCTGAAAATAAATGGATTCACAGATTGTAAGGGGCTGGAAGGGACCTTGCAAGATCATCGGGTCCAGCCACCCGGCACTAGGCAGGAAAGACAATTGGGGTCAGATGACCCCAGCAAGGTGACCGTCCAGTCTCCTCTTCAAGATTCCCAGGGTAGGTGATTGCATCACATCTGGAGGGAGCTTATTCCACAGTCTGGACACCCTGACTGTGAAGTTTTTCCTAATGTTGAGTCTGAAATGGTCTTCCAGGAGACCATGGTTTGTAGCCATTACTCCTGGTTTTCACCAAGGGTGCCCTGATGAACAGTTGTTCACTGAGTCTTGATGTACTCCCCTGATGTAACAGTAAGCTGCTACCAAGTCCTCTCTCAGCCTTCTCTTTTTTAGGCTGAAGAGATCCAAGTCCCTCAGGCTTTCCTTGTATGGTTTGCTTTGCAAGTCTCTGATCACATGGGTGGCTCTTATCTGGACTCTCTCAAGCTTTTCCACATCGTTGTTGAAGTGTGGCACCCAGAACTGGATGCAGTACTCCAGCTACAGTCTCACCAATGCCGAGTAAAGTGAAAGAATCACTTCTTTGGTTTTGTTTGAGATGCATTGGTTGATGCATGCCAGAGTACTGTTTGACCTGCTGGCTACAGCGTTGCACTGATGGCTCATGTTCATACTATGGTCTATTATTACCTGTAGGTCCCTTTGTGTCATGGTGCTAGTCAGTTTGGCGCCACTGAGCCTTTAAGTATGTTGGGGATTGTTTTTCCCCAAATGGAGCACTTTACATTTCTCAGTGTTGAACTTCATCTGGTTCTGATCCGCCCAACTTGCCAGGCTGTCTAGGTCTGCCTGTATCTGCAGGCTATTTTCAAGCGTGACCACACTCCCCCATAACTTGGTGTCATCCGCGAACTTGGCCAGTGAGCCCTTCACCTCCACATCCCAATCATTGATAAAGATGTTGAAAAGCACTGAACTAACCATGAACCCCTGAGGGACGCCACTGGCCATTTCTCGCTAGGATGACACAGATCTGTTCATTAGGACTCTCTGGGTCCTACCCTGAAGCCAGCTTCCTACCCACCTAACTGTCGAGCAGTTACGCCCACAGTCCTCCAATTTTCCCATGAGAACATTATGGAATACCAGATCAAAGGCCTTTTGGAAGTCTAGGTATACCATGTCGACCTCCTCTCTCTTATTCAGCTAGCAAGTTACCTGGTTGTAGAAGGAGATGAGACTGGTAATACAAGACCTGCCCGTGATGAAGCCATGCTGGCTGTCATTCAGAATCCTACCTTCTGCAAGTGTGTCGCATATAGACTCGATGAATTTTTCCAGGATTTTCCCTGGGATAGAAGGTAGGCTAATTGGCCTATAGTTGCCTGGGTCCTCTCTCCTCCCCTTCTTGAAGATGGGCAAAACATTGGCCCTCCTCCAGTCTTCAGGGACCTCCCCTCAGCACCACGAGTTTTGGAAGAGTTTTGCCAGATGTCCCATGATGACTTTGGCTAGATCCTTCAGCACTCTTGGATGAAGTTCATCCAGTCCTGATGACTTACAAATGTCTAACTTTTCTAACTGATCACGCACCAGCTCAATGTCAACAGTAGGAAGGCAGTCATTCCCACCATGCCCATTCTGAACCGTATGTAGTATGTAGTATGATTTTCCTCTTAGTCTGGTAAAATACTGAAGCAAAGTAGTCATTCAGGAGTTTAGTTTTCTCCTAAGTGTCAGTAACCAGCTGTCCTGAATTGTTAAGTAATGGCCTCATGCATCGGCAACTGGTAGGAGGATCACGGGGGGGTGGGGGCACGTGCCCCCCAAAGATTGGCCACCACCACCAGCTTTTGCTGTTCACCATGCTGTCACTGCCACCGACTTTTACAGGCGGTCACCACTTGCCACCCCGCCAACACCGGCTTCTGCCGGGGGGTGCCGCCCGCCACATTTCCCTGCCCCCGCTGCTACCAAACTGTGCCCCCCCAGTCTCAGGAGGCACCAGTCACCCATGGCCCTTTGCTTCCATTTGTTTTCCTCCTGTTTGCTACTTACCTAAAGAAGGACTTCTAATTGTCCTTGATTTCTGTTGCTAGTTTAAATTCAGTCGCTGCCTTAGCCTTTCTAATTTGTTCCCTACAAGTGTGGGCCGTTGCTATATATTCCTCCTTGGGGACTGTCCCAAGCTTCCATTGTTTGTATGCCTCTTTCTTCTTCTTCAAGAGGACTATGATATCCCTCTTAAGCCAAGAGGGTTTACCAGCCCTTCTGCTACCTTTCCTCCACATGGGAATGGACTTCTTTTGCGCTTCGAGGATCATGTCCTTGAGGAACGACCACTCTTCATGCACTCCTTTCACCTGGTCCGGCAGTGCTTCTTTTGCTATTACCATGAGCCTATTGAAATTTGCTTTTTTGAAGTCCAAAACTTCAACCCTGCTAGCTGATTTATCTGTCTTGTGACGGAAAGTGAACGTAATGATTTCATGGTTGCTGTCTCCCAGGCCGCCCTCTATATTCAAGTTGCTCAACAGATTGTCTCCTCTGGCCAAGACCAAGTCTAGGAGAGCGTTACCTCTGGTTGGCTCGCACACTTCCTGAGTCAGGTACAGCTTGTGGATACAGGTCAGGAAGCAACGCGACTGATCTGACTTAGCCGAGCGCTCTTCCCAATAGGTGTCTTAGTAATTGAAGTCACCCATGACAACCATGTCCTGTGCATGTGCGGCCTCTGCCAGTTCTCGAGAGAACTCCAGATCGAGCTCCTCCCCTCGGTTTGGTAATCTGTAGTATACACCTACAGTTAGGTCTTCCTCCCCACCCCCCTAGTTTGACCCAGAGGGTTTCGAGCTGCTGTTCTTTGGAGCCGATGTCAGCTTCCAAGGAGGTGCACTGCTCCCTCACATCAAAGCTACACCTCCCCCTTTCTTCCTAACTCGGTCCCTTCTGTGCAGGGTGTATCCCTCTATGGCTACGTTCCAGTCATGTGAGGAGTCCCACCAGGTCTCTGTAATCCCTACTAGATCGTAATGCCCACTGGAGAGCAGGAGGACTAGCTTCTCCTGCTTGTTCCCCATGTTCCTGGCATTAGTGTACAGGCACCTGAGTCCTCCAATGAGGAAAATGCAGTGAAATTAAAGCCATCCTGCATTTATTACCCACCCAAATCTTTAACGCAATTCAGTAGGTTTAGCATCTGCCAGCATATGACCCACAGAGGTAAGAGGAACCTTTCAAGAAAATGCTCAGAGTCCCAGCTGCTAGGAACAGGAGCTAGTTTTGGCAGCAGGCCCAGTGTGGGCTTCTCTGGAGATAAAAAGTACTTTGCTGCTGTCTGCATATCTGCACATCTCTTTCCACTACTCTTCTGTGTATCAGTTACTTGCTTTCATCCATCTAATGAGTTTCCTCCCTGCACAAGGGATCTGAGTGGGATCGGAGAGGGAAAAGAAATCATTCCTTCCCTAATCCAGTGGATTAGCATGGAGCAGTGCATATTATAGCTATAGTCCCTGGCAAGGGTGATTGGTGCCTCCTGAGTCGGCGGCGTGGGAGCACAATTTGTGGGTGGGCTCAGAGGCAGGCCAAAAGCCTCATATTCACTTCTATACTTCTGTGCCATGGTTTAGTGCACCCCCTCACCGGCCAAAAAAATTGCCGTGTCCTGAGCAATGCTGAGTCAGGGCCAATGTAAGGCAGGGCATGTTCCCCCGCTTCCCCAACCCTCCCCATGCCTCCCCTACCAGTCACCTGTGGTCCCTGGGTTTTAGTGGAAGCTGGATCTCCTGTGTTTTTCTGACCTGAATGGTTGTCACTTTAATATTCACAGTAGGTGATCCGTTGTCTACCCCTGCCACTCCAGCCGTGGCCCTACCTGTCCCACTCTTCGGTATTCTAGAGGCACTGCAGAATAGAGTGTGTGTGGGGTGTTTTAGGGACAGTCCCTATATATGGCCCCTTCCTGGTGTGCTTACTCTGTGCATCAAACTAAAACCTCCCTCTGCACCCTGGAGAAGAAAAGCCACTGGCCCAATGAAAGTTCAGCCAACATAAGAGACTTTAAAAATGATCTGAAGTTAATCTGGGATGATTTACAGGTAGGGGTAGCAGATAGGAAAGTCAGGTTGGAAATTTGCAAAGGCATGATCTAAGGTATAGTGGGACCACATTCTTGAGAAAGGCAGGAAGCCCTGCAATATTGTAGTAGGCTCCAGCCAAATCCTCTTAGCTAGTTGTAAGACTACACTTGCCGGTTAGCCATTAATCCTGTGAGAAGTCTCATTGCCTACTTGTGTGAGTAAGTGTTCACAAAGGCAAGGAAGGACTATTAAGATCTGGCTTTTTGTCAGCTGTAGCTTACCTCTTCAAGATGGAAGGGAGGCTGGTCAAGTAGTTTAGGCTGCTGCTGTGGGCTATGGGAGGCCTGGGTTCAAATATCAGTTCTTCCACAAATGTACTGTGGGAACATAGGCTGGTCACAATGAAAGCAGTGGGAATGAGGGGCCTATATACCACTAGGGAGTTGTGCTTCAGTTCTTGGCCTGTCGGAGAGGAATAATAGCACTTAATTCACAAGGGTCTTGTGAGACTAAAGAGTGAGAGATGCTCAAATGCTTTGTAATGAGGACCATGTAAGTAGCTAAGATAGATATATTGACTCCGCTCAAACCCAGTGTTGTTGTTACTTAATCATCCTACTGACACCCGCACAGTCATCTTAGTCATATGTTGATTTAGTACCATATGGATGAGAGAAAAGATCTCACATGCTCTCCTACCAGATTGCCTTCTGCAAGCTGTGGTACTTGTAATTGCCTGAACTGTAGCAGTTTGAATGCAGTGCAAAGCTCTTGTTGCTTATTAAGCTGTTCCCTTGGACATTTGGGGCACCCCTCCTCATAGCTGAAGGCATGTCCTCCTACTTAGGTAACACTGTTGTCCAAGGGATTAGCTGTGCCCCTTTCGTTTTGAGGCTGGTTGGTTTCCTCTGTAGCTATATTGCAGACTATAATCCAACAACCACATGGTGGCATCCAGGTAGTTATGTAATGATGCAAATGTGAGCAATCTGTCTGGAAAAAGAAACAAAAAACTTTTCTCTTTCCAGCCCAAGGGCAGGATAGGAATAAGAAAATTTGCACAAGGATAATTAGCTGACATAAACCTTCAGTGGTGAATACAATTTATTTACCTTCTGTAGATTTCCTGAATAGTTCATTGTGTTTTTAAGACACAGTGCTATGAGTAGAGCAAAGATTGGTATGGAGACACACTTATTTGCCTTAGGGCAAGGAGTATGCCTTGGGTTTCCCTGTACATCTGGTACACCGATAAAAGCTGGTCAAAGTCCAGCCCAAACACTTTTTCTTTAGAATGCTTCCTTTAAAGAGAGGGATATAATATCTTTTCAATGTCTAGTCATGTCAGTTGCTAGATGGAACAGCATATGCATTATAACTATCTTTTAGAGCTGATGGAAAATTGAGCTATTTTTTCCTAGGAGCAAAAATGATGAAAGCAAAAAGTAAAGTTTTGAGTCAGATTTCTCATGGAAAAAAATTAACCTTTTTCTGGCCAACTCTTGAGTCCCTGGGGGATGCAGCAGTGGGGGCTGCACAGTGTGGGGGCCAGACTAGGCACGCCATGGGTTACTGGGCCTCATGCCATGCAGACACTCTCCTACACTGATCTACATGGGCATCCCCCTTTGCTGTACTGGGCATCCCTCCTACTGATTCTTCATGTAGGCATGCAGATGTGATTTCCATCCTCCACACCTACCCTGAGTGTAATTCATGCCCTTGTGCAACCACCCTAGCACCCTCCCATCCACTGCTGCTCCGCGTTGTCCCCCCTCCCCTGCACTGCCATGTGCAGCCTGACTCACCCTTGGCTCCCTGCGCTGTACTGCCCTGCCCTGCCCTTCCCCTGGGGTGAAGGTAGGAAGCAGCGTCTGGAGGAGGGAGGGAGGGAGGGAGGGGAGCCTGGGGGTTCCAGCTGCTCTTGCAGCTGGAGCGATAAGGGAAGTGGCAGCTCAGCAGACAACCCCTTGCAGGCTGCTTGCTTGCTACCAGTGGACAGCCCTGTTCTAATCGGGTCAAACCAGTAGAACCACTTTCCTAGGAAGATTTTCTGTTGTGTATAATTATGGTCTGGATAGCTTTCTAAAAGGTAGGCTGTGGCTCAACCAGAAATTTGGGCTTGATGCAGCAATTAGTAGGCCAACTTCTATGGCCTGTCTCTTACAAGAGGTCAAACTAAATGACCAGAACTGTCACTTTTAACTTTAAAAAAATCTCTGAAAACAGTTGCCAGAGTTTCTCTTCATCTTACCACTAGGTGGTGCTGAGTATTTCTTTCTGCCTTCCTTAGCAGGCCTGCAAGGCAACTCTGCCAGAGAAAGCAGGCAGTTTTCCCCTTCTTTGTGATGTACAGCCTTTTTTTTTCTTCCTGCTTGATGATTATTCTAAACAGTCAAGTCTAATCTACCTACTAGGAACAGTAGTGAATTGACACGGTACATTGGGAAAGTGAAATGTGAGCAGGTAAGAGTGGAAGGGCGGCTGAGAACCCTGTTGGTACAACTGCGTTGCCTACCAGACAGTCCTAAATAGTCGGCTCCACCAGCCCATCGGTTGCTGTGGGAGAGGTCACAGAAAGAATGAGACACTTCTCCTTCCTTCCTCTTTCCTCCCACTCTTTTTTTTAGAGGTCCTCCAGAAAAATGAGGGAAGACAAGATATTCCTTATATGTCCAACGGTAAAATGCAAGCTGGGAAAACCTTTCCAGCAGTTTCATTACAAAAGGATAAGCCTATAAGATTACATGAACTTGACAGCTCCCAGCCCTGAGCTTGTAAGCTGGTCCCTGAACCGCAGCTAATAATAGGAAATACTCAGAACTTGTCCATAACCATCTATTTAAGACTCTCCGAAGTACTTCACAGATTTTAATTGATTAAGCTTCGCAGGGCACGTCTATACATGTCGCTATGGTGACATTGTTACTGTGCCGTTATTTAGTACTTCCAAAAGGAAGTACTAAATCACAGTGCAGTAACAGCCTATACTGTGCCGTACGTGCAGTGCACGGTTATTTTTGGCAGCTACTTGGCCATAGCGGCGCGATATACCAGGGGAGTGTGTTGCTACAGTGAAGTACCTGCTGGTCACGTGTAGATGCCCACAGACATTACGTCTCCGTAGCGTCACATGTAGATGTGCCCGTGACGTCTTCTGGTGTAGCTATTAGTTTGAATGGAAGGCGAGAGGCTAAATGACTTTTCAGGCAGTCAGTGTTGAGAGCTGGATTTAGAGCCCCTTCCTCGCACTGTTACTCATCATGTTTATTTCATTAGTACCCAGCTGCTTCATTTAATTTGAAGTTCATTTCGGTAAGCGCTATCTCTACTAGGAGTATTAAGAGACTACACCCAAAACTTTCTCTTGCACACACTGACCAGAGACAGCACTGCCTCCAGTCAAAGGAAGAGGTGATGGTTTACTCCTTAGGCATACTGTGTACAGTGCACAAGAGGCCTTAAAAACCATGTGTAACGTTCAAGGTATCTTTCTTTCTCAAATATACAAGTGTGAGGCCTGCTGATGAAGCATTTGTCAATAGAAAATCTAGAAAAGAAGGAAACAAATTGCTCAGCCACAGCCAAGGAACTTACTGATATTTATACTTTGCATTTACAGAATACAGCAACTTGGATCCCTATTGTCAGAACCTCAAACAGCTTTACATGAACTAAACGAAGTTCACGCTTTGTGACTTAGGTGAGTGTTAATATACTTCTTTCACAGATATGGAAAAGCATGTAGACCTTAAGGATCTGCCAAACATCACAGACTATCAGGAGCACAACTTCTGATCTCTGCCCTGTTCTCTAGCTTTAGCCAGCACTACTTTTTCATAATACCTCAAGATATGATGAAGGACAGCTGCCAAGTATTCATCTGTTGGGTTATATCTGAAATAAGGGATGTTATGGTAAAGGTAACAAACCTCTAGTGGGTGCAGGCACCACTTTTTGGCTCTTTAGAGGAGGGACTGGGAATTGTGAGCCTAGAATATTCTGCTGCTTGATTGGGCTGTCAGCAATGCCAAAATATTCATTGGAAAAATGTTACCTGTTGTTGCTGATCCTGCAGTAATCATACTGTCTGCCAGAATAAACTTAACTTAGTACGGGAAGAAGACAAATACACATTAACTGAGCTAAGGCTCATGAGCTGGAAAGGATTTGTTGCAACACTCTTGGAGACTTATCATTTTTTAATTTAACTCTTAGATAAAGGAAGAAGCAAGTAGGCTGTGGTGCTGGATGGTACAGGAAATTGGTCCTGGGACAGAGCGAACCTTAAATCTTTGTTTTTCACTGGTCGTTGCACAGGAGAACAAAGTAAAGGGCGGGTGAATGAACTGTGAGGCAGGAGTGCCCACACATCATGCTGTCCTTCTGGGGCTGGCAACATGGGCAGTACTTTGAAAAGGGGGGTGCAGATGGTGAGGTGCATCATCACATACAGAACAACACACATTTTTCTCCAATTAAAAATAAACTAGAAGCGTCATTAATATACTAGGGGCCAGGGGCTGTATTATTCAGTTTAAGATTGAAGCAAAAAACAAATATAACTTCATTGGAATGAGTTAAAAACAAGCTTCAGGGCTGTGAAATAGGAGCTGCATTCCCAGGATCAGCTAACAGACCCCAGAATTGCAGAACGAAGGATCTCATCAAGAGCATTAAAAAGAAGAGAGGGTCACTGACACCTGTGGGGTGCAGAGTTTAGAAGGGATCAGGTAGGTTATAATGAGCCATGAGATGTTCTGGTTGCTTGCCGCAGCTTTTATTTCTAAGGGCATCACTGCTCTGATCAGCCACATGAGACCAAGTCAGCGTTCTGGCCGAGTGGAGCAGTGATTCCCTTTTGAAGTAAAAGCCACAGCAAGCAAAGCTCTTCCTTAATTTGGTAACCCACTGCCACCCCTAAATGAAAAATCCAGGATCCACTGTATAATTTAGCTTCCCTCCCCCAACCTGCACCCTACCTGTACCTTATGATGGAGATGGGAGGTGGCATTCTGAATAGTCGTACTTCTCTTCTGTGGAGTTCTGCCATGTGTCTAGAGGTTTGTCCCTCTTCTTGATAGGAGTATCTATGCCTTTGAGCTCCTATCTGCATATGCGTCAAGAATCAGATTTGCTGAACCTCTTTAAATCACAGCGTTCAGTGGATATGGGCTACCTCAGTGTAAAACCACTTGGGCTGAAAAATGTGAACGGAAACAAGCCCAGGCAGGACTTAGTGTTTAAGCCCAGTTAGGAGATCCAGTACGGGCTTTTAAACTTGATTCTAGACTATAATCCCCGTACACATGGGCTAGACCAGTGGCTCTCAACCTTTTCAGAGATTTTGCCCTCCGCCACTTCTTTAGATGTGGCCACACTTCCAGTAAGACTGCCTGCATGCCTGTGCACAGCCAGCCCAGGAAGGGCTGTGGCATGTGCCCATGTTCCCACTGCATTAGGTCTCTCTGATAACCCTGACACAGACAGAGCTAGCTCAGGCTCTAGCCCAGTGGTCTCCAACCTTTTAAGTAGATCACCCATTGGCCATGTGTAGGGGGTGCATGTGGGTGCGCGTGCACCCCCGGAGCGTGGCAGTGCCCCCCCTGTAAAAAGGCACCACTGACATTGTCAGCGCCTGCAGGTGGTCCGCAATTGCTGCTGGCCGACACTGCCGGTGGTGTCTGCGGGTGGTCGTCGACTAATAGCGCTCACTGCGCCCCCGCCCCCCTGCCCAGCTGCTGACAGTGCTACGGCTGCCTGCGGCAGCTCCCAACTTACCTTCACCACGTTCCTGCCGCTGGCAGTGTTGTCGCCGCCTGCGGGAGCTCACTGTGCCTCCCCGCCTCCGGGGGCACACGTCGTTCATGAGATAAATGTAAGGTACTCCACCTGGGAAGGAGGAACCCCCAGCACACCTATAGGGTGGGGAGTGTCCTTCTCAGCAGCTCGGAGGCAGAGAGGGATCTTGGAGTCATAATTGACTCCAAGATGAACATGAGCCGGCAGTGTAACAGGGCCATCAACAAGGCCAATCGCACCTTGTCGTGCATTAGCAGGTGCATGACTAATAGAGCAAAGGAGGTGATGCTCCCCCTCTATGCGGCGCTGGTCAGGCCGCAGTTGGAGTACTGTGTCCAGTTTTGGGTGCCGTACTTCAAGGGGGACGCGGAGAATCTGGAGAGGGTAGAGAGGAGGGCCACTCGCATGGTTAGTGGCCTTCGTGATAGACCCTACGGGGGGAGGTCGAGAGAGCTGAATCTCTTCAGCCTTCACAAGGGACAGCTGAGGGGAGATCTTGTGGCCGCCTATAAATTTATTAGGGGAGGTCAGCGGGGAATAGGGGAAGTGCTGTTTACTAAGGCGCCCCAGGGAGTGACTAGGAATAACGGGTGTAAACTAGTTGAGAGTGGATTTAGGTTAGATATTAGGAAGAAATTTTTCACAGTAAGGGTGGCCAGGATCTGGAATGGGCTTCCAAGAGAGGTGGTGCTATCACCTAGCTTGGAGGTCTTCAAGAGGAGGCTGGATAGTCACCTGGCCCCATTCAACTTACCCCTGCTTTTGCCTCTGTGGCACTGTCCGTCACTGGGGGCCACGATCTGGCCCCCGCCCCTTCACTCCCCCAGGGACTGACCTGCTGGTCTGGGGCACGTGGGCACTCAGCCCCCAACCCTAGCCTCGGATCAACTCCAAGAGGCTCCGACTTCTACTGGTGGATCGAGATCCACTGGTTGGTGACCACTGCTCTAGCTCTTCCTGGTCTGCCTCCCCCTTGCTTCTCCTGGAAATAGGCAGGGGTGAACTGTGGGGAGGAGCATGAGGGGGGCCAGACCAGGAGGGGCTACAGCCCAATCCAGCCTTGTCTGCTGTATCAGAGAGGCCTAATGTTACTTGGCCGCCTAAATTGTAGCACCCCAAAGGGGGTCCTTGTGGCACCCTAGATACGAACCACTGGGCTAGTTAAAAAATGTTTAAAGCATGTTAGATAAGACTTGCTTTAAACCAGTTCAGCTAATGTAGTTTGAGTCCTGCTGAGCTTATGTTGGTAATTAAAACATTGCCTAAAGGCCAGGCCCTACTGTAATCTCATTTACTCTAGTGAAGTAAGTGGCGTTTTGCTAAATTTACATCGGTAGACCAGAAACAGAATTTGCCCTCTGGTTGGTAGTGATTAAGGTTGGCTTTTTATCTACTTTGTAATTCAGTTCAAGAAGTGTCTTGTCCTAAAACTCAGAACCCCTCTCTATGCTGAAATCTTGAGAGAGGCAGTCATGAAGACTGAATTGTAGTATCCACTATCTTAGGTTTATTTTTACATGGAAAAAATTCAGACCCTTACCTTTTTGTCAGTGGAGCTGCAATGCTGGATACTTCATTACTATAATTAGGCTTCAGGCATTTTTACCAAGATGTCAGTTCAGAACGGCCATAAGCATTAATACTTGCTGTCGCTTTCTCTCTCTCTCTCTCGCAAAAGAATTTGCTGCTCTTCGTATTAAAAAGGGCTTTGGTAATATGCATTAGAAATTAAAAAAAAGACAGCATTAGGAGACCTGAAGACCCTACATTTGACCATAATTATTAGCTTGTCTTATGCTAAGAATAATATCAAATATATTTAATTCACAGTTCAGTTGCAGCAACTTTCTCTCTGTTCCTTCATCCAAATATAATTCTTTCTGGACTGTAGCAGAAAGAAAATTGTCTTCTTTTTAAAATATGTGTAGCTTTTATATGAGAAGAGTATAGAAGGAGGGAAAGGTCACTCTGTAAGGCCCAAATTCTGCTCCAGTACGTTCAGTAAATCAGTGTGAATACGTATATTTATACTGGTGTAAAGTTGGAATAACTAAGAGCAGAATGTCTCTCTAATGTTTGTTACACTGTAATAACTCGGATACTGTACAAAATAAAGATGTAGCAGGAATCATTAGCTCAGTCTGTGCCTGTGAGGTTTTTTCCCGCGGCATCCTGCCCTTCCTCCCGCCCCCCTTTGTGTGTTTCTTAATATTCAGTTTAACATATGGGAGTGGTTTTCACTTCATTAGTGATTCTTATAGGCTGAAGTGCCTTGTGGGTTGGGTCTCTCCTCATCTTGCCTTTAGGGAGTCAGCCTGAATACTTGAACTGAAGCACTTAGGAAGACACAGCTTTTGTCTGTGCAGATTTCCTCTGTGGTTATTTTTTTAGTAACACAGTCCTGGATAATCACTTCATAGGAGAGGAGATTTTTCATTTAAACGGCACCATGAGGCACCTACGTGCACAGGGGCATAAGGTCAGTAAAGAAAGACTGGAAGTTTTTCACTTCTTGCCATGCGTCATTTTGTTTCACTGTGTTTTTCAAGCTAACATGGAGCAGCTGATTAAAAAAACTGTTTAAGATCATTGTGTTCTGTCTGTTTGGGGAGAGGCAGTTAATTTTAAGCCCTTTTCAGAAGAGAAATAAAAGGGAACTTAAGCATCTGGCATTGCTTTTCAAATGAATGTGTTGCTTGAACGTTGTATTTTTTGGCTGTTTGGAGGCTGGAAGCCAAGTTCATTGCTCTTACAAAGGTACTACATTTACTTGTAAGACTCACAGCCCATTCTCAAAATTACTTTGTAGACTTTAGGTATCCAGGTTGTAGCCATATTGGCCTAGAGGAAAAAGCAATCAGGGCTCATAGTAGAGACAATATCTTTTCTTAGACCAACAAGATTTTTGCACAAAAAAAAAATTTTTAATTGCAAGCTTTGGTCACATTTGTCTTGTTCCTGAAAGCTTGCAATTAAAGATTTTTTTTTTTTTTTTTTGCAAAAATCGTGTTGGCCTAATAAAAGATACCATCTCTACTACAGGCCCTGATTGTTTTGTAAGCTTTAACACTTCAAATACCTTGCCGAGCACACCGAAAAGAAACGGCTACTTAGCATTTTGGATGTCTGAAAATTTGTAAACTCTTGGTAGTTTCTCACTAGTCTGTTGTGAATGTCAGTAGCTTCTGTCTGTTTTCTGTGCACTGAAGGATGTGTGCGCTGCACTGTGGCTGGCATACTTTACAACCAGGAGCAGTGAAAGAGTCAGGGGAGCCTTCTTTCTTTTGACAGCTGCCACCTCGGAGCATTCAGTCAATTGGGAATTCTCCGCGTGCCTTTGAAGAACCAGTTCTGCTGGAGGAAACGCAGTAGGATTGCTCAGAATGAGAGGTTTCTTTACCTGGTTGTACTGCTTTCCTTTTGCTCACTGTGAGCTTAAAGCACTCTCTTCTCAAAATTGAAGTCTGAGCTTTGAAGGCATTGAATGCTAAATTATGAGGCATAAATACTGGTCAAATTCAGGCCTGATACAAGCTAATTCATTTCCACTGAGTTTAAGGGAGTTGCACCTTTTTCTCTGCAGGCTGATATTTTTTTTTCGGCTTACTGTATATGACAAGCATACATGTATTATGCATTAGCATCTACATAGTGTTTTAACTGTGCCTGTACAATCCCGCTGAAGCAATTAGGGTGAAATGCCTACAACGGTGGGGAGAGTTATGTCCTTTCTATGGCACTATAATCTGGTAAAACAGATAGCCCTGCCCCCTCCCTGTTAAGCTAACCCAGATGTTAGTTTTGATGAATACAAATAACAATGGAGCCTATTAGCATAAACCAAATCCATTTGCCAGTGATATTTATTTTTAATGAGCTACTTGTATAAGAGGGAAAGCACTTATTCTCCAAGGTTTGGAAACTTGATGGGATGAGATTTTCACAGCTCCCTAGGGAAGTTAGGTATCCAACCTCCATGAAGTTTGTCTTCCCAGCAAAGCTAACCCTGGTAATTAGTGCAGAGGTCTGAACACCCAAGTTAGCCAAGGCCACCTGCAAGCATTCCCCCAGCCGAGTCCTTCCTGCACAGCTGAGTTTTCCTATTTCTGTACTGGTCTGTGTGTATCTGGGGACAAATCCCAGTGTTCGCTGCTCTAGGCATCCTTCCCCCTATCAGTTGCTTCACGTGTCTGTTCTTTGGGGTGCTTGCGGGAAAGGGTATAAAGGGTATTGGTGGACTGTTAGCACTTAAATGATTTTGTTTGTATTATTGTAGCAAAGTAGATAGCTTCCAGCTCATGCTAAAGCAGAAACTTCTCTAACCCACACCTCTTCCTGGAAAGGCAAGCTCAGACTCAAAACAGTTTCCAGATTTGGATCACAGGTTTTCTAATGTGGACAGATAGGGGGTTAGAAGAAAAACCCTGTAAGAGGCTTAACTGTGTAGTGAGGACATACCCTAGGAGTCCAAGATAGATGTACAATTCACCAGAAAAGACTTGATTCCAAACCTACTGAATCTAGCAATAGCTAGACATTAATATAAACCTAAGGAAGAACAGCATTTTTTTTAAATGGGGTAGGGCTCTTTAAGTTCTTCTCATGCCATTTAAAAATTAGGTGTTATTCCTTTAAGAATCTGCTATCTGATTTAAACAAGATCCATATTTTAAAAGCCCATGTTTCAGGACCATTGGAAATCTGTAATGTGTCTCTGCTAATGTTGCTAGAAAAAATGTAGGTAAATTGAGCTTTACTGTGCCAGAAGCTCCAGAAATGAACTTCTCCCATTTAAGTTACCACCTGCACTGTAAGAAGTTGAGTTAAATCTGTTGCATCCTTAGAGATGGAGCCAGCAATTTGTTGTGATCACAATTTTGATCTTTTAAGATCTGCTAAGAATGTTTCTGTCTATAAAATACTGTTGTAGCAACTCTGCGTTACTCATTTCTCATGAAACGATTCATTCTTTCGTGTAGCAGAATAGATCATATGACAAAACTGTAAAATGTTGCTAGCTCTCAGTTAAAAAAAATCAAAGGACCATATACGTCACTGATTTTATGAAGGTTTTGATTCTTTGAGTGTGTTCACATTATGGAAAATAACCCAGTGTATCACAGTGGCTTTGCTTTCCCCAACCAGTGTTTTTATACATAATTTCACAGGCAAACTGTGCAACCAGGTACAGTTTTGCATCTTCTTTGTTGTAAGCTGAAGACACATTTTTTTTCTTCCTACAGATGTTGGTCTGATTGCTGGTTGGCGTGAATTTAGTTAGTCTTGGTAGAAACTTGGAAGCATGAATTAGCAATGTGTTGGTATTGCCACAGATTTTTTTATCTTGGATTTTATTTAAAGCAGTTTTTAATACTCATGCAAGTTTCTTCAGTGCATCTTCCCTAAAAGAAGAGTTGAGTTGGATTCTAGAAGACACGTCTTTCCAAACAAATCCCCAAAACATTGCAACAGGCTTGACAAGTTATGTTGTTAAAGTTCTCTTACGTCACTCCTCAACTGCCGACCAGGTGTGGTTTTTACATCAGAATAGCTGTTCCTGTATAAGATTGCACCTTTTGTTGCATAGCCTCAGAACAGGACTAAATGTAAATGTGTTGGTCCTAAATTGAGAGGCTTTTGTCTACTAAACAAAACTGTTTGTTTGATTTCCTCTGGGTGTGTTTCCTGCACTGTCTAATTTTTGCACCTGACT
Source organism: Alligator sinensis (assembly GCF_000455745.1). Classification (NCBI taxonomy): domain Eukaryota; kingdom Metazoa; phylum Chordata; order Crocodylia; family Alligatoridae; genus Alligator; species Alligator sinensis. The sequence continues at coordinate 2,400,093 of NW_005842001.1, forward strand.
GTTAATGATTCCTTATAGCTCCTCTTTATTCCTTCACTCTAAGAATGGTTCATATTTTTTTTTCCTTGAAACTGAATAATATTCCCTTCTTTTTCACGTAGCTCTCCTGCAAAGTGGAAACTCCCTGCAAATGACTCATTCCTTGGGCACCAGCAGCCTTCTCATTTGTGGTCTAGAGATGCTCAGTTTGGTTAGGTTTTTACGAGGCCCTATTGATCAGGTTTTATTTTTGTGAGACTGAAAGCAGCTTCAGACCTGGTTTGGTTTTTACTTGTTGCATCTTTTTACTGCTGTTCTGAACTCTGGTTTCATTAATATAAGCAGATGCCACCATATGTGTACCTTCAATACATGAAAGCAGTAAGTCACAATGTCAGTCTACTAAGTAGCTGCTACTGGGCTAAGACGGTTTTGTTTGTGGCGGGGAAGGCAGTATACAGAATTGTGAATGGAAAGGAAGATGATCTCTCCAAGAAACTCAGAGATGGGTCCTTCTTTTAGGCCCTAGTCTCATTTTTTCTTAACTTTCCCTTTCCCACTTAAATAGACCCTTGGCCTAGGTTGTCCTAGCCTCGTCCAGAGACCTTGGGGGTACACTGCATTTGTAACTAGACCCCTTAGCTTATCCTGCAGGGAATGGGGAGAAAACCCAATAGCACAATTGAGTTCAAACCCTGTGAGGGACTTTGTGGCATTTCTGTCTGCCCTTCTTGAACATTTTCCTACAGGAAGGCTTAATTGGTTCACTGTTTTCATTTTGACAAACTTACATCAAGATGAGCAAGGCTTTGCCCAAGAAAGAACTGAGTAGGTTTGGTCTGATAGTTATTATTCCTATGGATGCTATACTCTGCGAGGGACAGAAGAAGGCACATTTGGGCCCCAGAAAGCATATGCAGTCAAAGAGGGTTTTGAGTAATGCTACCGTTTCTCCTCTTCATTTGTCTAGAGCATTCTCCAGGCCTCTTTCTTGTTTTCAGTCATGCTCTCTGCTGTCACTGCACCGAGTAGGGAAGCAGCCAGCAAGGGGAACGGTAAGTGGGAGGAAGAGGCGGTGGCAAACACATTTCTCTCCTCCTTCCCTCTGCTTTGTCTCTTCTTTGCTGAAGGTGGTGAAGCAACACCACCCATGAGTAATATATAAATAAATTTTGACTTTGTATTACCAGGCAAATCTCTTTGCACAGTGACAGGCGCCTGTCCAAGGTGTTAGTATTGTCAGGTATTGCCCCAGCAGTTTAAAAATGATAGGTTAAGCTTGTAAAACTTATAGATTAACCTAATGATCATGAGTGTTAATAAGAAAGGACGCGGGGAGGGTTGAACCATTCTTGTCTCTCTCCTGTTATTTGAATGTTTAGGTGTGTTCAGGGGTTTAGGTGTGTTCAAGCTTTTCTCTGCCGCTAGAAACACTTTATGGAGAAGGAGTCTTGCCTTATCACATGGCTCCAGGAACTGGGGGTTTAAAATAACACCATCAGTTACAAGACTTTTATATAAAATCATAAGATCTGGCAACATTAGAGCTGAATGCAGTATCAGGTTGTTTTCCAAGATGTTCCATGTGGCCTCGGTATCGTGTAAGTCAGATCTGGCGTGGACATTTCACACATCCCTCGTACATGCTGTCTACATTTTGTCATGGCATTAGGTGTTTTCTCCATCATTAAAGTAGATAAACAGTATAAACTGAGGATTATATAATAGAAGCCCAAACTTGTTTTTCATTTGTCAGACAACTCGCCCACTCTCGTGTTATTCAGAAGTGCTCTAATCTCTGAGGAAACCATCTGTCTAAATAGGAGTGGAAAGAAGTGTTTTTTGTGCATGCGGTTATGTTTAGGGGCCGTGGGGGAACAGAAAGCCCCTAAACAATCTGTGAACAGGCAAGTCTGTGCTATATTATCTCTACATTTCCCTAAGGGAAGAGCAAAGTAGAGCCTGTCAGAGCCTATTAGAACAAGGACATGTACAAATTACTCTACCTTCTGTGTGGACAAAGGCAGTGAGGGAGCACTGCCACTCGTCCCCTTCCCTGCCAGCCCTCAAACATTTTGCTGGAGATGGGACAAATCAATTAAATTATACAAGGCTAACATTAAAACCCTTATTACAGTAGAAACTAGGGACCTCATGCTAGGCCCTGTACTAACATAGAATAGGGATATGTCCTCACCGACCAAAAGTATGGTTTTTATACCTTCCGTGAGCTATCTCAAGATGCATAAATGGAGCTATTTTCATCAGTGGAATAGTGGCATTGGTACAGTACCTAAATATGATGTTTCTAAATCTGATATTTGGTATCTGACATTTACTGGAAATGTTTTTCCAGGATTGTGCAATGTTAGCACTCGAATAGCCTCACCTAGTTTCAAATTCTTGGAGAATAATTCACACCTTTTTGATTTTGGTCAGATGACTGTTTTCCTGCAAGGTTTTTCCCGCTTTATTCCCTTGAGATAGCTTTGTGTTGTAAAGTCCCAGTCCAAGCCTAGCTGGCTTTTATCTTAATGTGGTTAGTCAAGGTGAACTTCAGGTGGAAGGCATATTGTTGTCCTTCACTAGCTACATCAAGGTAGAAACCGCGTGTGCCTTATTTCTAGTAGGATTTTATAGTCATGTCCATCAGACACCACACCTTTTTTTTGGAGAGGAGGTATAACCATCAACTAAGAGATGGTTCCTGCCCTGAACAAATCGGAGTATCCTTAGTCAAAATGCACAGCATCTCTGAGTACAGACTCATATATTTGAAGCTGTTTCAAACGGGGAATGTTTTAGAAGGGTAGGCGCTAGTACGGTCTAATTGTGTGGACAAACAGGGAGTGATACAGATGTAGCAAAACCATGCCGTGTCTTAACGCTGGATGAAGCTGTGTTATCTTTATCTTTCATCTGAGCTTTCTCTTGTCGACATCTAAACAGGTTCCAAAAACACACGCAAGCCACTTCGAGCAACAGGTTCCCATTGCCGGAAAACTTTGCATTTCGGCCACCCAGAAGATGCACCCTAATTTCAAGGCAGCTTCCACTACAGATGCATTCCCTTTGCCATATATCCCCCTCTCCTTGTGTCAGGCAAGGTTTTCAGTTATCTCCTCATGCACTAGCCCTGTTAGTTTACATTCATAGAGTTTATTTATTTTCTATAAAAAGCAAGGATCCTCTTTATTCCAACAGCTGGACTGCCACTGTACTGGACACATACTTGCACTGTGTTTACAGTGGCGAATATCCTTTGACATTAGTGGAATTATTCCAATTCCTATCAGCGTCAGTATGATGAGAATCAGTTTCTTGACTGAGTAGCTTCACATCTTAACATACAAATCCTTGCTGTTCACTGTGTTTTCATTTGCATTGGTGAGAATCCAATGTTGCTTAATCAGAATATCAGTGTGTGGCACCCATTTCACACTTCCTATGCAGTGGTATAAATGAGGACTTGAGGCACTGAACAACAGATCATGAGGCTCCCTTGTATTTACAAGGTGAGCTTTATGGATTTCCACCATTACTGCTTCTCTCTCTAAATCAGGGGTGGGCAAAATATGTCCCATAGGCCAGATCTGGCCCACCAAGTGATCCCATCCACCCGTGGTGGGTCCCTCAGTCCAGCCCTGCCCAGGTGTGGGGGGCAGCCTGGGCCATGGCACGTGCAACTGGTCCCGTTGCCCCAAGTGTGAAGGTGCCACCTGGTGCAGAGTGCAGCCTGTCCTATCCCTATGAGTGACTCTTCCGCACACCAGGAGCTTTAGTCCACGGGGCCAGGCAGCATGGGGGAAGCGTGGCAGCTGGACTTGGCTTCCCAGCAGCCTCTGGGGCAGCGGCTCCTCCCAGCTGCCACTGCCAGTGTCTCTGCTGCTGCCGGACCCAGCCCCGCTGCCCAGGCACCCTGGCCTAGCTGCCCCACACTCACTGCAGGGGGGCACCAGACGGAGTGGGCACGAGGGCAGGGTCTCTATGGAGACTGGCCTGGGACCCCCGCAGGCATGGCATGCTCAGCTGGGCGGATGGGCTGAGGCTGCAGGCAGGCAGGGTGTCACATTTGGAAGCAGGACAGGTGGATGGGGCCAGGTTCGCAGGGTGGTGACAGCATGGGACTGGGGCCCAGGACAGAGCTGTGATCTGTTCCCTGCATGTGGTGGATGGTGTGAAAAGCCATGACGAGGGCCAAGGCTGGGTCATAACCCGTCGCCCCCACAGCCCTCCACAACTCACTAAAACTCCTTAAGTTACCCTCCAGCCCAAATAATCCCACCCCCCCGCAATGGCTGTGCATACAGGGGATGTAGGAGACGATCTGTCCAGCAGGATCCAGATCACATCTCAAACCAGCATTACAGCGTGAAGGAACAGAAGTCACCATCCGTTTAGAAATAAGCTCTGTGGCATTCTTTGTCCGAACATGTGCAGGTGGATGATTCACTTTGTATGCACTTTTTCTCACAGTGTTTTCATGTAGTTGCTTGACTTGAAAACCTTGCTCGTGCTTTTAAGTTATGGGCTGTGTTGTCAGGCTGTGTACACATTTATATTTCTCGATGCTCTCAGTGAGAGGTGTTACTACCGTGCCAAGAGTAAAACACTCCTTAGAACTGTTTCCAGGTATTTCTCCAAGGTCTATGAAACAAAACCACTGCTGACTATTAGTCTTAAGGTGCAGACAGAAGTGCAGCTCCCCAGTCTGACTCATGGTGCTTCACAGAAACTGCCATGAGCCAGATCGATCCTCCTAACCCAACAGACATTAGCTGCTGGGTCGGGAGAATGGGAGATCGAACTCAATTTGGAGCCAATCCAGGGAGAGAGGCTGTGTCTCTAGCCTTTTCCCCTACCCCGGCCCTCCTCTCCCAGCCCCAGTGCTGTCTCAGGATGGGAGCGGGAAAAGACAGGGGAGGGAGGTCTGTTCTGGGGTTTCCCCAGCCTGTGCTGGAGTTGGGGGGCAAGTGGATTGGAGCCCCCCCCACCCTAGTGGTGCTGCAGTACACCCATCCCACCCTCTAGTGCTGGGCATGCCCCAGAACGAGCTCCCTCCACGCTCTT
>NW_005842001.1:2405172-2427814 GCF_000455745.1 Alligator sinensis
CTCCCTTTGTGAAAACAGTGCCGGGTGTGGGACTGCGCCGCATCAGCCCAGCCCAGCCCAGCTCCCAATGTGCACACACACGAGCAAATGAAGGCGCTCTGCTTTGTTGCAGGATCAGGCCCTTTTAAAGCACTCTGCAGCCATGCACTTGTGTTAGGTCGTGGCTGTAGAGCGTTTCAGGGGCCAGATCGAATGCAAATTTTCACTTCTGTCTCCCACTGGTGTCTGTTTCCTCCTGTGTAAAATCAGTCTGTTTTCTGGTCACTGGATTAAGTTGCTTTGTCTTTTTCTTTTCTTTTTTTCAAATTCAACACAAATGCTTAGAGCTAACAATTATATTTCCTATTTATTTGTATAGCTCCTAGTGTAAGGGTTGGTTGTTTGTTTTTGTATTGTTACCACTAATAATAATAATGCATCCTTATGGTATGGTTTAAATAACTTGTGATGCCCTAAACATTTTCATGGCAAATCCATTGTGAGGTAAAGTGAACTCACTACAAACTAAAGCTAGGAGATGCTTAGCTGTGAGTGAAGCAAAGCTCTTTTATTTCTCTGAGATGGAAGTTAAAAGAATGGCTAGAGTCATTTCATTTTGTACACATATTCTCTCTTTACTCGGGCTTTGCAGTCCTTCAGTAAAATGCAGGTCTATGGTGACATTTCTCCTAAAAATGCAATGTATGAATTGTTTGGTATTTTCCGGAGTTCTTGGCCACTGCCACTGAACCTGTCAGCACTGGGATCTGCCTTCTGCATTGCAACTGTTACATATCTCTCGTGGTTAGATGATCCTGGAAACAGTCAAAAGAGAATACTTTCCCGAAGGAAAAGTATGTCACACATGCATTTCACTCAGAAATTTGTCTCTGGTATTTCTTATCACTAGTTTCCTGAGTGCCCAGTCACCCAATCTTTGACTACCTAAGATTGCTGAGCTGGGTACTAAAAACACTATAAATGCTGAAAATATGTAATCTTATAAAACACATTTTTCTATGAAGATATTTCTTATGCTGTCTGTCTGAAAAGCAGTGTGGGGATATGCCCTCGGGTCTGAAGGCAATGTCCATTAAGAGAGTGGAAAGATTCCAGCTGACTCCAGTTGGCTTTATATCAGACTCCTAAAACAAAACAGATGAGCCAAAGCCAGTTTGAAACTCCTACAATTTGGCCTGATCCTACTGACTTTATCATTTCATCATGGCCATTTCTTTGAGAAAGTGGAGGCACAAACAAGACATAGGTTGTATATCTGAACCCTCACATCTTTGTTTCTAAATAAAATATAAAAGTATTGATTTGATATCAGCAGAAGCAGGATGACTAGTTGACATCCGGCTGAGCAGTAATGCACCAAATGGGCATTACAGTTGATAAAATTTAATATTTCATCTCCTTTTACTATTGGCCATATGTAGGTATCCACTCACTAGCAAGGGACTGTGGGTTCAACATTTAAATACATTAGCAATATCGGTAATGCTCTTGTTTACAGTCACTCAGAGAGGGATTAATTGAATAGGGTTAGTATATAAGTGCTCTACCAAGAATTAAAGAGTGTTTCCAGATTATTAAATAGCTACAGCATAGTGGATTGTTACACAAATGTCACTGTGAATAATGGCAACTACAACAACTTGCATATTTTGCTACTGAAAAGATCACTGACTTAGGTCAGGACCAATGTGTAAGGGGGAAGAGGAGAAAAGAGGCTGATGTCCAGTCAAGGGATTGCTTTGCAGTCATCGTATAAAACAAAGTCCAAATTTAAACACATCTCTAACCACCTGCATCCAATATGAGCTTCATGTCATGGGTTTTATATTTTTAAGGTGAGAATAATCTAGGAAACAGTTGTTTTAAGGAGCCTTACAAAGTGTTCTTCTGGCACAGTTCATCTGTATGCCACTGTGCACAGATCTGCAGGTGTTTAGTTTTATTTAACAAAGACATTTACCGTAACGACTGCTGTGCTATTTCTGCTATGACTTTATAATGAACGTGTTACCATTAAAAGACCTGTTTCTGATCACCATTCAGCAGGTCTACATCTGAAGATTAAGCATCCCCTCCAGATTTACACCTATGCAACGGAAATCTGAATCGAATACTTTTAACATTATAACAGCTTATGCATGTTTAATTCCAAAATCGCTGCTGCTAAGTTTTGGTATTTGTAATTAACTTTGTCAGGACCCAATCTCTAGTTATGTAGTCCATAGTGCAAATGACTGTCCCTGTTAACAGGGAGGCTACCACCCTACTTTCTCGTGTAAAGCTATGGCGTTTCATATCCTTACAATGTCATCTTATGAAGTAAGCCCTTGCTCACACAAGCTTATGCATCTGTTCAGTTAGTTTATAAGATTCATCTTTACCTGCTTGCTTCCTTGCCAACAACATATCCTTAAGGGCCTCAGGTGGCAAGTTTGTGCAAGTTATTTTGACACATGAACCAAGTTCATAATTCCTCTCCCAGTACTGTCCCACAATGATAGCATTCCCACTCATTCAACCTTTGCTTGCATGAGTAACCCCTAGTGTGCTGTACAGTCCCATGAAAAGTCAGAGACGAGATCTCTTGGGACCATTCCTGCATCAGCACTGGAGCTTGTCCCCCACGCATATCCCTTTTTAGGAACAACTCAATAAGAAAAACAAGTTCCAGATTCCCAGCTCCGATAAGCTCATATTTAGCCCTGGTGGTACATAAGTGGCTGCATATAGAATCTGGGTTTGTGAATATGTATTTTTCATGCTTTTTGGTTAAGCTAGAAGAAGACACATATGTTGAGCATAATTTCAGTCATTTAGAGAGAGAGCAAAATCCTAGTGATTGACAGGCTTTTATACTCCTATTGAGCCATGCAAGAAGCTGCTAATGAAATCAATGGAGAAGTGGTGTGGTGTAGCCCTGATGGTCCTGGCCTGAGAGAAGCAAGGTTTTTGAGGTGAACATACTTGGGTGCAATCGAAAGCAGTTGTTCCAGTTCACACTGTTTGTGACGGCTGCTTTCTCAGATTTAATGAAAGGTATTCTGAAGCCTGAAAGCTTGCGTCTCATCACTCCCAGCTATGCAAGTTGGTCCAAAATAAAAATATGATTTTTTTCTCACAAAGCTTGTTCGTCTAATGAATTCAATCAGAGTGCTGTGTAGATAAGAAGAAAGTCTGCTGCCCATAGTTAGTATGCAGTGTGAGCTGTAGGACTGAAGTTGTCTTCATTAGATGAGCCTGGCTGAGCCCATGCAGCCAGTGTTAGAATTTAAAACAGAACTTTTTTTAGCCACCTGTTCACTCATATCAGATATACTTGGATTGTAGGCCTTTTTGGGCAAGACTATGTTAACACTGTGTGTGTAGGATGCTGAGCATGGTGAAGTCTCAAACCTAGATACTGCATCTAGACACCAGCACTTTATAAAGTAAATAACAGACTTACTGAAAACGGAGAGCAATAGACTCCCATTGTAACAGGATTTACTAGGAGAAAGGTGTAAATTTTACTTAAACACATACCGGAAAGAACCCTAGACTAGAGGAATGAAATGTAGAAAGGCTCTAGAGTACCAGAACCTTTATCAAGCCATAATTAGGATAATTGTAGCAATGAGAGCCTATTAAGTGAATTGACTGAAGAGCTAACTTTTTCTGAACTGAAGTAGATTTCTTTTTTCCAAAGAGTTTTAAAATGAATGCCGTGTGCAGCAGCAAGAAGGAAATTGAACTCTCATAATTGCAATTCATTTAGCATGGATATAAGAGTATAAATCCATCAGGGCCATGTTATGTAGAAACACTGTGGAATGGCTAAACTGGCAGTCTGTCATGACTTGTGTCAGATTTGTAAATGTATTTAAATGCGATATCAGTGAAAGTTAAACACCTTAATAACCTTGCAAATCTGGTCCTAGCTAGGGTAATTTAAGGATTACATTTTTTGGTTCGGTAGCTGATGATAATAGTATGTACAAATACAGACAGAAATGATTGGCTAGGTTGCAGTACTGCAAAGAAGAACCTGGAGGTTGCAGTGGACCATAAACTGAATATGAGCTAACAGTGTGCTCTTGATGCCAAAAAAAAAGGCCAACAACATAGTGGGTTGTATTAACAGGAATACCATTTGCAAATCAAGAGAAGTGATTCTTCTGCTGTTTTCAGCATTGATGAGGCCTCACATGGAGTACAGTGTCCAGTTTTGGGCCCCACAGTTAAAAAAAAAAAAAAAAAAAGATGTGGACAAATTGGAAAGAGTCTAGCAGAGAGCAAAAAAATGAGTAGAGGCCTGAGAAATATGGTTTATGAAGAAAGGCTGAAAGAATTCATTTGGTAAATATACTTGTTACAGGCTAGTGGTGAAACCATATTGACTGGTAAGTGGTAAATCCATTCTCTGCTAATTTTGGAGCAGGGATCTGAAAGCAGGAGTCCCACCACTTGGGAGTGGCCTCACCACCCACCTATAGGGTACTCTTAAGTGGGGCTCCCTTCTCCAGTCTCCCTTGCTTGAGCTGCTCCATCTTGTATAAACTACTTACATATTTCCTGAGACAGAGTGAGTGACTCTGTGACAGTATAGCTTGGTGGTTACCATGCATAGCTGGGAGGCTTCCAGCCCCCTCTCTAGTGAGTGTTCGCTGTACAAAAGCAAATGGCATCATTGGGAGAGACTGAGAGCACCATACCTGGGTGAATACTCCACAGCAGGGCTGTTCGGGAAGTCTCATGGGAGGTGTGCGCGCAGAACCCCTCACGCATGGGAAACCACTGAATGTAGGTTCCCCACTTCCTGGGGAGAACCCAAATGACTAGATTACTACAACAGCTATTTTGTGACTCACTTCCTAGCCTGAAGCTTTTCCTAACTAAAGGATGAAGGATAGTTCAGTCCAAATTCACAAATCATTTTAGGCCACCTAACTCTGTTGGGGGGTGGGGGTTAGCCTCACAAGCCATTTGCCGCACAAAGGCAGCTTCGGTATTTCCAACTGGGGAGACAGCACAATTGGAGCAGGTGCAGCTTATCCGGCACCATACCAAGGCAGTGTAGGCATACCCAGAAAAGAATGTCTGCAGATCAGGTCAACTGGTTGGTTTCTGTATAGAGAGAAAATTACTTCTAGGGAGAGGCACCTGCATGGGTAGGTGGAAAATGAGCAGTTGAGCTGTCTTGATATATTATCATTTGAGCAAAACTTAATGGGCTGAAAAGGAATGAATCTGCATGATGCCTAGTTCCAAATTCATCCGTTGCAGAAGGACAAACAGCCTGGCCAAAGTCAGTGGAGTTGCATGCTCTTACACCACGGCTGAATTTGTATCCCTCCAGAGTTATGTGAACTTTTGTATGCCCCAGTTTATCAACTCTGCCTTAAACCCACTTAATGCAGTTGGCTTCAAGTGCCAGATTGGATTCCAGTGCTCTTGCTTAGCTTGTCTCACATGAAATTTAATGCAGAAATACGATTTGGCAGGTGGTGATCTGTCTGCCTCCCCTGTTCCTATACATCCCAGAATAGCACCGAATGACGTATGAACATCAGCTAGCGGGGAGGCACTCTCCTGTTTACGTGTGTGTAATAAAATAATCTGGCAAGGGTCTATCGTGCAATTATCTGTGGTAGTTACAGGAAATCTTAATCTTCCAAAAACAACTGAAGTAGAGGGTTGCATGGTTTGCTGTTTTTTTTAGTCTGAGCCAACAGCGTGCACCAAGACTCCCCTGCATTTCTCCCCGGCCCCTCACTTCTTCCATTATCTTCTGTTCCAGGTTTTCCCTGGAATGGCCTCCACCCTGCTCTTTTAAACCAGGGACTCTGTGTAATCTGGATTCCTACCTTTTCATACCCTCCATTCCCTCTAGGCAGGTTGTCCTGTTCCACCCAGTCCCCCATACGCCTCCATGGCAGGCTCTCTGTGCGATCTCCCTTTCTGCCTGTGCAAAGCTTCCCTGTAGGGGCCCGGGCCCACAGTGCAGGAGGGCCCCCTGTTCCCTGTGCCGCAGGCTCCACGTGCTCACCATGCCAAGCGCTCCACGTTCTCTACGTCCCTCCCCATGGCAGTATCTCTGTTCTGCCCTGCACTCTCTCAGGCCCTCTGTTCCCCACTTTCCCCCAACCTCTGTTTGCACCTTATTTAGGTCCTTCTCTCAGGTTAGGATGCTGTGTGCCCCCGTTCCCATTCCAGGCCATCTTTGTGTACCTACTTCCTCTCTTTTCTCCCCTTCCCTGCCATGCTGTGGGCACTGCGTGTACCCCTGTCTCTATGCCATTAGTGTGCATGCAGGAACCTTCTTTCCACCCCTGTCCTCCAAATCAGCATCCCCCACTTCCTCTATGGTGGGGTCTTGGCCCCTTGTCCCAAAGGCCCTGTTCTCCTGTACTCCCCACCCTTCCCGATTTTATTTCTTCTGGTCTGGAAGGCAAGTTGTTTGTGGTAGTGGTATTTTGTAACTGTAGCAAGAGAATCAGCAGGGTTGAGGTGAGTACCTCATTGCTACATAAGAAGATTTTATCAAGCATTTTTTTTGGTCCGTCCACAGTTACAGAAGTGCTTGAAGGTGCCAGGCATGCTGACCAGACACCAGTTTGTACGCCTTTCCCTTTTTCTGGGTTTCTGTTTTTTTCCTCAAATTCACCAGACCTCTTAATGCTGACAGCAGTCCCTGAAACTTTGCAACTGCTTTGCTGTGGCATTCAAAACTCATGGTGTAGCAAATAGAAAAATGCCAGGGAGTTGAGTAGATAAGGCCTTGTTTTGCTCTGCTATCAGGCATAGTTCTTTGGAAGATGCATAAACTAAACGTGGAAAAGTAACTTCTATACAGAGTTAAAATCTTCCCCTCATCTTTGCACTGCAGAATGCCAACATCTAGTATACGCTACGAATCTGAGCGATGAGTCTCAGCCCCGGTTAACTCCTGATTTGCCGACATTCTGCTGAAACCTCCAGCCGGGTGGATCTGCATGAGCTCTGTGGTTTTAATCAAGGATCATGTAAGGTGAAAGAGGAGCTGACTTGCCTATACTGTTGTCTGGAAAAGGCAGACGGTTTTGCAAGTTAGTTACAGTTGATGTGGAAGGAGTAGCTTATTCTTATTTAACTGGATGTGTTGCCAGTAGAGAGCTGTCTGAGTATGTAAGGTGTGCACATTTTTGGGCTAAATCAGAGATCCAAATGGAAAATGTGCCTTTCAGAGCATATTTGGAGTTTATAAAATTCACCACCTTTTTTTAGGTGTATTAACCAATTAATATTTTACTTCTGCTCTGTGCACCTGGTTTCATGTAAACCAATTCCTAAAGGAGAAGGCCCAGATTCTCAGCTGGCATAAGCTGGCCTGGTTCCACTGAAGCCAAAGCAGTTAATGCCAGCTAGGAAAACAGGTTCATTGTTTGTAAATGATAGACCTACAGAGGCAGTAATTTAAAATCTGTAATTTGAAATCTGTACAACAACAAAGGGCCAGATTCTGATCTTACTTACATCGATGTAAAAGCTCGTGGAATTGTTTCAATTGGTTCAGTAACATCAGCATCAAATTGTTAAAAAAAAATCAAAATCAGCTGCAAGTATTCATGAAGTAATGTATTTCCTTTGCAAAGTACTAAAACAAAAAGGAATCGCTAGGAAGGAATCATGTGACTCTGAAGTGGGATATGGCTGTGGGAAAGCATCCAGGCAAGTTTCTGACTCCTGTACTTCACTTGGCAATAATCACAGTGCTGCTGATATTTAAATGATCTAATATGATGCATTTGTAGGAGCAAACACACACAAAGAACGACAGTGGTTTAGCTGACATTTACCATGTCTATAAACAATTATTTCTAGATGACTCATTTATTGCTAACACGATGGCATCAATTAAAGAATTATATTAGTGAGGCAGGTTAATTAGAGAGGTTATTTAGAGAGGTGAAAGAATCTGTTCAAGCTCTTTAGTTCAGAATATTAAATCCTGCCCCTGCTCAAAGTTTAAAGACTTCTCTGGAATGATGCTGAATGAATATCATTTGTGTCTGCACTTGTAGGTAGGTGTGCTCAGTACTCCTTAACTCACCTATTGCTAGCACTTACCATTAGCAGTAGGTAGTTTTTCTAGGGTGATGATACCACTGGTGATCATGCTCACCAACATGATCTTATTGTTTCCTTATATTTCCCATCTGTATGCTCCTTTTATCTCTCTTCCTACAGAGAATTAGCAACCTGTTGGGGCAGGTAGCATGTTTTGTTCTGTGCATGTACAGCGCCTTGCACAATGGGGCCTGGTCCATGACTAGGGCTCATAGGCTTTGCCATGATACAAATAATGAATAATAATAGCTTCAGTGATATTGGTGGAGTTGTGATTTATAACACAATTTATTCCAATACTCTGCTCAAGATCTCACAGTGATTCATACAAACTGTCCAGGTAAGATTTCCTAGTGCTAAGGATTCAGCATTTTCTTGCTACAGTATAGCTGACTCATGGCTTGCCAGTAAGTACTTCAGACAAAAAGAGCTATATACATACATCAACAACGCCAAACCAAAAGGCTGAAAATATCAGACATCAGAGGACAAGGCATTAATGACTTCCTCGTGCTCGTAGAATTTTTCTCCTTACTTGCACATTCTGTACTTTCCAGGAGCGGTCTTGCTTGAGGCACTATGTTAAACACTCTTTGTTTTTCAGTGGAGTTGGGTTTAAATAATTAAATTTAGATCTATGATGATCAATCAAATTCAGAGTCTGTTGTGAGTTGGCTTTTTCCATGTCTGCATCCACACTTTCTTTTCATTGGACTGAGTTTAATATCTTGCTTTGTAAGTCACTTTCCAGCTAGGGACAGACACTAAAAAAGCCTGAGCCTGAATTGATTCAACCTTTGCAGGTTAGTCTACCCTGGCTAGGCTGAACCGGTTTCCAACCATACAGACAATCCCTCTGGACTGAGGAAATTCAGGCACATGCCTGCAGTGGCCAAGGCTGGAAGCCGGGTGGCACTAAAGCAGCCCTCCCTTCCCTTCCACATAGCTAAACTGAGGGGGGCTGGCAAGGCCCCAGCAAGGCTCTGATTAGGGAGGGGTGTGAACCCGCACCCTGCTGGCAGTCCCAAGCTTTTCCCCATGGATTGCTCAATGGGTGGGTGTGTTACAGCCCTGGGCTAGCACTCTGAGGCAAAGAGGGGTTTGCTGTGCATACATCTGTTGATGATACAGCGCTTTTAATTCTTTGCCCCTGCTTCTGCATACTGTCTGCAGCAAACTGACAGGCAAGCAAGCTGGGAGTGGGAGAGGGGAGCTGATAAAAGTGTTTATCACCCATATCTCAGTGTTTATTGCCCCATTAAGAAAACAACAGAGAGACATTACCAGCTATGTGTTGATTCAGTACAGACCCAGCATGTGGTCTGCCGCCTAATACACAGACACCTCAGCAAAGGCAGAAGGGAGGTGGGAATTTGTGCTTAGCAGAGAGTGGTGATGGGAAGGGAGGGGAGCAAACAGCTCTTCTCAAACTTTTCCAAGGAAGGACATTAAACTACCTGTTGATTAGCTCCAAAAAGTCTGTCTGCCTTTGTCTCTCCCACAGCTCGGACTGTAACCAGCATGTGGTCTGCTAGCTAATCCAGAAGTGTCTGCTAAAGCAGAGGGATGGTGGGGTGGGGGGAAATAATTCCTGTTTAGCATGGAGAAGCCACAGGCAGATGCAGAGGGGAGGAGCCAGCCCTGATGTGGAGCAGAGCGTCCAGCCCAGAGTGCATGCTGGGATGCTGGGGGTGTCTAGTTTATCTTAAATCAGCAAGGGGTCTGGGACAGACATTGCATAAACCGGTTTGACCCAAATAAATTAAGTCTGATACCACATTCAACCAGGTTTATCTCGAACCAGCTTCAACCATTTTCAAACTGGTTTATGTGCACTGAACTTCTGTTCTGTTATGGGTTTAAACCAGTTTCTGATCACATAAACTGGTTTAAGTGTAATGTCTGTCCCTAGTCATAGGGGGCAAATCTCACACCATTCTCTCAAACTTAGAGCTGACCTGAACAGCCTTGTTTTGGGAAGACCCTAGTCTGGAACGGGAATAATTCTGTGGGGCCTTATATTCACATCGGCATCTGTGAGGTGAGAAAGGGAAAGGAATCTGTTACAATGAAGGCTCATGCATGTTGGCTCCCATAAGCATGCCAGCTTTCCTGAGGCACTCAGACATGGAGACTGAAGGACCTCTGAGCCACTGTAGAAGGGTCTCCTTGTATGTTCGATGCCTGCGGGCAAGCTTTGGGCTGAAACAGTACATCATTGTCTCAGGAATATAGGTGCGAAGTGGAATTGGCAGCTCCTACCTTTTGTACGCTGATTTGAGAGATCCATCTGAACTGGAGGCATTTCCAAAGAAAGGAGCCGTCCTGATTCAGAATTGTAGGAGATGAGAACTTGGGAAACAAGTTGGCAGAGGTAGGATTCATCACAGCAGAGGAAATGATTGCTGAAGGCACTTAGCATCTCTGCTAGGTGCTGGCTTGCCTCAGCAACTCCTTGGCGGTAGGCTCAGTCTCCTAGCAGCAGGGAAAGAAGACAGGGAATGTGGAGCTCCGTTATGTTTTTCCTTCCCACTACGCTGTTTGTGCTTGAGACTAAAAAAAAAATAATAATCATGAGCCCAGTCTTGTCCGCACAGAATACTGTGAGCAAGTGAGTGAGTACACTTTAACCTTGTGTCCTGCCAAAGCAGAGTGTGCGTGTCTGTGTGTATAACACAAAACTACAAACGGGAAGGAGGTCGTTTTCAAATGGGCCCCTCCAGAAGGTTGTTTCGTTAGGAGAAAAGTCATGAGAACTGAAATGAGGTTAATCTGCAGAGGTTACCAAAGAGGTTTTCCCTTGGTGAGAACAAAAGTGTGTGCATAGCATCCAACTGTGAGAAGCATTAACAAGAAACCTCTGTTTCTACTAGAAGCAGTAGTGGCTGTTAACTTGATTTTTTTCTAAATGAAGGCTCTCTCATTTAGTTAGATAAGTATTGAAAATAGCATGTCTGATTAAAAAGTGATGAAGATGGCTGTTACACATCAGCCATCCTGACACACATAGAGGAAGAAACGGGGGCTAAGTGAATCTTGTGAAGTTGGGAGCATTGCCAGCCCCAGGGATTCAACAAATCATAAGATTTTAAAAAGGAATGAGATTTTTTTTTTTTTGCTTCCTGATTCTTGAACCTTTAAGGGTCACATTTTTAAGTTTTCCCATATAACCAGAAGGAATAAAAACTTTGTTTTAATGAAAGCTGGGATTCTCACGTAATCACCTTTTTCCTAAAACTTGGGCTTAAAAAAAAAATCATAAGACTTGTAATAAAGTTGCAAGTTTGGCCACACTTACTTTGCGGTTTTGCACATCTATTGTACTCTTTTTCAGAATGACCTTTTGCATCTTCTTTCTTTCCTGTAATTCAAACCCTGATATCATGATCAATTGCTATTTCAAAGCGTATTTTACTAGCTGACGGGATACTTGCTACTCACATGCTATAATAGACAGGCCAGCTGGGGCAAAGAACATAAGCTTTGTCGTAAAGAGGGAAAACTAGTAAAAGTCAGGTTGGTGCAGCAGGGTGCTCTATAATGCAGTGTTTATACTGCCTTCGGATTTTTACTTCCCTGTCTCTCCTGCATTTCATAATCTTCCTCTTTCTTTCTTTTTCACTTTACCCTCTATTCTGGTCCATTACTGACCCTGCTTTTTCAATGGGTTTTCCTTCTCCTGCCTTCTATGCCCTGAAGCAATGCTTAAGGCCGGTAACATTCAGGGTAGTATTGAACCTTCGTACTCCCATTTGCTGCCTCTGTGTTAGGAAGCCTTTATACAAGACTTGGGAGAGGCAGGCAGGCTGTAGGTAGATTCTTGCTGATGGGCCAGATTTTTCCATACAGCCTTTAATAGGAAGTAACAGCAAAGATTAAATAACAGGAAACACCTTGCTGCCTCACCCCAAAGCATCTCAGGGAAAGAATTGTGGCTCTGGGAGTTGTCTCCCCTGCCCTTGCTTTGCCCAGAATACCTTCCCACCCCTGCTTGGGTCAGCTCCACTCTGCTGCCTGGTGCTATATGGACAGTACTGTGAAGCCACAATTATTTCCCAAGTTCTCCCTAGCAAACAGTCCTACTGTAGCTCTTAGCAAATAAATACTTTAGTTAATAGTTTATCCATTAACTTATTATGTCAGTTCATTTGATAGACAGGACTCTTCTGTGCCTGGCACAATGAAGAGCATAGGGGAGGTGGGGACAGTTATAACTGATCCCATTCATCTACTCTGTGTACATCTGCAACATTAGCTCTGCATTATCAGGCACTTGTTTGCTGATTCTTATCCTCCAGGATAAACACTTTTGTGCAGCATGTGATCCTTCTCTGCTTGTGTTGACTTTGGCCATGCAAATCTTCTCCTTTAGGGAAGCGTTCTAGTCTGATTGCCAACAAGAGTCATCCGGCAAAACCTAGCAGGGAAGGACACATATTTTCAGACTGAGGAAAAGTATGTTTGCTTTCCAAATTTGAATTGAAACAGAATAAATACAAAATGGCAGGCTCTTGAAGGCCTTGGGTTTTTAAAGATGGAAATGTCCTAGTAAAAAAAATAATGACACGAAGTAGCAACGTGGGAAGGAAAGTGAAAGGCACCCTCTCTGCAATGCCAGAGGATTTTTTTCCTTCACCCAGTAATGTCCATGGCAAAGCTCATCTTGATTGTCGGGGAGCAGTATTGTGTTCAGTGCCCACTGAGGAATCGCACTTCTGTCCTCTCTGGGTCACTTCAAAAGCTGCTGCTGGGCTGGTGGTTTGAGTGCAAGAGGAGACCCCCCTGTTTAGAAACATTTGCAATTTTACACAGGCTTTTATTTTCTCTAGAGGTAAATGCAGTCGCATCCACGATAGCTCAGTGCATACCAGGTGAAACTCCAGTGGTGAAATCAGGCCAACATTGGGCCATCGCTATCTAACAACAGGGTGGTTTGAAAGGACTGTTAAATGTGGCCACTTGTTGGAAGGAAAACTGGCTTGTGTGACTAATTTACATACCATATGATGAATTCAGGCAGGTCCAGGCAAGGTGCTGAACAGTGGGATCATTATTAAATAACAGCAGACAAAGCATAGGGCTTCTGGCCACAAGTGAGTTGCCTGTGAATCTTGTCAGGGCAAGGAAAAATGCAGCCTAGTTTTTTCCAAGTTAACGCAGAACTCATGTTAAAAGCATGCTGTACATCAGGGTAGAAGAGAAGTTGACAATGAGACTTTTTGTTGGTTTGTTGGGGTTTTTTTGTTTTTTTATTTTGCGTGGTCTGTTTAGTTCCTGTCCTTGGAAAGGAAGAGTTAGGATATGATTTCTGTGTGTAGGTGAGACAGAAAGGCCTCTAGAAATTACTTGAAAGTCCTCCTTTGGCCTGCAGCAAGCCAGAGGACTCATCAGTTGTTGTCCAGTTGAGAACTCGTTCTTTTGTGACGTAAATGGCCACACCGGCTGTCCGAAGGGGTCGGAGCCGCTACAGTTCTTGCACAAAGATCCAACACCGTTGTTATACAAACGAAATGGAGGGTTCAAGGTTTAGTGTGGTATAACTGAGAGGAAAATCTGAGCCAGCGTTTCTTCATTCTTGCTGGGTAGAATTTGGGTGTTCTCTTTCTGAAGAAGTCAATTTTTCCCTTTTTGAGAATGACACAGTTTATATAATATTACTATTGCATAATAATAAGACTTAATATAGTTTTAACATGGCCTCAAGACAAATGGTAGAGTATTTCTTCAACAGCATCTAAATACATGAATTACTGTGTGTATACATGAATTATTTCACAAATCCTTTTCCTTCACTTTCCAAACAATCAAATTTAATAACAATTGCAAATGTTTTTTGCAGATTTTAACAGCAGCAACAACATGATTTTGTAGAACATTTCTTTACACAGGGTCAGATCTTCAGCTGACACAACTAGGTATACCTGCACGGACTAGAATAAAACCACGTCAATCTGTACCATCTGAGAACATAGTTGTCAAGCTTGTGTGTTTTTTATGATGAGTGCAAAGGTTGAGGGAATTCTTTTATCACGTAGTTGTGTAGGAGGGTGTTATCATCGGTTTAGCATAACTGTGTTTAATGACTGAGGATGGGAGTCTGCAACCTGTAATCACATTGAGCAGCACTCAGCTCAGTAAATCTTGTTGAAGCTATGAGACTATTCATATGAGCAAGCAGTTCTGCTACTTTGTCTGAATAAGGATTCCTGAATTCAATATTGGGGCAGAAGAAAACAGAGCTTTAAAAAAATCATAAGTAAAGAAAAGGGGTGTAAGATATTATTGGACTGGTGTAGTGTCTACTATTTTCCATTTTCTACCATTCAAGTTTCTGATATAGGAAGGTAGAAGAGAAGAATACTTTAGTCATAAACACAGCTAAAGTCTCCCAAAATGCTGCTGCTTATGCATAGGTGACCTGACTCTGATACAAATTTCATTTTCTCTGTCTTGCTTCTTCCACAAACAACGGTTATGAGGGGTAGTCTCCTGCAGACTAAGTTTATTAACCCAAACGCTTTGTAACTTTTTACAAGGAATAATGGCTTGGGAAGTTAGCTGACAATGTGGACAGTTTGTTATCCAAGTAGCCCCTCTGCCACAGCCTTTCAGAGTAACCATGGGCAAGTCTCTTAGTCTCGCTCTGCTTCAGGTCCCCTCCTCTAAAATGGGGTTAATAGTATAATAATAGTACTGCTACCTCACAAGTGTGTTCCAAGGATAAATACATTGAAGAGTACAAGGCACTACAAAGCTATGGTGGTGTGAGCCATGTCAATATTTTAAATAGAACAAAAAGAGAAGACATGTTAATATTAATACAAGGAATTAATTTTGTTCTTTTCATCACAAAAGCAGTGAACAAAAATACCCATTGACTTTAAGCTTTTTTTCCTCCATGTGCCATAGCTTTGAAAATGTAGCTACAGGTGAATTAGTTCTAGAAAGTAATATCAGTCAGCCAGGCAGGAAAATGAGTTGTATTTTTCATTTTTATCACAGACAATTAAAACACAATTAGCTACACTGACCAGGCAGGTTCATGTGCAAGATTTCCTTCCCATTTTGAAGCCAGTAGAAGAAAGCCTTTCTAAGCATCATTCTATTGTGAAGGACGCTCTTTTAGGCCAAAACTGCAAACGTTATCATGGTCCATTTAAGATAGTAATATTAAAATCCTGAAACCAGAGCAAGCTTCTGCTGAAGTCAAGGGAAGTTTCCATTTTGGTCTAAAACTTCATTCAATGTTTCCTGTATCCCTGGGTGATTGCATTATTTTGTGGACGTTGGGACAGCTGTGTTGTGGGGGTACATCGTAGGAGTTATAGAGGTGTCCAAATTAACACATTTCTATTTGAGTTAGGCTGCCAGAGTGATGGGTAGGAGGCCAGAGACTGCCACGTGCCAGGCAACAAAATCCCAAACAGTTCCTTAGCACCCACCCAGTCCTTTAATGGCATTATATTGGACAAATAGAAATAACCAGTCTTCCCCTTTCTCTTAAACAGCCCCCTGTGTTATTGGAGTGCGAGCACCTGAGATGTCACTGAAAAGGGAAAAACCAGTAGATACTTCTACGCTGAAAAAAATTGCTGCAGACATGAGCAATATAATAGAGAGCCTGGACACGAGGGAGCTCCACTTTGAGGGAGAAGAGGTGGATTCTGACGTGTTAAATGAACCAAAAACACCTGGTGAGTTTGTGTCCTTCTGTTTCCACCATATGTCCCACTTGGATTTAGTAAGTGAGAGTCTCTGAGGGGAAGATGAAGCTTTCGATCGGATTGCCTGCAGGAGCGAGGGTGATGTGAGAATGGGATAATCTGAGATGCTGACAGCTCTTGTGGGGCTTTGTGAAAGTCTGCATTTGTTTCTTCAGGACTATAAAACTTAGTCCATTACCATAAAATAGTGAGTAACTCCTAACAGGCACTGAACCCCCCCAGAGTGAGAGCTCATGAAATTCATGGGAAATAAGGCTGGCAGGATCTGGAAGGGATCATCTAATCCACCTCCTTGTCCCAAATCAGGATCAGCTCAGCTTAAAGCCTTCCTGACAGATATTTGTCTACTTTGTACTTAACCTCGAACAATGGATATTTCACAACCTCTTGAGCTCATCTACCCTTGTGCTTCACTATCCCAGCCTTCAGAAAAGATTTTCCGGATGACTAACTGAAGGGTGTCCAACTCATCTGTGCCCTCAGGCTGGATCCAAACAGCGGGGCTCCTCTTGGGCCAGATGTGGGCCTCATGAGTGGTAGCATGGTAAGCAGCAGTGGTAGTGTGAGCAGTGGGGTTAATGTAGCTATTGCTTATCCCTCTCCTGCCACTGACAAGCAACCCTAGTGGGGCTCTATATCTGAGGGTTTGGTGACAGGCCCTGACACCACTCAACCCACCCCTCAATTCCTGGTCCCTCTGGGAGCCCCATAGGCCAATTGAACAGGCTGTGTGGACCATATCTGGCCCTTGGGCCCTTACATTTGACACCTGTGGTCTAACCTAAATCTCCTGTGCTGCAATTTAAGACCTTTCCATCTTGTCCTATCCCCAGTGGACATAGAGAACCATTTATAACCTTCTTTTTTGCAATAGCCTTGCATCCTATTAATTTAGGACCATTTCTCTATTTGTGCAAATCATTTTGATTTCTAATCTTGTTCTTGAGAGTACTTGCAAATTCACCACGCTTAGTATCACCTGCAGACTTAATAAATATCCTTTTTCTTTCATTATCCCCATATGAAAATATTGAATAGCACTGGATTGAGAATAGCCCCTTTGTGAATTCACTTCATATAGCCTTACATTTGACAGCAAATTGTTGATAACAACTCTAAGTGCTTGTAACCTGTTGTACTTCCATCTTACAATAGCTTACACTATAAAGTAAGGAAAAATATTTCAGCTCAGAACTCAAGATTCTCCTTCAACTCAGCATTGAAAATGTCAATTGTTCTGGAGAACAGAAACTGGAATTGAGGATTCACACTACCTTTTAATAGTTGCTTTGCACCCTACAGGACTGAACTATCATTTGCAGTTCCAAAACATATTGGAATAGTGGAAAAACTCCAGTTAACTATAGGTCAGGCCTTAATGATCTCCAGCCATCATTGATGGACAGGCCTGCATTTCCTTGCTTACGTATATTTTTCAGTTAGAAGCCTTTCATTCTATTTTGACCCAGCAGGTGTATGCCATAGCATCTGTCTGTTACCTGCACATTTCTAGTTAATAGATTCTGCTTTAAAAAAAAATCACAACTAATTTACTCAAGATTTCTAACACTCTGAACACTTGCTTTTCATGCTTTGAGTTTCCACTAATATCTAGAAGAATAACTGAAAATTACAGATATTTATGAAACAGCAAGTCAGGAAACATTACAGTCTAGAAAATACAACAGACTTTGCTCTCTTATTTGATTTATCTTAATTATTCCTGATCACATCTCACAAATTACCCGCAAATATCCTATACTGCAGAGATTGGCAATGTTGGTTTATTTTGGCAGAGTCCCAAAAACATTAGCAACCTTGATGGGTAAGACGTTGGTGCGCTGGGGCGGATGGAATTTGCCCCATGCAACGTCTGCACGCTCATAGACTCCCTGAACAGTGAGGGTCCTGAAAGAAAAACCACCGTAGTAGCTAGAGAACTTGCAAGATATAACATTGATATTGCTGCCCTAAGTGAGACCCACTGGGCAGCTGAAGGCCAGCTGGAAGAAGGTTTTACTTTTTTTTTGGAAAGGAAAGTCACCTGAAGAGAGGTGCATTCACAGGGTTGGCTTTTGCCATCAAGAACAAGATTGTCAGTCAGCTTTCAGAACCCTCTGTAGGCATTAATGAACACCTTATGACTCCACCTCAAGCGCAGTAACAACCAGTATGCTACAGTCAGTGTGTACGCCCCCACACTTGACGATGAAGAAGTTAACAGGGAACAATTTTACTGTGCTCTTGACACAGTCCAGACTGCCACTGCCAAGGAGGACAAGCTCTTCCTCATGCGTGACTTCAACAGAAGAGTTGGGCGATATTCTGAACTTTGGAGTGGCACCACTGGGAAAGAGGGTGTTGGGGAAGTCAATTCCAGTGGTATCCTCCTCAGCAAATGTGCAGAGCTTGACTTACTCAGCACAAATAGTATCTCCAGACAGAGTGGCAAATATGAGACCACTTGGAAACACCCACGCTCCAATAACTGGCACCATCTTGACTATATTATTGTCAGAGCTCATGATCATACCATCCATATCACCTGAGAGGTGCAGATGACTGTTGGATGAACCACTGTTTAGTCAGATCAATCATGGACATGCAGCTTGCCCCACAACACCGTAAAGAGCCGAAAGGAATACAGAAGAGATTTAACATCAAGGCACTCCAAGACCAAGCTAGATACAAGGCTCTTCAGTAACACCTTGCTGAGAGGCTCTCAGACCTACCTGATGTCATCAAGGACATCTAGGCACATTGGGAGGAACTTAAAAACTTTATTCAGAAGGCATGCATTGAGTCATTGGATACTCTACTTTCTATCACCAAGATTGGCTTGACAAGAAGAATGAGGAAATCCTAGCACTTAGTCATCAGAAAAGAACCATGTTCTGCAGTTGGCAAAATGAACCCTCCAACCAGCAAAACCGAGGGGCTTGCTACTGGCTTAAAGCTGTAGTTCAGAGGAGGCTATGGGACATCGAGAACCAGTGGTGGCCAGTGAAGGCCATGGAAATCCAGAGTTTTGCTGGTCAACATGACATGAGAAGCTTCTTTCAAGCAATAAAAGCCATCCATGGGCCATGTTCCAACAGCCCAACCCCCTTGCGATCCCAGGATGGCTCCACCTTTCTCACAGATAATGTGTCCATCAAACAACACCGGAAGGAGTACTTCATGATTCTACTCCAGCCATGAATCTGAGGTCTCAGCTGCCACCATTGAGTCCATCCCTCAACACTCAGTAATAGACTCTCTTGATGATCCCCCATTCTTTAAGGAAGTCTGGCATGCCATCACTCAGATCAAGAACAGTTAGGTGCCAGGACCAGATAGCTGTCCTGCAGAGGTCTTCAAAGCTGGTGAAACAGCACTAGTGCAAAAACTTCACCAACTTGTCATTAAAATATGGGTTACCAGGGAAGCCCCACCTGACTTAAAGAATGCCAACATTGTGAACATCTTCAAGAAAGGGGACAAGTCAGTGTGTGGGAACTACTGAGGAATTGCCCTCCTCTCCGTTGACAGGAAAATTTACTTGCATCCTTCTGAATTGCCTTCTCTGCCTTGCCGAAGACGTCCTTCTAGAATCCCACTGTGGCTTTACACCATCTCAGGGTACCACCGACATGACTTTCATTGCACAGCAGATCCAGGAGAAGCATGGAGAGCAACACCAGCTGTTTATGGCATTCATTGACCTAAGCAAAGCCTTCGACTCCATCAATTTGTGAAGCCTTATGGAAGATGCTGTCTAGGTTTGATTGTCCACTGAAGGTCATCAGCATCCTCAGGCTGTTCTATGATGGGATCACCATCACAGTCCTTTGCAATGGATCAGAGACAGACCCATTTACCATCCGTACTGGTATCATGCAGGGCTGCATCATCGCCCGACCCATTTCTCCGTCTACCTTGCTGTGATTTTGATTCTCATCCATGACCGCTTTCCTCCCAGAATTGGGGTTGAGTATCAAATAAACTGTCATCTTTTCAACCTGCAGCGCCTTCACAGAAAAGCAGAAGTTACCAAGGCTGGGATCACTGACTTTCAGTATGCTAACAACTGTTATCCTCGCATGCACTAAGACCAATCTACAGTCCACCCTTGACCTTTTTTCAGGTGGGACTCTCCCTTAATATTGGGAAGATGAAGGTGCGCCATCAGCCTGCCTCAGCACACGCTGCCCTCCCCCCCCAACAAATTACCATTGGTGAAGAACTCCTGCAAATGCTGAGCTTTTCCCATACCTTGGTAGCCACCTTTCTCAGTCAGTCAGTCTTGATGTAGAAATCAAGTCTAGGATTCTCTGTGCCAGTGTACCCTTTGGAAAGACGTTTCATCATGTCTTTGCCGACTGAGATCTGCAGATGGAAACTAAGATCCTGGTCTACAATGCAGTGGTTATCCCCACACTCCTCTATAGATGTGAGGCATGGGTGACATATTGAAGCCATCTTAAGCACCTGGAATGGTTTCCTCAGTGTTGCCTTGGGGAGATCCTTTCCATTACATGGGAAGATGACTGCATCAATGCCAGCACCCTCTCTGTAGCTAACATAACCAGCAATGAGGCAAAGATCATGAAATATGAACTCCACTGGGCTGGCCACCATGTGTGGATGGCTGACACTAGTCTCCTGAAGCAAGTCTTCTTCTCTCAACTTAGTCATGGTAAGAGGATCTGTGGAGGACAGAAGAAGCTCTACAAGAACACCCTGAAAGCATACTTTAAGAAGGGTAGCATCAACCTTCCAAAATGGAAAGTGCTGGCTGGCAACAGGTCTCAGTGGTGCTGCACCATACATCAAGCTACAGCCCATTTCAAAGAGAATTGTCTTACTCAGGAAGCCGAAAAATAGCAGAGGAGGAAGGAAAGCACAACGCCCTGGCTGACAGCTGTGCCCGCCACCCTGCCCCACCCCACCCCCAGCACCACCTGTCATATCTGTGGAAAAACTTGCAAAGCACAGATTGGAATCTTCAGACACCTTAAAACTCATCAATAATCGCCCCCCGGCAAACATCATTCTCATATTGAGGGATAGCTGAAGAACTATAGTATTTTGTAATATTGATGAAGTCTTAGCCAAGACCTTAGTACAGCAGTATCTTTCTCAGTATCTTTGCTGAGGAAATCTTTGCATGAATTATGAAATGCATTGGTTAGCAAAATGCCAACTGCTGAAGTTCCACTGTGTGTCCTTAATCAACCATTGACCCCATTTTATCACCAGGAAATGTTGTACTTGGCATCTGAATTCTTTAAGTCAGGTTATTTAATGTGAACATATGTGAACTTTGGTGTAATTGGTTAAAAAATGGCTGATATTTTTTTGCAAAACATAAGACAAGAATTTAGGATTTGCAGTAAACTGTGTTAACTTGTTACATTATCTTTTCACTAATACAGTCTTGTTCATAGTTTAAAATGGTCTTTAAACTAATTGCTATTTTCCATGGTCGTTTGCAGCGGGCATCCCATTTTCTACCATTTATAACACTCAAGGATTCAAAGAGCCTCATATACAGACATTTCTAACTGGGTGTCCGATTAGAGTAAGAGTGTTGGAAGTCGAGCGTTTTACCTCAACAACAAAGGTCTGAACATATCTGTTACTGGATAGATATTGTCTCCTAAACCTGCTCCCCTTTTCCCAAATCCCTAATATTGTGTTAACATGTTACTTAGTGATTAATTTTCATCCTAGTAATTTTCTGTAAGTCAGTTAATTGTTTGTAGAAACTATGAATGTGCAGTCTTGAAATAACTCTAACAGGTAATATCTTTGCTTGTCCTGGTTAGTGTCTAATGCAGACTGTAATTAAAATGAATAAGAAATGACCATAATGTTCGACAAATGATTATATAAATTCCTAGAAAAGTTATTACTCGTTTGAAAGTTGTGCTGTTCTTTCCTGTAGGTACCAAGTCCAAATGTTTACACTATTGAGTTAACACATGGGGAATTTACATGGCAAGTGAAAAGGAAATTCAAGCACTTTCAAGAATTTCACAGGGAACTGCTGAGATACAAAGCCTTTATACGAATCCCTATCCCTATAAGGAGGTAACTATGCAAATATGATTGAAGAACCAACCGTGCACTGGGAAGTGGTTGTCCTCTCACTTATAAAAGTATACTGGTGTATCTCCACTGATATCCATGAGTGATACTGTTGCAAGTAAGAGGAGAATTGCTATAATGTGTGGTGAACTGGTATAATAGACAGTAGCAATAATTTGATCCAAGAATCCCTCTTCCAAGACACTGAAAGTAGGGCTGTGTGAAGCTCCTGCCGCTGATTCAGTTCAGGAGAGATTCAGCCTGATTCGGGGGCCGAATCTCTGAATCCGAATCGAATCAGGAGACCCTTTAATCTCTCCAAATCAAATCGGAACCCTCCAAATTGATTCGGAGAGATTCGACGATTCGGCCATAGACGCAGCTTTAAATGTTTTTTCTACATACCTCAAGGTACCAGGTGGCTTGTGAATGCTGAGATGGTGGGTGGAAGCTGGGGTGGATGCGGGGATCCCCAGCGTGCTCAGCAGTAGACCTGGAAGTGGACCAGAAGCACTTCCAGTCCACTTCTGGGTCCGCCGGGGAGCATGCCAGGGGGCCCCCCAACTATGCCTTCTGGGCTTGGCGACTGGTGCCTCCTGGGTCTGGGGGGGCACTCAGGGTCTCTCTGCGGCTGATTGGCAAGCCAGCTCACTCACTGGTGGACCTGGAAGTGGACCAGAAGTATTTCTGGTGCACTTCCGGGTTCGCCACCAAGCACGTGAACAAACACCTGTCCCACACCCTGGGCCAGCACAGCAAAC
>NW_005842001.1:2427828-2521502 GCF_000455745.1 Alligator sinensis
TCAAGGTATGTAGAAAAAACATGTAAAGCTGTGTCTATGGCCGAATCACCGATTCTATGAATCGGCATTGAATCTTCAGATTATGATTTGGCCAAATTGATTCGGGACAGCGATCGGAATCAATGAATCAAATCACTGTCCCTGATTCGGGCCGAATCCGAATCGAATGCGGCCCATTTCGCACACCCCTAAGAGAAAGCAGGTTGGACCATTTTGTATGATCACTTTTAAAGCAGAATTGTCTGTTGAAATCAGTGAGGAGTTCTGAATAATAATTAATGGAAGGTAACAGGACAATATGGGCTCTTGTCTTCAAGGGCTCAACTCTGCAAGGTGCTGAGTTTTTTTTAATCTAAATTCTGTGAGATGTTCAGGAGCTGGCAGGACTGAGCCTCAGGGCCTGCTGCGAAGTTCCAAGCATAAGAAATGAGGCATTGAAAAGAAATGAGACAAAAAAAATGGTTGGGACAAAAGAACAGTCCAGATGGAGACTGTAGGCCACAGGAAGTGAGTGGTGCTACAGGAAGGAGTAGTTATGAAGAACTAAGGATTAATAAAATGTAATGGCCCAAGAATATCCAAATTCTCTTCTGGTTAGATAGGCAAAACTCAGTTGAAGCCCATGGAGCTGTGGGCATTTGTATCAAGGGAAAAATTATTCTAATATCCTTTCTATATTGTATACTCATGTCTATGTGTTTTTTACAGGCTGATTTGTTAGATGTTTTTATGCTTCCTTTTTCATTTCTTCCCTACCACCTTCTTTTTTTATAATGAAGTCTTAAACAGAAAAAAGAGAACCATGTCAGTACCCCTTTATTAGAGGAATGCACTTATGTTCTAATACTCAGACAAAAACAAATCTGGAATTTTTCTCAGTCACACAGTTAGAAGACAAAGTATCAAAAGAGGAGAAACCAGGCAGATGCCAAGTTTACCGCGTACCTCTGAGAACATGGTTCGAGAAGAACACTTCTCAAGTAGAAGGGTAAATGTGCTTTCTCTTCTACTCACAGTGCTCTTGGGAGATGAACTGTTAACCTGTGGTTGCTTTCCATTTCTATTTTCATTTTCCATTTCTATTTTCATTTTCCATTGCTGTACTTAATTTTCTTCTACTAGATGCAGATACCTTATTCTAGAGATTTGTCTGACTCTCAGCTTGTTTGGAAGGCTTTATTCTGATCCATTTTGTGTTCTGCCCTCTTATCCTTCAGCCCCAGCCTAGAATAAGCTCCTTCCAATGCTTCACTGAATAGCTTCCTCTCTAGTCTTCATATGAGTGTGTGTGGCCGGTTTTTTCCATGTGAACATTCAAGAGCTGGTACTCTCACGGAGATGTTAGCAAAGGGAACTGCGATCAGCTCATCACCCAGTCCCACACCCCCAGTTACCATGAAATCCCCAGTACCATGGCCCCAGTTGCATGAAATCCCTTTGTATAAGTAGCCTCTTCTGAAGCTGAATATTCTAGAAAGCTAACAGAATAGCTTAGGTCAGAATGGGAAGAGATTGCTTTGACCCCTGCATATTCCATGAATGAATGAGAAAATGGATGGGAATGAGTTGTGCAGTTGCAAAAACTAGTTAGCAGCTGCAAAAGAAGAAGTGACAGCCTCTTGAGCAGCATTTTGAAACCTGACTTCCAAAGAAATGAATGCTGAAAAACAATAAATTGAGACCATCATGGTTTAAATAATAACTTTACATAAAATGTGTCTGGAAGTTTGGCATCTGTTAAACTCAGGCCAAATTAATTCCTTTCAAGAGATCAGCTTCTAAAACTTGAATAGTGGAAGTAGTATCGTACTCAAATGAGTGGACAGAAAGGAGATTATAACCAGGTTGTTTTGAAGGATATTTTGAGACAGTGTTTTAAGTGCTATTTTTAAATCGTTTATTTTCTATTCAAGCTAAATCTTGTTTCTTCGTGATTTCCTGCGGCCAAAGAATTAGTTTTTCACTGACATTCCTCCCTCTAAAACTTTCATCCTTGCATTGCAGAAACAACTAGAGGACTATTTGACAAAAATCTTAAAAATGCCTATGTACAGAAACTACCATGGAACGGTAAGTACTATATATTATACTTTAAACAGCAAAGGGATGTTCTCTTCACTTAGAAATACTTAATAGAATAAGAGAGATCCTCCAGCTTTCTTCCAGATATGCAAGAAGCATTTTGCATCCTTTTTTTTTTTTTACTAGATTATATGTCGTTCCCCAGAGTGAATGTAAAATTGATTCAAACCAAAGCGTTCAATCCTCAAGCCATGTGAAGGTTGCAGCTGCAACACAATATGACAACCTGTTGGGGAAGGTTGATATTGTGCAGAAAACTTCTTATCTAAGTGATATGGTGGACTTCTGATAGATTCTAGCAAGCATTCAAGATGTTTGGTTAGAAGTTTAAAGACCTAAATAATTAGGGGTTGAGCTGTATAAGTGACTTCTTTAATTTTGGAACATAGAAGAATTTGGCTAACTCTTTTTACTAAGTATTTTCTCCCATCCAGAAAGAAACAGTATTTTTTTGTTTCTAGTCAGAAGTCTTAATGAAATTGCTTGGTTCATGTTGCTTCAGTGGTGGGTCCTGTTAAAATCAGTATGTGCCTCCTGAAACCTAATTTGTGGACTGGAGTTACTTATTGTTGGCTGGCCGTATTCTTCACCTGCCTCACCTGAGGCTCTGGAACAGTGGTCCCAATCTTCATTCTACCGTAGGCCTCAATACTGAGCAAGGAATACACAGTGGGCAAGAGCATACTTCATTCTCCCGTCATTCAACCTGAGGAAAAATGTATCTTAGGAAAGAAAAATTTCCTGTTGCCATGAGCAGCGTTGCAAAATCCTGCAGGCCACATTTCCCGTGAGCTCTTAAAGAAGATGTAACTGCACATGAATACCACTTCATTGTTATGTCATTAACCTATTTCCTCTTCTTCTGAGCTCACATAAAGAATTTATTACTACTTTTTATATCGTCGGCAAAAAAAATAGTGCATCTTGGGTTGGTTAGTTGCAGAACTTAATGAAAAGGCCCAGATCCTCCTAAGCAAGACAGAACAATTGGAAAACTTAGTTTCAAAATGAGTCAGAAACCTAGATTAAACTTTAGATATCTAAGGGAATATAACTTCTCTTTTTTTGCTTGGTTGGAGAGAGTCTGTTATTTTTGTTGTTCAGGGTTTTTCCCATTGCTTTCTGTTAGGCAATTTTTATGTACAAATGCTATCTACACTCTTATATTAAGTCTGCTCATACTGAATTTGCCAGTTATGAGGGGCAAAGCACCTTTTCAGTGCTGGTCACTGTCCTTATTGTTACAATGGAAAGTCTAAACATAATATTTGTAGAATGGCTCTGCTGAGAATCAGCAGCATAGGGGCTGCTGTGTAACACACGGATACAATATAATATAGTGATGGATGTGGTGCCCAAGGAGGCTGGGGATAGCCACCCTGCCCCCCGACCCCCTCATGGTCCATCCCACTTGTGAAGACTTACCTGGTCCACTCTTACCTCCAGTCTTTTCCTGCCACGACTTTGGAGTTTCTCTGTTGGTTGTTGGGAGGCAGTCCCTGGGGCCGGCCATAACCTTGCAGGTCCTGGTTTGCCTGGTCAGGCTAGTCCCACCTCGGGGGCCTTTGCTCTCTTTCTGGTACTGCCCCTGTAAGGGGGTGCTCATGTAGGACTCCAAACACTTGTCAGGGTTTCATCTATCACAGCATTGGCTCGTTTTTCTCTCCAACCATACCCTTCACCGTGGCCCACTGTTCAAGACCTCAGCCTTCAGGAGTAAGCCATGCCCTGATGCACCCCCCCACCCCTTTCCTAGGGTCTACTTGATAATCTCCACTCCTCTGTCTTGGGGTTGACTTCTGGTACCTATTGCAGCAGAGTGCATTCAGGCATCCCTGCCCGTGGCCTCCTCCACACCTATAGCCACAACCCGGTCCTCTAGTCACAAGCCCAAAATGAAAAAACAAAACTCAAACCAACTGCTTCACAACAGATAGTCTTCCTCACTTGGGATGAAGTGTTGCCCACAGGCCCTACCTTTCATCAGAGCCCTCTTACCTGTGACTCCCCCAGGGCAGCTTGTTTCTGTCCCCAGCAGCTCCTTTCTCCCAGGTTCCTCTCCCAGCAGCAAGCTGGGGTTGCCCCTGCCTGCCCAGGGACTGGGCTTCTGTTCCCCAGCCCAGCCTCCTTCCAGTCACTGGATTGGCCCTTTTGCCCCTCTCCTGTAGGGCCAGATGTAGCTAATTGACTCATTAGCTGCATGGCCCCTGGTTCTTTACCTAATCAAGCCCTCCTAGTAACAAGGGCAGGAATTCCCTGTTACAGTGTGGAACATAATCATCTTTTGTTCTTAAAGTAAGATTTTGCCAACTTGGCAATGGTTAATGCTGGCATATGTTGAGCAGAGGAGATTACATTTATAGTACGTGACATTGGATCTAGTTTGCCATTCTTAGGTAACAAGAATTGCCTGATTCAATGTCTCCACTAATATGAAAATGCTGAAGATTTCTTGATCAAATCCTGTTTGGAAAATGTCTGCTAGAGATAAAAAGGGGAAGCGTGCTCTGTTTGTTTCCTGGTCTCTGTCACTACAGACTGCAGGGGCCATAAACAGCTCTGCTTCTCTCCCGTCTTTGTACCCTGTAGCTCCACTCAGTTGCTGGCAAGCACAAGTGGATGTCTCAGATGTACATAAATTCTCAGATTATTGTTGGCTTTCAATGGTTAAGCTTCCACAAAGTTTGTTTTT
Organism: Alligator sinensis; assembly: GCF_000455745.1. Lineage (NCBI taxonomy): Eukaryota > Metazoa > Chordata > Crocodylia > Alligatoridae > Alligator > Alligator sinensis. Next base: position 2,432,603 of record NW_005842001.1, read on the forward strand.
GAGAATGGCAGCTTAGTTGAGATGTGGGCCAAAGCTTGTCCACCTGAGCTTGATCCACGACTCAAACCTACCTTTGACTAGCTCCCGATAGAGATGAAGCTATAATCCAGACTCTTCAGTGGTGGGCTTTCCCACAAATGTCCTGCCCCTATCTGTGGTAGGGGCTTGTCTCTGCCGGTCTAGGTGTTGTCAATCTCTGGAGCTCATCACTTGTTTGAGCTGCTTTTTTTCCTTTTCTTCCTTTCTGACTCTGTCTTCTACACCAAGACAACTTTAGCATCTCGGCTAACAAGCCGAAGTCCACCGCGACATTTTAATGACCCCTCCCACATGTCTGCAATCTCTCCTGCCACGACTTGTTGTTACGAGAGAAAATAGAATGCCGGGGTATGTGGGTCTTGATGCTTTGGCTCTTGCAGTTTGGCTTAGTGTAGTGAGGGCTCCACCAACCCCTACACCCTTGCCCGTTCCACTGGGTGGTAATTCAGTTGTCTCCACAATCTGCCTTTCAGCAGTAAAAAAAAAAAAAAATGCTCCTTGGATCTCTAGGTCTGGCCACTCAGTATCCCCAATGGACCCGGTTGTACCTCGCCCGGCTGGCACCTGGCACAGACCTGCCAGTAATCCTAGCCAGTCTTTTTCCTGGCTTATTGTCCTGATGCAGAACAATATTATTGTAAATGCACTATCCGGGGTGACTTTCCTCTTACCGTTCTAACTGCCTCGCGGCAGTTTGTTTCTTTCGGGGCGTTTCCCTCAGGGTTCTCTTCCCTGGCAACTCCCTCCATAGAGTTGCTTTCTTTAAGCCCGGTCTCCCTTGCTTCCTCAGTGCCTCCAGTTCTCCCTGCTGTCTTGCTGCCTGAGTCAGTCTCTTCCGGTTTCCTGTGTCCCTCTTTTGCCTGCCCCGTGTTTCCTTTTATCCTGGAGTTCCAGCTGACTCCCCCTCCCCTCCTGAAACACTGGGTGAAGAAGGAGCCCTGCGGAGTTCTTCGCAATACAGGTGTGGCCATTTTACTTCTTTGGGGCTCTTCTCTCTCCTCACACAGACCTTGCCTTTGTTCACAACAATATAGAAGTTATGTGCAAAAAGGACATATTGGAATTCATTCCACATGCACAGCACAGACCAATTGCTATCAAATGTCACAGCACCCATAATTCCAACCAATACCAATGCACAGATGCTTCAATTTTAAGAAAGCAGACTGAAGATGCTTTTCTTAAGACCTGGACAAAAAAGTGACACACATTGAACCAGTCTCAGATAACTACAAGCTCTTCGTGAATGCACTACGCAAAACCTCCAAGTGGTATATACTTCAAGGTTGCAGAACTGAGTATTTACCAGGGTTTACTCTTTACTCCCATACTAGCAGCCAAATACAAAAAATTCCAGCAAATATTTCAAAGAGATCCATTCTCAAATGACACTATTATGGCAGGGGCAGCACTACCTAACAAGCTCCTGGAAGAAAGGTGACAAAAATGGAAAGAATCGATTGAAGGAATAGATATGACCCACACTAGCAGGAAAGTATGATTAACCATTCACAAGATAAGTAACTACTCAAAAGAAGTACAGCAATACCACAATGTCACAGCAAACCGGGTGACTCACCAGCCTGTGTTCAACAATAAAGCTTTGAACAAACAGCCTAAAATACAGATTAGACAGCAAACTGATCTGGAAGAAAATAATTTTAGCACACCATACATGTAGGATGAACTTGATCCTGGAATAAGTAAACTGAAGAATAGCAAAGCAGCTGGGCTTGACTACATATGCACAGAAAAGATCAAGCACTTCAGCCCTGAAACCAAGTTATGGATAATTATGCCTTTTTAATAATTGCTCATCAACCCTTAGAATACCCAAACTATGGCAACAATGCCATGTAATAGCTCTATAAAAGACAGGAAAGGATGCCTGTGGCTCAGAGAACTTTAGGCTAGTGTCACTTCTGTGCCATCTTTATAAGCTTTATGAACTCCTTATTCCCAAGCACCTTTCACCTCATATCAAACAACATCTCATACCAGAGGAAGTCAGATTTAGACCAGGCAAGTCCTGCATTGGCCAAATACTAAACATCACCCAGCATATAGAAGATGGATTCAAGAAAGGGTTGATAACAGGTGCTGTTTATAGACCTATCAGTGGTCTATGACACAGTCAGCCACCAAAACCTGCTTGCCAAAATCCACAGTATGACTTGTGACTACCACCTACCATGCAGCTCATCCAATCCCTTTTGGAGAAGAGACATTTTTGCATAGAACAGTGCAAGAAATGGGGCCACTGGAGATGACAATGAAATGGCCTCCCACATGGTAGCGTGCTAGCATCAATCCTTTTTAACATATATACCAATGACCAACGTATGCAGAGTAAGATGAGGAGCTTCATATTGATCTTTGGCAATCCCTTACAATCAAGAATGATGGTCTTCCATGACTGTCTTATCTGTGTATCTGAAGATGGCTGTTGAGGCCTATCTGGGATTGAGAAACTCTGCTGCAACTCGGATATGCACTTCCATACGCAGTGGGTAGTGCTGGATTCTTGATTTGGTCTGTGACACGCTGTTTCTGCTGCTCCCATTTTTCTGTCTCCTGCTGTTGTCATAAGGTTTCAAAGTACCAATATCCCTGTATCAGACTCTTCCTTCAGGCAGCCCTGGGTGATAGTCTCCCATGAGTTGATATCGATGTTGCATTATTTTAAAGATGACCTTGAAAACATCCCTGAAGCACTTTCTCTGCCCTCGTCTTGACTTGTATGCCTTCGGCGAGTTGGGAGAATAAAACTTCCTTTGGGAGTCTGGAGTCAGACATCCAGGTGACATGGCTGGCCCAACAAAGTTGATGTTGGATGATCATCACCTCAATACTTGTGGTGTTTGCTATCAGGAGGACACTGATGTTGGTGTGTCTATCTTTGTACTGGATTCAGAGGATCTTCTGCAGGCAGCATTGATGGTACGTCTCCAATGACTTCAGATGTCTCCTGTCTGTTGTTCATGTCTCAGCTCTGTAAAGCAAGGTGTGGATCACAACTGCTTGATAAGTCACAAGCTCGGTTTCAGATCTGATGTTGTGATCTTTGAACACCCGTTTTTTCAGGCGTCCAAAGGCTGCACTTGCACATTTGAGGCAGTGTTGGATTTCTTCATCAATGTTGGCCTGCTGCGAGAGATGGCTTCTGAGGTAGGGGAAATAGTCAGTGTTCTCCAGAGTCTCACTGTGGATCTGATTTACTGGAGCTCCAGACTGTTCATTAGGAGGCTGTTGATGGAGGACCTTAGTCTTCCTAATGTTAAGTGTCAGTCCCGTTTTCTTGTATGCCTTGGTAAAGATGATGACAATTGCCTAAAGGTCTGCTTCCAAGTGGGCACACACTACAGCATCATCAGTGTACTGAAGCTCAGCGTTTGAGGTTGTGGTGATGTTAGTCTTGGCTTGGAGATGGCTGAGATGAAACAGCTGACCATCCATTTGGCAGTTTAGCTTCTCTCCAGCTGGAAGCTTGTTGGTGGTCAGATGTAGCATTGTGGCAAAGAACATTGAGAAGAGTATTGGAGCAATGACAGCTTAACTCCCATTTTAACTTCAGAGGGATCTGCGATAGCTCCATTACTGAAAACCACTGCTAACGTACTGTCATAGAGCAGGCAGAGAATGGTGAGAAATTTCGGTGGGCATCTGTACTTCAGAAGAATCTTCCACAATGTGTCTTGGCTGCCAGAGTCTAAAGATTTTGTGAGGTCAAAGGAGGCCAGGCCACATAGAGAGGCTTATGTTGTTTCTGGCATTTCTCCTGCAGCTGGTGAGCTGTGAAGATCATGTCAGTTTTGCCTCTTGATGCCCTAAACCAGGCTTGTCCAACATACAGCCCGCAGTCCGCCATGCGGCCCACCAAGCCATTTTATCTGGCCCACGGCAGTGGCAGTGCCGCTACCGCGGAGCGTGGGGCTGCAGCAGCAGCAGCAGAGCATGGGGCCATCACAGAGCACGGGGCTGCGGTGACATGGAGCTGTAGTGGCGGAGCCACGGCGGGGCCGCAGAGGCGGCGGCGCAGAGTGTGGAGCCACGGTGGCTGCGGTAGTGCAGAGTGTGGAGCCACCGTAGCGGTGGCACGTGGCGCCGCGGTGGCAGTGGTGGGGCCGCAGCGAGGCAGGCAGGGCAGGGCCATGGGGCACAGCCAGCAGGGAGGGGAGGGGAGCTGCTTACCCCCGCAGGGCCCGGGGGAGCCGCCCCGCGTGGGAGGGCAAGCAGCGGCCGCTGGCACGCTGGCCCGCGCCTGCCTTGTTACCCGCCCGCTTCAAGCCAGCCCTGCTGCTCTGCCCTGCCCGGCCCCACAGCAAAGCAGCGCCTGCTTCCCTGGCCAGTCTCCCCCCGGGTGCTGCAGCTCTCCGGGCCTGGTCGCCTGCGCACGAGGCCCTAAGGGGGCCGCTTCTCATGTGCTGCTGGGGACAGGAGGAGGAGCCCGGCTGGGTCTGCACCAGCCAACAGAAGTGGCAGCGGAGCCATACGCCGCTCGGGATGGGACGAGCCTGCACCGGTCAGTCCTGAGCAGCACATGGCTCTGCCGCCGCTTCTGCTGGCCGGTGCAGACCTGGCCGGCCTCGTCCCGTCCCCAGCAGCGCATGGGAAGCCAGCTTCAGCTGCATGCTGCTTTTCCTGGCCAGTGCCGATCTGGTTCTGCCCAGGCGGGTCTTGCAGCACCAGGTCAACCCGGGCATGGCACTGGCAGGCCAGGCAGGCCCCAGGTTAACCCTGGCCTGGCCCCGCAGCTTCTCAGCACCAGGTCAACCCAGTTGTAGCCAAGCGGCTCCTGCAGCACCGTGTCAATCCAGGCATGCATGCCATGTCACCCAGGACCATATCAACCCCTGCAACTTCATTGGTGTCAAAGGTCACGTGACATCACTTCCTGATATGATACCACTTCCTATGACATCTTTGAATATGGCTCACTGGCCCACTGGGTGATAAAAAGTTCGTGATCCGGCCCAACATTCAAAAGGGCTGGACATCCCTGCCCTAAACCCACACTGAGATTCCAGGAGGAGCTCCTCAGCAAGTGGAAAGAGACGGTTTAGGAGGGTTCTCACAATGGTCTTTCCTGTGGTGGACAGTAAGGCAATCTATTTCTGGTTTCCACAGTCAGACCTGTGTCCTTTCTTGAAGATTGTCACAATCATGGCATCTGTGGGGTTGTCTGGGATTTTCTCATCATTCCAGATCCTTAAGATGAGGGCATGAAGCTGTGATGTGAAGCTCCTCTCCCCTTCCCCCCGCCCCCGCTTGAAGATTTCTGTGGGGATTCAGTCCACTTCAGATGCCTTGTTGTTTTTCATCTGCTTGATGGCCTTCCTCACCTCATCAAGGGTTCTGACTGGGTGTTGTGGGATGGAGTTGAGAACTCTCTCATCAACAACAGAGTCTTGATTTGAGAAGGTCTTCAAAATGCTCCTTCCAATGAGCATCGATGGCTCCCTGTTGATGATCTGTGCATCATGTCACAAAAGAAGGATTTTGCCACTATCAAGAACAGATTTACATGTACATTTAACAACCTCTCAGATTACTGCAGTAAGAGCCAACTTTGCCGCCAGCCAACCGAGATGCAGGTCATAGCTTTTCACCTATGCCATAGAGAAGCCAAGCAGAAATTAAACATCACCTGGGATGGAATCTCACTGACTAATCACCCAAACTCTATGTACTTGGGGGTTACATTGGACCAAGCACTAACTTTCAAAGCACATGTAGGGAAGACAAAAAGGTAAGTCAGTGCCTGCAACAACTTACTTTGTAATTCAGTCACCTCAAAAGTGGGAGCAAACTGAGCTACATTCAAAGCACTGCTATTGCCTTGTGTTACTCCACTGCAGAGTATGCGTGTCCAGTATGGGAACAATCATTTCATGCCAAGAAACTAGACCCAATTCTAAACTACAGCTGCTGTGAAATAACAGGATGTCTAACGCCAACACCAAAGGTTAGCCTGTACTTACTGACTAGCATTGCACTACCTCATATCAGAAGAAAGGTGGTGAGTCAAAAAGAAAAATTATGACAGATGGAAGACCCCACGCAACCACTCTATGGTCACACAGAAGTAACGAAACAGCTTAAAATGCAAAAGAGTTTTGTCACCAGTGTTGCACAGTTGGCTATGACGGCAGTCAGGGTGCGACTGAGGTTATGGAAAGAAAGATTATGCATAATCAGGTGTTCTAAAATGGACCTAGGACCCCAGGAGGACCTTCCCAGAGGGGCTGGTCTGGACTGGCCAAAATGGAAGTGCCTGAATTGCCTCCACAAGCAAACTGAAGGATCAAAAACAAACATGCTCAAATGGGGCTAGTCTAATGAAATGTATATATGCCAGTGCAGTGCAGTGCAGTGCAGTGCATACTATGGAGCACCTGCTTGTTTGCTGACTCCTTGGTAAGACCTGCACAAAGGAGACCTCACTGCAGCAATAGAAAGAGCCATCGCTTGTGCGCGAGTCTGGAAAAACATCTAGTTTGACAAGACACGAGTAGAAGAAGAACTTTGAGAACTTATCTTAGGATGTTGGCTCTGCTGCTGAGTGTAGATTGTGGTACAGCTTAGGGGGTATTTTTTAAAGTTCACCATCCTAAATTGATAGCAAGATGAGAAGTGTTGCAGTTGTTTTGATTTGTGGGTAAATTTTGTCTCGTGTATTAGACACTTCAGATCTGTATGCTACAGTTCAGATTAGCCTTTTGCTTATGTACTTTTCCATTCAGACATGGGTCCTATCAGAATTAGTCTCAAAGGCCAGTTGACCCATATTCTTTATAGGACCATGAACCTTAGAGAGATTCTTCTCAAGCCAATTCTGTCTGTAAGAGACATTTTAACAATGGATCAGGATGATTCTGTTCATTTTGACTGTTTATTATGAAATTGTGGTTGAGCTATTATTTATCAGTTATCGATTTTGTTATTTTATGTACTAACCACACAAGAAAGGCCCTGGCATGACCTGAAGAATTTGAATTGCATACCTTGCTTGTAGCTCTTTCCATCTTTGAGTAGCTCAGGGATTTGAATCACTGTAGGATTAATTTGTATAATGCTTTGAATTACACTGAATGTCTAGGTGTTTTGCATGCAAACTGAAAAGTAGCGCGTGGTCAAACATCACTGATTAAAGCTGTAACGTGCTTTGTGCATCATGATCAGAAAGCAGGCTTTGTGAGAGCCACCTCCTTTTAAAAAAATAACAAAATAAATAAATGTGGTTAATTTCCCAGTCCTCTCCATGTAAAGTAATAAAGTTCTTCAGAACAGTTACCTGTATTTCTGTATTTTCTCCACATTTATTTCTGTAATTGGGACAGTTAGATCAGTATTGTGAAGCCGTATCTATAGGTTTGATCTGAAGTCTGCGCAAACACTCCACTGATTTCATTGGCTTTTAGTTTAAACTCTGCAGGAGTTTAAAAGTTTAAAAGATTTTTTAGCTTAACCAGCACACATTCCATTAAACCAATATAAGTGTGTCCATTCAGCCATTGCACTGGCCTTATTAAATAAGATTTTAAATTAAACCAAATAAACTGCCTAACTCTATAGTTAAAAACCAGCTCTCATGCACAAATATGACTGCTCTATTAGGCTGTGGCCATATGGTTGGATCTGTGAGTGAAGACCTCTGCTCCTATGTAGAGCCCTACGCTAAAAGCTGATTACAGGACACTGAACTGTAGCACGCAAAAATAATGTTGGAATATCATGCTTACTGTGAGCCCAGGTTTCTATATATGAAATACTTGGAACACTATTGTAGAATGATGTTAACACAAACACCTCATGTAACATTATTTTATAACAAGAACTACCCTAAAACAAAAGCAGGAGCTAGAGTGAACAACTGACTTTGCAAGTGCTGAATCCTACTTAAAATATTGAATGTCATATGAGCAATCTTTTTTAAAATCCTTCTTAAATAAATCATCAGTCCTTGGGTCAGCAGGCAAAAAATGATGGTTAAAAATGTGTCTCCTCTATTTTGCAGCTGTTTCTCCACCTTCATAGTTCATTTGCTCTTCTCCTTTGACTGACCTGTCATGCCTTTTTTTTTCCTTGTTACAACGATATCCCTGAAACTGAATGCTTCAACCCCCTATCTCATAGTTTAAATATTCTGCTGCAGCTCACTCTGAAACCTGAGTGGGATGGCCAGGCACCATGAAAACAGCTGGGTAGTGTAAGAATTCCAATGGAAAGGAGATGAAAGGGTGCTGCTAAATTGCTGTCCTTTATTTCAGCTTTCTTTGTGAATCATGAGCTCCTTGGATGAAAGGATTGGACTAATACCAATATTTAATAAATAATAATATGAATATCACTTACCCAGGGTTTTTTTCCAACTGTGCTAAAGAACTTTTGCTGGAATCTACTGAATTGTTACTAATGAAGGCTCCTGCAAACACTAATCTGCCTTGTGCTTCTGAGAATGTCCTTGAAGTCAGTGTTTATACAGAAAAACACAAAAGTATGTGTTTGTGGGATTGGCACCAAAAATCCAAGTTTTGCTTTTGGGATGCTCACATGTGTTATAGGATATCATTGGGAGCTGTTTATACATGCACATAACTGTGGGCTAAATTGGGCTCTAAGGATTTTATATGGCATTTCTCCCTGGCTACCAGAGAGGCACATGGGGCTGTCTCTGTGGCACTGTGGTTATCGTTAAAGACTGGTTAGGTGGAGGGGCCTGACAGCTGTAATGCTGGACAATATTCTGCTGTGATCTTCATTTGCTCTGAGTGGTAATTTCCTCTTCGCTACTTGCCTTTCATTTCCTTCTGTAGCATAGGTGACAGCCTAAGTACTGGAGCACAACCCAATGCTGCTGCTGCAGTGGGAGGGCACAACTCTGCACCACTGTCTTTGCTGGTGCTGCCAGGCAGTGGCTCCAGCCAGGCTGCAGCCCCATGTCTGCACCTCTCCCCACTGTCAGCACAGAAATCTGGGGGGGCATGTGCCCCCCCAAGTGTCACTGGTGTTCTGTAGTCACCCTTATTCTTTGTCTTTCTTAGTACTGAATGCACTATACATAACAACCTGCTCTAATATCTAAGGTTTTCAAAAGGTGCAAGTGATTTTGTATGCCTTGAGTTCTGGGTGCTCAACCTGAGAGGCCTGATTCTTCACAGGGTGGTTGATCTGATCAGCTCCTTCTGCAGTACTGAGAACTTGCTTAGGAGTTAAGAAACTACTTAATGCCCCTTTTAAGCCTCACAATAAGGGCTTACATGGTACATAAGCTGTTCAAGCATCAGCTGAAGTGCGTTCATTTCTGGACACAACAGTTTAAGAAAGGTGTGGAGAAGCTGGGGACGTTCTAGATATGAAATGAAAGATAAAAAGGTTGGAACGCCAGCTGTATGAGGACAGGTTGAAGGCACAATATTTATTAAGTTTGGAGAGCAGAGGATTAAGGGGGCAGAGTTTTCAAATATTTGTAAAGCTGCCATGAAGAAGAGGGAAAAATAGTGTTCTCCCTTACCACTGAGGGCAGAAAAAGAGGCAATGTCTAAACAACAGCAAAACAGATTTAGTTTCAACCTCCAGAGAAACTTCCTAAGTAAGACCAGTACAATAATAGAACAAGCTGCCTGAAAAAGTCAGAGAATCTCCTTCATTGGGTGCTTTCAAGAATAGGCATCTGCCTAGGATGGTTTAGGAACAGTGAGTTCTACATCTCTATAGGAAGTTGTACTAGGTGACCCTCAATCTACCTTCCAACTCTAGGGCACTATGATTCCTCATCTAGGATGCACAAAAGGAATAAATGAATCCCAGTTCAATAAAAGCATGAAACAGTTTGTCCTATTGTCCTCACAATAACATGATGAAATCATAAAAGAAGTAGGAAATCAGTTCAGGAAGCAGATACCATCTTGTACAAACATTTTCAGCATGGTCTTGGTCAGTGTGTGACTCTCCAAATGTGGTCGTTCAGTCGGGCTGGCTAGATTTACAGAGGTTTTTTTAACTTGTTTTTTGAAAAGTGCTGTAGGAAAATATTGCCCCCTCTCCTTTACTAGGACAAAAGCAAAGGGAAGGGGGAATCGTGCCTCTGAGTTGCAGCTTTTTCTTGGTCCAATATAGTTATACCCTATTATTTCATACAAGTATAACAGCTCATTTTAGCCCTGAGGGCCCAAATCTGCCACCCTAACCCACTTTTTGTCATACCATCCTACAGCATCTCAGCAGCACCACTGAGATCAGACTGCGGAGCTACTTTTACAGTTACTTGTTATTCAAAGTAAGGATCAGGCCTCAGGTGTGTTGTGATCCACCTCATGTCAAACCAGTTTCATCTGTTGGGTTCTTCATGGATTGGTAATTGCTGTCTTGCCTTTTGCAATATGGCTCTGAAGCTTGGGGGGCGTTTCTCAGGCCAGGGGGAAGGTGTAGCCCCTTACCTAGCTGTGGGGTGTGTACAGAAGTTGCTTTTTTGCCATTAAAGTGCTTTATTGCCATGACTTAACAGAAGTACACAGCACTTTAAAAATGGGTATAGCACTTTTAAATTAATCCTTATTAAATGAGGTATTACATTTGAAGTGCTGTATTTTATAGCACTCTAGCAGCCGACAGCACTTCAGATAACTTCTATATTCTGGTCATATTTCTGGCCAGTGCAGAAGCCCCAGGGGGCTGTAGAGCACCCCCTGCCTCCTAGCTTGGGAAGTGCAGGGAGGCTCACAACCCACCTCCACCCCCTGTCCCCTCACTCCCTCCCACCAAACACTGCACTTCTGTCATGTTTAATAGCACTGTAACTTTATAGTGCTATTAAAAGTGCTCTAAATTGCAGCACTGTACAACGTGTACTGAGCACTTCTGTACACACCCTGCATTCCTTTGCCAGCTGTGCATCTCCACGGAAGGTAGTGTAGACTTCACAAATGAGAAACGATGCTATGAAGAGTTTTGCTGATTTGAATTCTGACCTGGATCGCATGCGGCTTCCATTGCTGGTTTTATGAGGTCAGCTGCAGCTGTGTGTGGCTCCAAGCTTTGGACTTTACTCTGTTAAGCTCTAGCTGGCAAACTATTTTATTAAAAAACTTGATTCTTCTTTCTGCCTTGCCGTTGTCTGACTAAACAAGAAAGTTTCCTCCTTTGCTCCTCCTTTCTGGGTGTTTATATACTTTGGCAAGTTAACCTCATGAAAAATGTGTCTGAAGTCCACTTAATTCCATATCACAGTGGTCAGATTTTGTTCTCACTGTCAACCACACAGGTTGCTCTAATTCACATTCACTTTGTGATCTGAGACTAAAGAGAAGCAGAATCTATTTTACTGTGCTAAGAAAAGCCAGGGTGGTTGAAATCACTTAAAATTCTTTCTTTAGATTTACGTGAAGGCATGGAGTGTATTGTCACTACTTTCTTAATGGCAAGAAGACTGTTGCTGATCATCTTCATATCTTCCTGTAATCTTTCTTGATAGCCTTAGGCATTTGGGTTATGGGGGTTAATTTTTGAACTGACATCTATTGACAAATCTAAATATAGTATATTGAGTTAATCAGATTTCCAAGTTATATTAGCAACTTGTATCTATCCACACTCATTCTTTATGTCCATTTATTTCCTAACTTCTGTATTGTGTCAGGTATGGAATAGCCTGGCATAATACAGACTCATATCCAGTAGAAACTGAACAAAAGCTAGCAATTCAGTCCACAAAGGTCAGTAGGCAGGCACCCATCAAGAAACTGCCAATTTATAACTGTAGGACTAACTTGGGATGAAGTTGACCCAGCAGACTAGAGGTGAAGTTTCTAATGGGTCCTTAGTTCATGCTGCACCACACATCATAAAAATTGACTCGGCTGCCATGATTGTGTTCATTAAAGCCTGATCCATGGCTTGTAGAAATACTTTTATTGACTTCAGTACTCCAAAGAGAGATCTAAGAGGCAGTGGGTGTTTTGTTAGGCTTTTCCATGTTTCCCTGTTAGTATATTCTTTTTTATTATCAATGTTGTTTACTAAGCAAGCTGTTTTGTGTTTTCTGAAGCATGAACAACGGGGCCTTTTTGTTTTCCAGATGGAATTCATTGGTGTAAGCCAGCTGTCATTCATCCATGACCTAGGGCCAAAGGGAATGTAAGTTCAAAATCTTTTTGAGTTGCATTTCATTAAGAGCATCTTTTCATAGAGATGCAGTCTGAAATGATAGTTTCATGCCTTTCTAGCAGATAATTGGAGTAACCTCTATACTTGATGTTAAACATGTATTACTGTTCACCAAGAAATGTCACATCTTTTGGAAATATAAAAGAATGCAAAAGGCAGAGCACCTTATATTGCAAAACTGTCAAAGCCAGTTTCAGACCTTTGCTGACTTCAATTGTGTTTATACCAGTGGTTCTCAACCTTCTTAGACTCAAGGTGCCCCTTGGCAAACACTAACTCATAGTGTTCACTTGATTTTTGACTACAGAAAAATAATAGAAGTTTTCCTGGCACAAAGTACTCAGACCACAACAGGTCAGAATGTTTTTAATATTATGGATTCCTATTTGAAATCTCTGGATTTATCTTGTGAATCATGTTTGCACACCTAACAGTGCTAACATGGCATGCACCCTGAGGTACCCTTGAACGGATCTCAAAGCACCCAAGCAGGGTCGTCCCTAGGGGGGGCAAATGGGGGCGACTGCCCTGGGCCCTGTGCTTTGTGGGACCCCGCTGCAGCCGCTGCCAGCTCTGCACTGCAGCCACTTGCCACTTCCCCTCCCCTCGCTTCATGATCCGGCTGCTCGCCACCCCCTGGCCCCACACAGGCTAATATGCCCCGGGCCCTGCACACCCCTGGGACAGCTCTGCACCCAAGGCCGACACAGAATGCTGGTTGAGAATCACTGGTTTACACTTAGGATAAATGTGGTCCATTGCATACAGTCAAGAACAGGTACAGTCCCTGTAAGTATTTATGACACTTTCACATACAATATCAAGTCACTAATTCTTCACCATCCTTATATTTGTTTCAGAGAAGGCATGATCATGAAAAGATCTGGGGGCCACAGAATACCTGGTCTCAACTGCTGTGGTCAAGGAAGCGTCTGCTATCGCTGGTCCAAAAGGTATTCTTGTGGAGAGCGTTTTCTCTTTTAGGGTAAATTCAGAAATGACACCTTTTCCCACAAGCAAGGCTTTAAGTTGTTCTTCCTCCTGTAACTGAGATTTCCAGCCTTTTACAAAAATATGAAAACCAAAGGCATCTGTAAATTCCCAAATATTCAGGTTGGAAGAGGTTATCAATGTGCCCTTCCCCCAGTCAGTAACTCCCTTTTGGCTGAACTTTTTGCTGCAGTACGAGTTCTGCTTGCTAAAAATGCTATCTCGTCTTTTGCTTTAAATTCGTATGGCATTTCTACCATGTATGAAAAAAATTCCCTTTTCCTGTTGAGAGTTTCCGACTTCCTTCCCCACCTTTAGGATTGGGTACTATTAGTAAAATATTTTATTAAAAATTTCCATGATGGTTAAACAACTAGAAAAGGTTTTGATCTTATTCCATGTATTTTTCCTTTATTTCAAAGCAATTCCTATTTTTAAAACCCTTTCCTGGTTGTTTTTTCCACAAAATTAGCTTTATCGTCTCAGTCCGCCAGTTTTCAGTTCCTTGTATCACACAACGGTCAGGCCCTTTGAGAACATGCATCATGTTCAAGCTCTTAATGAATCTAGTTTCTTTTCCATGGTACAGAAATAGTGTGAGTATTCTCTTTGGGGTGGGAATCCTCTCTTAATTGTATGTGGGTAGAGAAGCTAGCAAAAGGAGCCAGTCACCAAGGGCCCTCGGCGCTAACTTAATATACAAGTATATGAATAAATAAATGTTAATTATGTTACAAAGAGAGATGACTGGAAATCTGGCTGGATTTCTCTCCTCCTCGGTCACCAAAAGCTGTAATGAAGGTTCTGGGCTGTGCTTACATCCCCTGTGACACCTGTGGTACCCTATTGCCTTCACAGATTAAAGCATCTGTCAGTGGTGCACAAAAAGGAGTATCCAGCAACACCCCTCTTTTTAGACGTGTTGGTGCTTTGCAGTGACCTGACGAGAGCACAGATGGATATCACACACAGTAAATGGGAAAGTTCCACATTGTGGTCACCTTTCAAAGTCTGAGATCAGGATTCAGGAGCATTGAATTCAAAATATGAGCTGCTCAGTTTGAAGCTGTGGGATTTTCTTTTCTGGCAGATATTTCATGGCCAGTCCACACCCTGCCCCCATCTTCCCTCCCCTGTCTCTTAAACGCATCTCTCCAGGGTCTCTTAACTCCTAAAATTGCCCTGAGTCAGATTTTCCATGCAACATGCTCTTTGCCAGCAGTGGACACACCAAATTGTGGAGTGCCAAGTAGTTGAAAGGGCTGTGTTAAATGGTCCCCAGCTCTTTCCTCTTCCTTTGTGTCATTGACAAACACCAGACTGTCCTTAAATGCATCACAAAACCCTGATTCAGTTCAGACTGAGTACATGATGCAGAACTCTTGTTCTAGGCGCAGTCCAATCTTATTACAGTAAAATCATTGTTTTCTCAGAACAGCTTTGCTACAAGTGAAGGGTTTCTCTAACTGGATTTATTTGGCATATCCCAGTGCGTTGGGATTTTCATTCTGCTTTTCTGTTAACATAGATTTGGATATGTGCAACCATTATATGGATTGCACTGCCACATGTCAGAGCAGTTCAGTGAGTTGGCTGGTAATATTTTTCCCTTGCTTGTGAGAATGGCACCTCGTTAAAACTTAATGAACATGTTCACACCTATAAAAGAAAGAGCAGGCTCTTTTTGTGAAAGGCTTGTTTGCAAGTCACCTGAAAAGCCTGTGCTTCTGGTGTGTGCTTGCATGTGTAATGAGACTCATAAAGCCTGTGATCAAGGGGACTTGTGTCCCCCAATTTTCCATACGTTTTCAAGGAAACTCCAAATTTGGCAAGGAGTTGTACAGTCTGTTGTTGTTGCTGCTGCTGCCACAGCATCTAAGGCCATGTCCAGATGAGCGTGGATGTTTGGTTCCCCTATGACGTGCGGTAGGTTACCTTGAGTGGGGTAGGGGAGGCTGGGGCTAGCAATTGTGCTGGTCCCAGCAGCCGTACCTTGGGTCCTGGTGGCTGGAGAAGGTGCAGCCATGTCACTCCTACAGCTTGGAGGCTGGCTGACAGCTGGAGTGTGGCTGTGGCTGGCCAGGCTCCAGTTTTGGGCAGCGCCCTGCTTTTTTTCTGCATGGGGTTTTTGGCTCCTGGATTTACAGGGTCAACCCCCACCCCCTTTTGCTTCAAGGTAGCAATGCAGGAAACACCTGGATGTGCAGATGGGTCTGTGATGCTACATACCTCATGGCTGTGCTCATCTGGATGCAGCCTAAGAGTCCCAGCCATAGACTAGGTCTCCAGTATGCTAGGCACTGTATGTAAACAGAATAATAATTGTGTGTCACAAAGAGCTGTGGGGCTAAGGGTAAGCCAAGAAATTACAGATGGCTAGAGAGGGGGAACAAGGAAACAATGAGACAGTGTTGGTCAGTATGGTAATCAGTGAAGCTAGTACACCACTAGTCTGTTTTCATGTTTTTCTACATGCATCCTTGTAAAGGACAGTTTTAAGGAGGGTTTTGAGGAAGGTTAATGAGAACCCTATGTAAAATGGGAGGAAATATAAAAGTGCTTGTTTGAAAAATTAGCCAGTGAGCAGAATCTAGTCTTATGGGCTAACCAGAGGTGGTACTCTCCAGTTTGTTACTGAATGGGAGATGATAAGCAGGTGTGGTTATATTGTGGAGAGCATGCAAAAGGAAAATATTTAACTTCAAATGACTCATTTTGAAATGGCAGATCTGGGAGTGCCAGTCAATTGTAGGATGTCCATGAATCATCAACGTGATGCAGCCATGAAAAAGGCAAATGTAATCCTACATTGCATACACACATGCAAATAGTCTGGGAGAACTCTCCCAGGTTTGCTGTCCTGCTAGAGGAACTTACCCAGAGCCACATGTACAGACATCCAAGTTGTGAGGCCCTAAAGAGCAGAGAGCGTGCAGTGCTGACACTGTAGCTGTGAGAAAGTTGGCCGGGGTGGGGAGGCGGGGTTCTGTGCACAAATCTCAGTGTGCTCTGCAGGCTCCCTTAGTCTGCCTGACAGCAGATAGTAGCAAATAACAGCATAGGGCAGCCCTGATAGGCTGATCCAAATTGCCTATGGGAAGTCTGTGTTTCCCTGCAGCACAATGTGGGCATTGTGAAGGAGGCACATTCTTCTCCCTGCTGGAGCAGTGACACACTATCTCCTGAGCAGGGGAGGTGGGTGCTGGAGGATTATGTGACTATGTTTCTTCTGAGAGAAGCCACATCATGTTCAGACATTGCCTCTCCTAGGAGAAACTTTCCTAGGAGTGATTTAACCCTGGTTGTTCCCAGGTTATTTTTCTCCTGGAGTGGCCATTCTTACTCTTTTTCCCAGGAGAAACTGAATGTCTATACAAAGCCCGCATGTATCAGGAGAAGTGTTTCCAGAGAGAGGGGAAGTATTAATGTTATCACCCAATATCCTGATAAGACCTTATCTGGAATATGCAATTTACTCGCCCAGGTTCAGAAAAGGTGAACTCGGAGTAGACCAAGCAGAGAAGGCCAGGGGCATAGAGAGCCAGTCTTCACCCAACAAAGTGACAGCTGAACAGGGATCTGATTACTATGCATGAAGATGTCAGGAGGGCGAGCACCAAGGAGTTAATGTAGAACTATGTATCTTAAAGGACAAGACTGAGACAAGAATAAGTGGGTAGAAACTGTCCATAAACACATTTAGGATGGAAATCAAGAGAGGGTTTCTAACTATCAGAGCAGTGAGGGTCTGGAATGGCCTTCTGGAAGAACCAGTGGGAGCAAAGAAAATTCAAATTACTTTTAAGATGGAGCTTGATCAGTTTTAGAGTTATGTGGTTTTCTCAGCTAGCCAGGAGACTGGGCTCAGTGAATCAGGAAATTCTTCCAGTCCCAGTTTCTAGTGTTTCTAGGGTGCAGACAGATGTGCAGCTCCCAGCTGTAACTCAGACCATGTTCTTCAAAGTGCTCCGAGTTACAGCATTACCCCGGACCAAACAGAAGTTCACTGTTGGTTCCAGGGGAGAGGGGAATCTAGCTGTGGGCAATGGCTTCAGCTCTCTGCCAGTGCTCACTGTTTTCAGAATGGGAGAGGAAGGAAAGGCAGCATAGGGAGGTTGTTTTGGGGGTTTCCCAGCTGGTGCTGAAGGGTGGGATAGGTGAATTGGACCCCCCCACCCTGGGGGGGGGGCCTCCCTTACACCTGTCCCACACTCCAGGGTGGAGGTTAAAACCCCCCCTGAATTAACTCCTTCCACTTCCTTTCGCCCCCTCCCATTATGAAAACAGCAAGAGGCTGGGAGCTCTGCAGACACAAGTTGCAGAAGATGATACATTTTAAAATTGTTTTTATCTGATACCTCATGCAATGAGGAGTCAGATTTTGGCCATTTTTGAAGCTGTCTGCAGCTGTGCACTTGTGTTTGGTCATAGCTAAAGACTGCTTTCTGTGGCCAGATTGGGTGAACGTTGTCACTTTTGTCAGCAGCCTATATTGATGCAATAATGCAGGGGACTATGGCCATGTTTTTTTAGGAGAAAGGAGGCATATTATAGGAGGTAGGAGAGAATGAGAGAGTGAGAAAAAAAAGTAGGCATGTCAAACAGGGTAAAATAATTTAAAACTGAAAGGGAAAAGTTTCTTTCCAGAGTAGCTAAGGGCTGAAGTTCTCACACAACCTACTAGTCATTTATCACCTGTGTTTCAAATGTAATGCTTGTTGCTTGCCAGTGAAAACTTTCCAAAATGTCCTTTTGGAAAACACTAATAGAATTAAATGAATCTGCTTTTATACACATTAAAGATTCAGTTTAGACCGTTGCTCCTACATGCCTGCAGATATTGCAGGGTATTAACATAATATTTTAAGAGGAAGGAAGTCTTTGCTCTGCCTTATCTATTATTCATCCACTTATCTGGAAGTCCTCAGTGGTCAGCACATACATTCTCATTTATTTTATTAGATTCTAAAGCTTAAATTTTAAAAGGCTTTAATCAGAAGTTGTCATAGAGAATCTGACTTTAATTCAAATGATGCGTCTTTTTCTTGGATTTGGATGTTCATATCATCATTGTCCAAATGCCTAAAAGGAGCATTCCTGTTTTTCTGCCTGTCATAGATGCTTCTTGGGCTCTTATTACTGCAGTAATTGAACCTCGCCATGTTTAATGCATTTAACCTAATACCATGCCTCTGAGGTAGGATGGTGCTATTGCTCCATCCTACAGATGGGAACCTGAGGCACTGAGAAAGTGACTTACATTGAATTACACATCATGTCTTTGGCACAGCAGGAAATCGAATACAGATTTCCAAAGTGCCAAATTAGTGCCCAAATCATTGGAACTTCCTTCCTCTCACTTAAAGAAGGCTGGTGGTGTGAGTCTCCAGATGAAGGATTTTGCATACTACCTGCTGCTGGAATCACTGACCTTGAGGCTGATTCTTCCTTTGCTTTCATTTATTTTACAGTGGTGCAACTCCGCTGTCTTCGGTGGAGTTGCTCAGGTTTTTAAGTTGGGATACGAATAAGGCTCCTGACTTCTCAACAATCTTCCGAACACAACTGGGGTTAAACAGCTTCACCTTATAGGTTACCTTCTGTCTCTTACCTATTTCAGGCCCTAGTGAATTGTTTAGGGTTCCCCTGCAGAGAGCACTGCTTGCGTTGTCTTATTTGATAGCTAATGCTTTTGAAGAATGACCGGAGTGAAACTGGGGCAAATGTGTTCTCTCCCTCTGTAGGTGGTTAGTTGTGAAGGACTCTTTCCTCCTGTACATGAAGCCAGATTCTGGAGCCATTGCTTTTGTCCTCCTGGTAGATAAAGAATTCAAAATTAAGATTGGTAAGAAAGAGACTGAAACTAAATATGGATTGCAGATTGACAACCTCTCTAGGTGAGATGTGTGAATGTTAAGACTGTTTTTCTAATTTTTAACTTTAAAACTTAGATTTGTTTGAGCAAAAGAGCCACTTTCCTTCTACCCAGGGGATGTTAGGAATTCACTCTTTTCGTAGCAAATGAGCAGAAGCCAGCTAGGGTCTTCCTTCAGGATCCTACTCCTTCATATCAGGTAGAGTCACCAGAGGAGCCTGGACACCCTGTTGTGGGGGGAGAAGACACTGGCTCAGGGGAGCAGATCCTCCGCTGATGAGAATGAAGTGAAGCTAGTGGAGCTCTGACCCTTTCCACCAGCTGAGTCTTTGCAGCACTGAGTTGGAAAACCACTATTTGGGAGTTCTTTTAAATGTTTTAATTCAATGTTTTTAAGTACAGCCACTGCCATACACTCCTTACAGAGTTCTCATGACTGGAGGGCATGGTGCATATTAACTTACACAGTGCTTTTTTATAGTAATTTGTTCCAGTAATTCCCCCCCACCGCCTTTCTGTTCTTTTATAATGCAAAAGGGAACATGTTGCTTTAAGCCACATACAGAATTACACAACAAAAGACATGCCAGTTAGAATAGAGTATAGGAGGGTTATGCTTTACTGTGACATGTTAGAACAGAAAATACATTTTTTGTATTAAAAGTCTAGCATTTGTGCTGCCAGGTTCTGCTCCAAGTTACACTGGTGCTCTTCCATTTAAATCGGAGGCATGCACCAGTACGAGGAGGGGGCTGATCTAGGATACACAGTATGTGCAATAAAGATCTATTATATTTACAGATTGTCAGTCATCACTGTATTTAGGAGCTGAAATGTTTTTTACAAAAGACAACATCCCATAGACTCCAGAGCTGGCTACTCTTCACATTTGATTAGATGTTATTGATCTTGAATTCATATATTATCATTTTCTAACGATGCTAACAAAATGTATGCAATGTATTCATTCATCCCATGCTTTGGTTATTTTCCAGATCATTGATTTTGAAGTGTAACAGCTATAGACATGCCCGATGGTGGGGACAGGGAATAGAGGAATTCATCCAGAAAAATGGCCAAAACTTTCTGAAAGATCACAGATTTGGGTCTTATGCAGCTGTGCGAGAGAAAACTTTGGCAAAGTGGTAAGCTTTAATAGAAACAGGCACTTGGCCTTATTGATCTATCATTGAAGCCTAAATAATATAGGTGTTTTAATTCACTGACAATAGATAGCGTTGATTTCTATAGAAGTATCAGAGCCTTTTTGCCTAATCTGCATAAATTTGCATTGTGGCCAGAATTTTTAGGAGTTTTGACCCACATCTCGGATATTGCTTTAAGAATAAAAATGATGTCTTGATGCACATGTAAGTCATATTTGTCTGATTCTAGATGAAGGATAGAAACTGCTCCTTAATTTAGAAGTTGCTGATACCACTTGTTACTTTGACTGTGGGTTTCAAGCAAAATGTTCAAATGCACATAAAAGCTTAGGCCCTGAGGGTGTAAGTGTTAGGCTCCTAAGTGAATTCAGTGCTGTTGAACACTTCAACCTTCAAACCTTCAAGCAGTTCGGCTGACTCGGGCATGTGCTGCTGCCTCCTGTCTTGCATGCTCACACGAAGTGGCATAGTCCCTGAAATAACAGAAGTAAACATTACACGCAGCATCAGTGGCTGCCTCTGTGCCAAAACCTTGTATGGCCCAAAATGAACAATTCAGTGTCATCTCTTTCAAAATTCAAAATGAGCTCAGACATTAAAAAAAAAATAAAACAGGATGAGAGAGACTTAGCTGCAGAACATTATTATATCATACTGGGTTCATGACAGTTGTAAGTGATGTCAAGCTTTCCTCATGTGTTGGCCTGGTGCGTGAACTTTAAAGCTGATTTTGCTTTGGGGAGAGAACTCAAAGAACTTTTTCACTTTCAGTTTAGAAGGTTGAGAGTTCTCCATCTGTGACTTCTCCAAATGCTGTGTTTGCTTTACAGGTATGTAAATGCAAAGTGGTACTTTGAAGATGTTGCTAATGCAATGGAGGCAGCTAAAGAAGAAATTTTCATCACAGATTGGTGGTTTGTATTTCTTTCTTTTGGCTTCTTACCAGGCATCTCTGTTAGAACGTGCAAGACAATGCCACAGTGTTCAAAGTTCCACAGTGTATGGAAGCTAGCTGTACAGCCAGATGGTTTGGCAGCACATCTAAGAGTCTCACAGGGAGGGTTTTCATTCAGAGGTCTTTTTAGAACACTTAGCCCCAAAGATGCATGCTTCAAATCATCAGTTTTGGTGTCTCCTAAGAAATAACCTTGAAGAACTGTATCATGCATTGAAGCACCACCTAGTTTGAAAGCAGTATGTATTGCACTGCCACAATGGAGCATACAAGTCCATACAGCAAGGGAGTATCATCTCAAAGGGGCAGGATATCTCCTAATGCATTGTCCATCCTGAAGGCATTGAACCATACAACTCACACCCTGCAAAGCCCACACCCTACCTTCTCCTCACCCTCATGGGGAACCAGATGCACCTGAGGGGAGTGATTCACAGAAGCATTTATGCTCAGCTCCTGTGGGGCCAGACAACGGAGGAACAAGTTCCTTATGTCCTCCCCCACACTGCTTGCGTGTCTAAGAGGTAGGTGAGATTCAGCACTAAGCTATTAATTGAGCAGGTATTGTTCTTTGCTCTGCCAAGCTTACTGCTGGAGCCCATGTTCTGGACTTGCCTAGTTCTCACAAAAGAGTTGCCTGACCTACCTCCAGATGCTATATCTTGCCATGGATTTAGTTTAAGCAGGATATAGTTTAAGCAGGAAAATAAGCAGGATGTGTCTGGCACCACAGACAAAATCAGGAAGGGTGTGTACAAAAGTGCTCCATGCACATTTTACAGTGCTATAATTTAGAGCATTTTTTATAGCACTATAAAGTTATAGCTCTCTTAAACATGACAGAAGTGCAGCATTTGGTTCGGGGACCTCTGAGGCTCCCTGCACTTTCCAGGCTAGGAGGCTGGGGCTTCTCCACTGGTCAGAAATTTGACCAGTGTACACCAGTTATTTAAAGTGCTGTAGACTGCTAACGTGCTGTAAAATACAGTGCTTTAAATTTAATACCTCATTTTACAAGGGTTAATGTAAAGCATTCTACCCAGTTTTAAGTGCTGTAAAGCCATGCACTTATATTAAATTACAGCAATAAAGTGCTTCTAGTGACAAAGAAGCTACTTCTGTACTCACCCAAAGTTTGCTTTTAAGTGTTGCATGACCTTGGGAAAGTTACTTAATGCCTCTGCATTTCATCTGTAAAATGGGCCCATTAGTATTCATCTACCTTTCAGGAGTAAGAGAGACTTAATTCAGGAATCTCTGTAAAGCTCTTGGAGGTTCTTTGGTGGAAAGACCTGTAGAAAAGCCAGGTATTACATCAACCCTCACTAAGATGAACCTGCACCCTAAAAGAATCATAAATAAACTGTTATTGCATGTGTAATATCAGATAATGATGTAGAGATATGATTTATCTCCTAGCTAAAAACTTTATATAAGGCAGCATTGAGTTCTCCATATGTCTTGGAATTGCAAAGCTTACACAAAAGTTATGAAAGCTCAAAAAGAAATCCCTCTATCATAAGTATGTTTTCAGGTTATAGTAGTTCGCTATAGTCAAACCCAAGTTATTAGGCTTGATACAGAAGAAAGTAGGTGATATATGGTTGCCTTGCTATATGGGCAATCAGACCGTGGATGACCTAATATCATCCATTCTGCCCTGTGAATCCATGATTGCTGCTTTTTGTGTAGCTAGCAAGCAACATTCAGCACAGGTCTTATAATCTTCAGATAGTTCAGGTGCCAAGTGAACCAAAATCCTTAGGGGTTGTCTTTTAATCTCCATATCACTTTCAGCAATATCAGTGGTACAATATTCTGTATTAGTACAAGAACTTACTGTTTCAAGTATGAAGTCCAAGCTTCTCCACTTTGTGTCATGGCTCAAGTTTGCCCCCCTGATGTTGCATGCAATGTCCCACTGGCTGCTCCATCCATGCTATGTATGGGGCATGTCACCTGCTTGGCACCTTTGTTAAAAATCAAAGAATAAGAGTGCATGGAAAAAAGGAATCATTCTGGGAGACTGGAATTCACTCCTCACCTCCTGCATAAACTCATTTAGTTTTTCTTTCATTATTGGAGTTGATTATTAGACCTGAAATATTGTTAACCCAGCACATGATGGGCTTTATTTTTCCTCTTAACTTTTTTAGGCTGAGCCCAGAAATCTTTATGAAACGACCTGTGGTAGAAGGAAATCGCTGGAGACTAGACTGCATTTTGAAGCGGAAAGCAGTAAGCGGACTGTGCCTTCTCTCTGGTTCTCATCCCCATTTTTCAAAGTAGAAGATAATTAGGGTGGAGCAGCAAGCCTCAACTTTTCCTCTTTTTCCTATTCCCCCAGCAACAGAGCAAAGCTGTAGGGTTGCGGGGCAAGGTGTGGGGAGCATAGGGCCTGCCATCAGGTTTGCAGAAGCAGCAGCAGCAAGAATGAGAAACTTGGAGCTCTGGGTTGGGGCCAGCAATCACCCACTGAGTGACCTTCAGCTCTTCACCTTATCCTGCCAGCACTTGCCAAGAGATGGGTTGTATTCCCTGCTTTCTTCAGCTGTCTCCGCCTCCAGCTGAGGCATTTCAGGAAGGCCAGCGGACAGAGCACTGATACCACTTTTCAGACTCCCAAACTAGAGCCCCATTTCTGAGACAGGAGCTGTTTCTTCTTTCCCATGAATGCTCTGTAGCTGGTTCTTCCTGTTCACCACCCCTGCTCCATCCTTAAAAACTGTTCATGATTTAGAGACATTGAACCATACTGCTCTCTAGTCACTGGAGTTACATATGGGCTGCCTTTGGCCAATGGTGCATACCATTTCCTGGGGGTAATGATATGGTGTCAGTGCCCTTCCATTCACATTATTGCCTTAAATTATGATACATGCAGCTACTTCCAAAACAGAGCATTATTAAATTGCTAATGGTGCTATCAATCTTCCAAGGAGATAAAGATCTCATTACCAGAATTATTCAGGAGTATCCATAAATTATTTCTAAGTCAGAGGGGTCCATTTATATTATTGGCATATGCTAAGCATGTTCTTTTTCTGGTTTGTACTTAAACATTTTAAATACACACACAAGGTCAGTGAGCAGCTGAGCATGGAATTTCCCCCCAAAAAGTGAGGAAGTGTTTGTCTACACAAGATTTTCTATTTTAGCATTTCCCAATCCAGCCCCACCTATGTCCTGCTCAGAGCAGTTTTAGATGGAAGCCCTTGACTGGCCCTTCGTTCCTCATTTATCCTATTTTATACCTAATTATGACTCTGCTTATGAGAAGATGTTAGCTGTGAGGAGGAGGAGCTCCTGACGTGCTGTTCCATACTGTGGAAAATTTGGGGAGGAGCAGGATGTTAAAGTAAGGTCATTAAAGTGAACAGCCTTTTTAAAAATAATTTGGTGATCTGTGCAGAACACCATCAAGTGAAAACTTGTTAATTTGATTTGGATGGGGATGTGTGACTTGCAGACAGTGTAGTAATCGGCATGACTCAGAGTCTTAACTGACTCAGAGGGGGCAAATGCTTGTGTCAAGGGCCACAATAAAATGCAGGTCTCTGGTAGTTCTGCATACAGGGGTGGATCCAGTAATGCACCTGCACCACACTTTTTGACTGGGAGCCTCTGGGGACAGTTTTTAAAGTCCTCAAATAGGCAAGACGCATCCCCTGTCCTCTTCCCACCTTCCCTACCTGCTGCTGCTGCTGCTTTCCCTGCTGTTGAGCAGGTGAGGAAACTTCAGAACTGCTCCTGCCCTCTCCAGCCAGGCTGCACAGTAGCTTGGCTCAGCTGGGGCAGCGGCAGACACGGTGGTGATGGGTTGGGACCAGGCAGGTCAAGGGAACCTACCCATCGCCACTGTCATGGTCCCAGCTGAGCCCAGCCCCTTCACAGCCCTGCTGGAGCGGGCAGGAACAGTTCTGGGAGAGCAGGGGAAGGGTAGGGGAGAGGACGTAGCCCTGAGCATGGAGGGGAGCAGAGGAGAGGATTTTTAGATGCTTTGAGGACTTTAAAATGTCCCCAGAGGTTCCCACAGCACAGGTGGTGGAGAGGAGGCTGGGAGCCAGGGTACAGCCCTCCCTGCAGACACAAAGTGACTGCTCTCGCTTCCCCTTTTGCTGAATCCTGGATCTTCCCCTGTTTGCTTAGTTAAGACTTTACTATTTGATTTCTCTCTCTCATTCTCATTCACACTCTATGTCTGTCTTTCCATCCCTGTCTCTCATTGTTTCCTTGCCTGAAGCATTTATATAACTGCTGCTGACGTGGCCTGTACTTTAGTGCAGTTTTGAAATGTTTTTGTCTCTGAAAAAGCTGGACAAAAAAAGGCAATGATTTCCCCTTCTTCTGGACTGTGTTTTCCACAGTTTTGCATTGCTTCAGCCAGTGAAAATACTGGTTTGTGGTTTTCTGCATTACAGGATGTTAGTAGTGACTCAGTGGAAAGGCATGGCCACTGAAAACTGCAGTATAGAGTGCAGTCATGTAGGAAACGGCTAGAAACCTTGGTGGAAGGCTTTGACACTCCATACGTCCAGAATAGCCCTTTCAGTAACTGTTGCCTTGCCCCATCCAAAAATACATAAAAAATATTTTTTTCTGAACAATTTATTAACAACCATTGTCTTGCTTTGTGGTAGATAAAGCATATTCACAAGGATTTGCCCACTGCAAGTGTTTATTCTTTGTTTACCATATCAACGCAGACTTTCCTGTGGCTGTAAATGCCAGCTATGAGCTAAGAATGGTTCATGGTACGTCCATGGAAATATTTGCCTGCTCTCTCATTTGGAGCCTATCGATAAATTGTTGGCTCAGTGGGCCCAGCATGCAGTCTTAGCAAAGCTATACTTTGATGTGCATACTTCGCTTCTCCAGACTCCCCTTGGCCAGCGTATTGGGGTGCACAAAATGGTCCACAGTTTGGAGATCGTTTACATGTTAGTAGAAGCTTTCTACAAATGGAAGTTTAATTAATCTTCAATTAAATGTAGAAGGGCAAGTATCTTTGTTTTTGAAATCACCATAAGTTTACTAAAGGCAGTGGGGCTATGCTGGTTTTCAGTAGCTGAGGGTCTCCCCATTATCTGTGACCAAACTCTGCCAAGGCTTGATCAACACTTAAGTTTTGCCAGAACACTGACATAGCTACTCCCTGAGAAACCCTATGATGGATGCCGTTATACTGACCAAAGGTCTTTTTGTTTCATTTGTTCTTTTGTTTCATTTAATTTTTGAGTCCAGGAACCGGTTTAAGATGTCCTCGCAAAGGAACCCCTTTTGTTGGTATTAGCTAAATAATGCCTCTACTAGGGGAGAGGCGTTTCTTCTTATCAGGGTAGCTGTAACCCTTTTACATGTAGATAGTCCCTAAAAGAAAAATACAACCCAGTGCAGCAGAGATGTTAGTAAACACGTGCAGTTCAGGTATTACTGGCTGTGAATCAGGTTACCAGAACTGGGCCTCAAAATGGCAAGTTAAATTCATGTATTGTAATATTTTTCCAACAGGACATGTTCTGAAACACATCTGCAATTTTTTTTCAAAGCTTTAAATGAATGCTATCAACCTGAAATCCAATCACGTAAATAGAAATCAGTTAAAAGTAGTTTTAAGTATTACTCCTTCCCTGGTTCCCCTCGCCAGTGTCTGGATTTGCAATTGCTTGCTGCCATTTTTTGGACCTCTCGCAGCATTGTATAGTGGCACCTCTCAATCCATCACAGCATCACACAGGGAAGTTCAGCTGGAAAACTATTGTGTTAGCGCAGAGAGGAGAGGGAAGGTCATATTTTCTGCTGTATTGGGCATGAAGAAGTTAAGGTTCTGTCTCACTATTTTCACTCAGATAATCCCTGCAAAAGAAAGGTATCATAGAGCAACTCCTCAAAGGTTTTCATTCATAATCCTACAAAATTAGGCAAGGGAAGTTAGCTTTCAGGCATTGTGGCCCAGAAGGCTGATAAAGAGATTAGCCAGCTACAGAGATAGTCTGCAATATATCAGTACAGAAAATCTCTCCAAACTGCACACAAGGAATCACGTTAGAGCCCAGTTCCATAAAGTGCCAGGTGCCTCCATCCATGTTAATGGGAGTTGAGGTATTTTAGCAAATTAGGTCTTTGGATCTGGAAGCTTCTAATCAGGAACCGACCTCCTGGATGTGCAATCTCAACCTGAGCTTTCCCTGCAAGAGCACCATGCTTACTCCACCTCACCCTACTCTTCAGCTGAAGCCAGAAGCCTAAGGATGTCCTTGCTGGAGGATAGGGATTTCCATTTAAACGGACATTTATCCTTTGTTTCCTGACAGCAACAAGGAGTGAAAATTTTTGTTATGCTCTACAAAGAGGTGGAACTTGCCCTAGGAATCAACAGTGAATATAGCAAGAGGACCCTGATGCGTTTGCATCCCAACATTAAGGTACAGTGTGGCACCTTTATGTACTGCCAGTGTATTAATTGCTCTTTATACCTAACACCACTCTTTGTATTTGGGGGACAGACAAATGAAACACACTAGTGAGAAATAGTGTCAACTGCCACTATGGGAAAATGATCTTTGAAGACATATGGCCCAATTCTGTTCCCCTGATTAGGCATTTTAGTCTATTTAGGTACCTGTGATTTTGTTCCACCTAGCTCAAGTCCCTGAAAAGCTGTTGATACGAAAGGTGAATAGGTCGTCCTCCTCTACCCTGCTTTTTGTGACTCAGTCTTCAGGGTAAGATAGTGGTTGTTACAAAAGTAGATGCGTGAATGGATTTTCAGGGATTTGAGCAGGGTGAGATAGAGCAGCATTTAGGCACCTAAGCCCATTTACATACCTAATGGGTGGAATTGAATCTAACCCATATTCTTTTCTGCTTCTGCTCACCAGTAGGGGAAACCAGTACCTGACTATGGCAACTGCAATGTCCTTAAGTACTGTATAAATACCTTTAGCTTATCCCTGTCAAGTTCTGTTGTTCAAACTATCCATCTAATTTTCACAAAGCTTGTTTTATCTGTCAATTTACATTAAATGGAAAATTCACAATCCAGGGAATTTTAAGCAATCCCAGTCATGTATTTGGCTGGAACATATTTTTAATTATAAAAGTGATTCATGATGAGAATACACTACCAGGTATTGGATTCCTCATCTTTTTGCAGTCCTGTTTGAAACTTGTTCTTTTTAAATAAATATATGTAGAGAAACTATTTCTCACATTCTTTCATTTTGGAAAACAAAAAATAAAATGAGATAATTCCCCTCTCACACTGATTTGCAAAAGCCATCAACAAGCTAATGTGTAACACACATCAACTCATTATCTTCTAGGTCTGGGCTCTACTTCCAAGTTGCACTGGGGTAATTGTTGTATGCTAATGAGCGGTATAAATAACTATGCTGATGAGGCACTGGTATAACTGTTTACTAAATTAGTTGTTATACTGGTTCCAGCCCTAGCATAGGTGCAACTATCCTGGTACAGAGGTAGCTTATCTCAGTAAAATCGCCTGCTTTCATATGTGGAAACTGGTATATTGGTAAAAAAATATACACACATGTCCCTGCAAGGAGGGTAGTATTTAACTGTACCAGCGGAGTTGAAGCATTACAACTTTCTAGTGGTGACAAATCCTAAAGAAAAGATCACTTCGTATTTAACTATTGGTGGGTGTGTTTGGTTGAAAAAAAGCCCTGTGGTCGTGGCCAACATTCACATTTGTCAAAACTGTTGAGGATCTAACACCTGGGTTTTATGATTTTTCTTTTTCCAGGTGATGAGGCATCCAGACCATGTGTCATCCTCAGTGTACCTGTGGGCCCATCATGAGAAACTTGTTATCATTGACCAGTCCGTAGCGTTTATTGGTGGCATAGACTTGGCCTATGGGAGGTGGGATGACGATGAGCACAGGCTGACTGATGTTGGCAGCGTTAAGCGAATTTCAGGAACAAAGTCCACGATGAATCTAGCAGTAAGAGTGAATGCTATATATATATATCTTGCTCTTAACATTTAATGAAGGGTACACTCTAGTCTTCACAGTCAGTATACACAAGAGGGTCTATAGTTGTATCCAACATGCAAGCTGGAAAAGGGCAAGTCATTTTAATCTCTAAGCCTAGAGTTCAGAGCTGTAGCTTGGTTGTGCACAGATTACTGGTTGCAGCGTACAAAACAAGGCCCTTTTTCAGAGTCGAATCCACCAGCCACCGAAAAAAGCATACCATAGAAGACCTCATGGGAAGCAGATCTTGGTGTTTTGCTGCTAGAGAGCATGGCATGGGAGGAAGTGGGGACAGGAATGGGGGGAGTGATGTAGAAAATGCAACAACTGAGCTAGTTTTTTAAGAGTTCAACTCTCATTTAGGCACCAAAATAAGTATATTGGGTATATTTTGAGTTAAACTGGAAATTCTAGCAAGAAGCATCACAGTAGGAGCTGCCAGATGCAGAGGACTTTGGGATACCTGGCCCTTATTAGTTGCCCGAAGAGATGAGATCTTTTGAAAACCTGGCTCTAGGGAACAGAATGAGATAAGATCTTTTCTTTTTATTAAAATGGGATTAGTGTGTGAGAGCCTCTGGACAACACGCATTAAGCCAGGATAGATTTATAGGCACTTCATGGAAGAATATACTGTTCTCATTTACAGTGTTTTCTGCTGAGTGAACACTCAGTGCTCATTAAGCCACTAAGCTGCAATACAGCTGTCTGCAATACAGTGTCTGCAGAGTTTGGGTGGAATTTAATCCTGTGAAAGATTAAATGGATACTCTTCCATGCTTCACTGTCATCCTTTTGTATCTTTAAGGCTGCAGCTGAATCTACTGAAGCTTTAGCCCTAAAACCTTACACTGATTCTCCGGGAGACCGGAAAAGTCTGGATGATGCCCTGGATTCCTCACGGCTGAAAGGAATAGGAAAAGCCAGGAAGTTTGCCAGATTCAGCATTTATAGGCAGCTCCATAAACATGGCATACATCACTCTGACAGTGTGAGCAGCATCGACAGCGAGTCAAGTAAGTAGTGCCTTGCCGTTTTGCCTGCAGAGCGTGTACTCGAGGAGGGCAGAGGAGCTCTGCTTACAGGAATGAAGGAAAGTCAGCAGGTTCCCAAACTGCTAGAACAGTAACTGGGGTTAGTGAATGGGTTAATTTGTACCATGGCATAATAAGCTAGAAATGCGTTGAAATGTTTTTTGCATTTGGCTAATTAATAGTGGCCACACATTAATTAGCCACTCTTCAACTCTTCAAGTTGGCTATGTGACAGCCCCAAACTACAAATGGAAAAAAATATGATATATCATGGTCTAGTGCATGTGATGTCTAATTTGCTGTGATGTACACCATGTAATGTGCTTGTATAGTTGTCTCCACTGAAGGGGGGCATTTGGCAGTGAGGGAAAGGGGAGGGGTTCATTAGAAAAAAATTCCTCTTGAAACAGAGGAACTTCCAAATTGTGTTTGTTCTAGGAAATGGGCAGCATTTTTTACACTATTTGTGGCACCATTATCCTTGCACTAGTTTTAAATGGGTTTAGCTCAGGTGAGTTTAGTAGAGGTATTCCTGATTTACACCTGTGTCGGAGAGAAGACAGTTGGGTCCAAATTTGAGTATTTCAAAGGCATTTATTTCTGTGCGTCAGATTTAACTTTAATCCTGAAGTTACGGGGCAGTTTCAGGCTCACTCAAAACCCAGAGTTCAAGTCTTCCATTACTACAGCTGTGGAAAATGATCCTTTCGGGTAGGAACTTACATTAGGGGAGGCATTTAGGTTCTGTTATTCCCAAACCTGATTTTAAAGCTTATTTTTGCCTTTGGCAGGAATGATGTGCAGGAGTATGTTTTGCATAAGGTCACAGCCAGCTCAGATGGTGCTTTTGCAGCAGCAATTTCTGCCTATCTTTGCTCTAAAATCAAATCAAGAATTTGTTCCCTGATCATTGTACCATTTCTAATTTTCTAATTTTCTGTTCACTGAGCTTGCAATTGATTGAACCGAAGTTATTTCAAGCTGCATGTTATTTTAAACACTCTTGGGTAACCAGAGTAGTTAAAGAATTGCTTTTTTGCTGTAAGTAGAGCATTTCAACTCTCTGCAGGTTATTGCAATCCTAGTAGGAGTCAACAGAATTTAATCCAGAGTTTAAAACCCCATCTGAAAATGTTTCATCACCACACTGAGTCCAGGCAAGGGCTTGCTGAGTCTGAGAAGGGTAAGTGAATTGGAGTTGTCTAGAAGCTGTAGCTGTTAATGTATTTGCTGTCCAGTCCTGGTGAGAGTTAGGTGGGGCCCTGAGATCATTATTCTACACGCTCAATTTTTATGTTGCTTTCTGTAAGGAGAACCTAGCAGAATTGCTTTCTGCAGAGACTGCTCTTTACGAGACTCTAGGAAGCTGGAGCACAAATAAGTAATAAGTAAATAAAGCACTGCTACACCATAATTTATTACTGTTTAGAGTTAAAAAACATGAAAATACCAGCTATAGTAGGTGCCCTTGAGAAGTTAATTTGGGTTTTAGGTGATGGCTATTCCAGCTTTGTACTCTTGATGCAAAGTACAGGGAATTTCACTGGAATTGATGATGCCTCTAAAATGGGACTGAATTTTTTGAAGTGTGTGTGATATCATTACAAGTTGGAAAAGAGGATGAATGTGATATTCATGGCTGCATGGCCATGTATTTAAATGGAGAGTTGGCCACTGTTGTTCTCAAATCAAGGTGCAGAGTTGAGAAAGGAGTGGAATGCATCGTCTGTATTGGTGTCCGTGGAATGGCAATAGCATATGCTGTTGAGAGGCCTGCTTTCTTCCAGGTAGGCAGGTAGGCAGAGAAGGGATTTGGCTTCTTTAAAAAAAGTGTGATGTTATGGTTGCTTTTTCTCATTCTGGAGTGGCAGTGAATAGATTGTGGCAGATGACAAAAGCGTGTCAGCCCCTGCATTGTTTGCGGGGGTGAAAGGACAGTTGTTTGGGAAAGGATTGATGGCTTAGGCATGTCCCCTAAGCCTAAGGAAGCATGTACAGGTACTCCTCACTTAACGTGGTCCCAGTTAATGTTGTTTTGTTATTACA
Source organism: Alligator sinensis (assembly GCF_000455745.1). Taxonomy (NCBI): domain Eukaryota; kingdom Metazoa; phylum Chordata; order Crocodylia; family Alligatoridae; genus Alligator; species Alligator sinensis. Next base: position 2,464,875 of record NW_005842001.1, read on the forward strand.
TTGCTGATCTATTAGAGAACATAGTCATTTAAAGTCATGCAATGTCCAGTTATAACGTTGTTTGGTCGCTGCCTGCTAGTAGGTAACTACTGTGACGTAATTGGAGTCGCTTAAAATCGTTTTGCTTGAAGTCACATTTTTCAAGAATGTAACTATGACATTAAGCGAGGAGTAGCTGTATAGGTTTTTAATCCAGAGAAGAAAGATTATTTGATGCTTTATTCCTTAGTCAGATGAAAGGTATTGGGCTCAGTTCAAAGTCTGTGTTGTGTAGGGGGTTAGACTAGGTGACCTAATGGGTCCCTTCTGATGGATAGAATTTTCCAAAGTACTCCGCACTGGCCTGAAGGTGATTCTGCTAAAGAAAGTGGGAGTTTCACCATTATTTTGTGTGAGAGCATAACTACACCAAGTGACAGCAGTTTTGATTTATTTGCACTATATTAATTCATTTGCTTTGTGAGATGAAACAGTTCCTTTGTAATAATAGCATTTAGGAAGTTAGTTGCAAATATCTGGGAGAGGCACGTACACCAGCTTTAGATCAGTGGTCCTCTTTTGACTTTGTTGGAACGATGACTACTGGTTCACATCGCCGTTAATGAGAAGACAAATAATCCCAAGGTCCCGAGTGACTCAAGTACCATAGCTTTGTTTTTTTAAGAAGAGATTTGTTTGGACAACCAGGACTTTTTTCTCAGTGGAGATCTTTGGACTTTGGAGATTGGTCCCCTTGCCTTAACCTGACAGAGCCCAAACGCAATGCCCAAGCCACAGCTTATCTGTTTTCCTGTGGTTTCTTTGAGCTGGCGGCTGACTGAAACTGACTGCCTCAGTTTCAGGAACTGGGAAGTGCCTAAAACCTGGCATGATATCTAGGTTCATCTTACAAATCCTAGAGATCACATCGTAGGTGATGTTCCTGAGGGTGGGAATTCAGGCAAAGAATTAACACTGCGCCACATTGTTCTTTTATGGCCACCTTCAGTACTCATTTAATGCATAAATAGTCAGCTGAAGATAAAATCTTAAAATCCTACACAAAGAGTCTGTTTTCATATGTGAATATGTTGCACTGCAGAATGTGACAGTGACCACTTTCATATTCATTCATGCGAGTCAATGTTGATCTCAGAAAGTTGGTTAATAAAACATGTTCTGACTCCATGGCATTCACATATCTGTTATTTGCCTACTCCATGATTTCCCGCTCCACCTGTCTCTCACTAGCAATTCATGCAGAACTGCCAGCTGGAAGCACCTTTGCTATGCCAGCTGGTCAGTTGTTATCATTTGTGCCAGCCTGTTGCATGGCATTTTGGCTTTGCCTGGCTTCATGTGGTGTTAAACAGCTGCCTGTTTATATATTGTTACGGTATTGTTGCTATTGTATATTTTGTTGGATAATCCTAAAAGATGCTATAATAAGTTGTCATGGGCTGCCTGGCTGCTTGGTCAGAAGAATAAAGACATTAGATTCAGTTCCTAAACCATGTTGCTGAACTACACAGAAGATCCTCCAGCTGGCATTGTCTCAGGGAGAGGAATCTCTCTGTCTTTTCCCAGCAACTGGATTAGGATGGTACTAAAACCTTCAAGGAAGCAGAATCTCTCAAACTCGGTGAGTGCAAAACAGATTAGTTGTGAGAAAATAAATGGGAACAGATGGGAGACTGCATAACCCAGATGGAGGAAAAAAATCATACAATTAGACATTGACTGAGTCCTTGAGACCAGTTGTAACTTTAACAACATTGAACAATCCCTATGGCATGACCCTGGGCAGGTCATATGAAAATAAAATAACACATATGGGACACAAATGGATAAAGAGCATCAGAACTTTGCTTCAGAATAGATGATAAACACAGAGCACTGGACTCACAAAGAAACTTTTCTTATAGACATGTTTTTGCATACTGTAATCGTTGCACCATTTTTGATAGGGCTTTTGTCAGAGGCAGGAAAGCAAGAGTTAGACTCTGGTTTGATCCCATGTGACATTTCCTGTTTTCTGAGAGGGGAAGGAAAAGAGTTCACTCTACTCCCGATCTATATGCCCATATGCACTAGAAAAGAGGTGCTAAGGAGCAGGGGCAATTTTTGCTTCTAAGTCATTGCAAAGATGCTAAGATTTTAGTGTTCGCCATGTAACTGAAATTCAACATACATGTGCACAACATAGAGGGCCATTTGAGAAACTGAAATCGTTACATAAAGACTCATTGAAAAAAAAAAGAAAGTACAATTTGTTGCTGGTTCGGTTACACAGCTACTCATTATGGAGCCAGTTATTCTGATGTGGAGTCAAAATCATGAATCCTAGAAAATGGAAGTTGATACTAGGATTTATTTGTACTGTAGTGGATAGTCATTATATAGTCAGAACGTAGTCCTATACACGGATATAGGCATGCCTTCCTCAGCGGTTATATATTGATAGATGTAGTCTTCCTTTCATAATATCGGGGAGGTGTAAATAATTAAAGTGTAAATTTTAAATACAGTTTGCAGAGGATTTAACCTCTAGTTTCAATTAGCAGCAAGATTTGTACTTGATTTTGTATCACAGGTGTTAACAGAAGACTGGAAACAATCAACTTTTCTTTCCTTTGAACCAACATCAAGACTTAACTAGAAAACAGTTTTAGCAAGTTATGCCAGTGCTTTCCTACTGAAGTGTGTGTCTCATCTGTGATGCATTGAGGGCATCTAAATAGCATGTCTTTTATATTGTGACAGATAAAGGATCGATCCGCAGCTTGAAGACTGGTGTTGGAGAGCTCTTTGGGGAAACCAGATTCTGGCATGGAAAGGACTATTGCAACTTTGTTTTTAAAGACTGGGTTCAGCTTGACAAGCCATTTGCTGGTAAGTACCGTTGCAATCTGCAAGCAGCTCTTTTGTTTCTGGGACTCCCCTGTCTTCTTCCATAAGCCTCTACTACCTAAGAAGTCCCTTTGACTTTATCCTTCTGAATTGAGACCATCTGATCTGTCAGCTGCAAAAGGCAGCAGAATTCCTAAGTGAGAACCAGATATCCTATTGCTATAATGGCTAAATGAACTTGAATCCAGCCCCCATGAGCTGAACGCCTCAGTTTTAACTCCGAATGTCCTAGCTTTTATTTCATGGAAGGGTTAAGTTTGAAGAGACCATGATATTCTTCATGCCTGGTATTTCCCTGGGGTGAAGTATAACCATATTTTTCTCTCTGTGCAGATTTCATTGACAGACATACCACACCAAGAATGCCATGGCATGACATTGCCTCTGTGGTACATGGCAAAGCAGCACGGGATATCGCTCGACACTTTATTCAGCGCTGGAACTTTGCAAAGGTAGGTTTGACAGTGGTCCTCCTGTGAAGCAGCAATCAGGGACAGGGAGGGGATCAGTAAATATACCCAGAGAAGATCAGGGGAATCAGACCAGTGGAGATGGAGTAAACAGGGAAAAGTAGCTGTGACCTGGATCCCCAAGGCCGAGGGCCAGGAAATTCTGTCAGTGAAGAGCCTGTTGGATCCAGTAAAGATCTAGTCATTAGAGGAATGCTGAGCTGTGAAGGTCCCATCATTGGCAGTCCAACGGCTAGTCCACACCACTCGGGGGTCCGATCACCACTGACACAGGTTTTTGGTCCTCACCACTGGAGAGTGAAGGCTTCATTAACCTTGTTAATGAAGATGCTCAAGGATGATACAGGAGCCTGGGGCCAACAGACAGCTTGTTTCTCTCCAAGGCAAAGGCACAGAAGAGTACAGATTTCATGGGTATCTTCAAGACTGTTCAAAGTCAGAATGAAGACTTTTGGTATACACTGAGATTCTCACACGATTCTTAAAGAAGTTTTCCACACAATTTTCTGTATTATGAAAAGGATGTGAATACAATAAAAGTATCTAATGTAAAACTCTGAAGAAAAGCAGGTTCTAAAATATTGTTTTATTTGTGTGTGTTTTTTCTTGTAAAGATCATGAAGCCCAAATACAGATCCCTCTCCTACCCATTCCTGTTGCCAAAATCTCAGCAAACTGCCAACGAGTTGAAGTATCAAGTGCCTGAGTCTGTTTTGGCCACTGTCCAGGTGGGTTTAAATGGCATTTTATTGTATGCTTCTAAAATATGGACCTCCTTGGTCATGAGCTCATTTTTAAACCATGGCAATATGAAGTATTGGTCAACTGAAACTTAATTGAGCTTAAAAAGATTTAGTGCACAAACTAGTTTTTATTTTAAAACACGTCATAGCACACCTCACCTTGACCTGGTATAGACCAGTATAGTCACGTTATTACCAACAGAGGGATGCTGATTTACATCAGTTGAGGTTCTGGTCCATTGTTTGCAAGATTAATAGTACTGACAGTTGTACTTTAAAATCCATTAGTTGTACCAAACACTTACATTAAGTGGCACCATTCAACAGAATTAAAATGGACTTGTGAGGAATGCAGGTATTGGCAACAAAGGACCAACTCTTGGGATCATCATAAATTCTAATTTATTGGACGGGATGTGAAGTTACCAATTAACTTATAAATTCAGACTTTGAGTTATGAGTGTTACTAGTCACCGTAGCGCGCGCGCGCACACACACATGCACTCACTTATTCAAACCCATGTCATATAAACCTACATAGTGTAGCGTATAGTAGCTGCTGTAGTGATTGTGAGAGCACTGGTGTCAGTATATCTACCTACCTGAGGCCCTGGTATCTGCTGTCAGTGATCAGCTTCCTTCAAGGCGATGTCTTCTCCAGAAGCGGGTCGCCTGCTTGTCCTTCTGTCTTGGTAGGTCAGATGCTGGATGAGAGGGAGCCACTGAGGGTCACGCTTCACTGCCTTTTATATCTTTCTGGCAGACTTGTGTGATCCCCCAGCAACTTCTTGGCTGCCCAATCCGGGGATTGGTGTCCTGGTGGGTTTTGAGTAGTACATGACAGCTGTTAGTCACAGGGGTCTCTGCCTGCTTGTACCTGAAGCAGGAGTCCACCCTTGACTTATTGATTTAATGGCTGTATCGTTATGGGATACTGAAATAGTCAATGGGGTGGGTGCTCAGTTCCAGGAATCAGTTCCTTGGCTTGATTAGCCTAAATTGGCTTGTAGAGTTGAGTTTTGTAATGCTAAGTTTCTCTGGTTAGGTTATTGTCAATTAACAGCCAGAGGCTCTTGCTTTGTCTTCAGTTATCTACTGAATCATCATACATTCGCATTCACTCAAGGGACTGCCCAATATAGCAGATTTTATCACTTCACAATTACAATTTCAATGCAGTTTTTAACAATGATCCAGGGTTTAACTTGATTCTACAGGGAATACATTCCTTAAGAATTTAAAAGTATAAAATATAAAATACAAACTGCCATGGTAAAAATGAGACAGATGAAATATAAAAATGCACTGTGAGAAATGTATAAAAATGCAGTGTGAGGTAGTGAGGATCAAAGGCTACTGGGGACAGTAAGTGAGTTAGGTTAGTACCAGGATGTATTTAGTCTTTGAAGTGGATATTTTAGTTCTTTTGTTTTCTTTAGTGACACTAAGCTTAATTGATATGTAAATGTAGTTTGTAGGTTTCTCCTACAGAAAGCTACTTCAGCTTTCTGGCTCGCTCTGAGCGTTGCCACACCCATGCAATGAGTGTGCTAGGTCTCTGCCAATACTTAGAAGGAAAAAGAAATGCACAAAATGGGGGGCGCAGGCAAGAAGGGGCTTCTGTTTTATCAGAGTCCAGAAGGGAAATGTACAAAGGGGGCTTTCTGCTACACAGGCTGGGAAACAGCTGTGTCTAAGGGGTATGTGTGTGTACATAAAAGGTATTCTGCTTGCACCAGGCAGAGATGTCTACTTTGAACACTACAGTATTTCAGTTCATGCCATGTCTGTGACTGATGAAATTCTAATGTTTTGACCCAGCCTGAAAAACCTCATGGATTCCACAAGTCCTTCTCTAGATAATGAGAATTAATAAGGAAACAGAACAAATATTTGTATAACTTATGTGACTAATCAGTAATCACAGCAGAGCTTGAATAGAGATGGTTAACTATCAGATACACTAAACTGTTCTTCATTGTTTAATACAGTAAAAACTAAGCTCACAAAGAAGTTGGCTGGGAAATGCAAGTAATCAATACATGTCAGGACACTTTGATCTGTTCTCAGACATTCCATTAGCAAGACCAAGTTCATTTTGTAGACCATGAATTGTAAATTTCCCTTGCTTATCTCTAATTGATATGCTATTGCAGCCGTTTGAGAGCAGGCAGCGTGGCTCATCCCTGAGCCACATATGGCTGGAGCAATTAAAACAAATTGTTTTGCTGAAAACATGCCTTTGCTCTTTAATATTCCTGCAGTTCATAGCCTTTCTGATGTGGCTGCAGGTAGCAAGTCATGTCTATAGTGTTGTGTGTGGTAGAAGCAGGCAGCAGGCATGAGAGCCTCTGAACCAGTTTTTACTAGATGACCATCTCTCTTTCTAAAGTATGTCTTGGCATGCGCAAACCTTAATTTTGGCAGCCTCCTCTGTAAAGTTCTTGCTGTCCTGATTTTGTTTTTATTCGTTTGTTTAAGTAGGAGTGCACACAATGTCAAGCCAGGTTACTAGGAAACCATATGAGGAGCCTCAACTATGGGGAGCTCTGGCTAGCAGTGAAAGTGCAGCCTCCTTATCAGTCAGAAAAGATATTTTGAATGCTTTTATAGAGAAAGATTAATGACTGACTTAATATTTCCCACTGATGAAGGGATGGGTTTTGTATTCTGAAGGCAGAGTTAGGTTTGAAAAGGAATACAGGGAATGACACACTGGGGTCCTGGCTGTCTTTGCTAGGCTTCTTCCCTGGGCTCTCAAAGAATGCTACCCATCTGCAGAGTTCAGGCCTCAGGCACATCTTTGCTTAGTTTTTAACATTATGGTTCTAGTTGTAGGTTTATCTTCATATTCTACTATTCTTGAATGCTCCTACTGAAAGCCAGGCTACTTGGGGTGCTTGCAGTGTAGGTCTCTGCTGATTCTCATACAATAAAGCCCTTTTGGACGTCTCTAGCCATTATGAAGGGAACTTGCAGTGAGTTTGGTTGTAATCTAGGTGCCGTTACACTACCAGAATGATTCAAAATGGCTTTATAAGTGTAAATAAGAATGAAAAAAAAATCAGAATCCAGCCTTCAGTCTCTGGTGATATACACATTGATGATCTGCTGTGATTTTAGTATTAAAAGTGGATTTGTAAGGATGCAAATGTGTTTCCAAAAATAGATTCCTATGCTGTTTCTCCCCTACCCTCAAGAATTAGATCTGCTAAGTAACTTCCTTTCTAAGGAATACAAGGTCCCCTCAAGCTGTTTCTCTCTGTTTGTGAGGCAGGTGAGTCTTTTGTTCAGCCTACTTTTTCTTTCTTTTCAACTTCCCAATGCAAGACACCCCCCCAGTAATGTAACCTTCTTTCTTGTCTGTCATAGGAGTGTAACAGTGGTCAGGATGTAGTCTTCTCATTTACTTTTGCAGGTTGCCCTCCAGTGGTGGTACAAGAAATACAAAGCATCTCTCTTTAAAAAGTTCTTCTACTCATAAAAAAAGGAGGGGTGTTTTAAATTATTTATTGATTTATTATTATTATTATTATTATTATTATTATTATTATTATATTTTTAGTTTAGTTTAGATTAGTTTTTTTAGTAAGCATTTCCTTAGTTAAGGTGGGTCAGACCCAGAAACGTCGGTTATCTTTGTTATTTGCTATTGTTGAAGTAGAACTAAAAGTAGGGAAGACACTACAGACAAACAGAGAAATAAATTCCCTGCCTCGCTGAGATTAAAATATAATGGGCAGATTTAGTGCAAGCCACTGGCTGTTGGGCGCTGTTGAAAATCTGCTCGTGTGTTTTAACCAACTCTACAGAATTTTGAGCAATTTTGAAAATCCAGGCTCTTGCGTGTGTGCTGAACACCTCTGAAAATCTGATTTTGAACAGATGAAGAAAGACAATTGAGCATTAAGGGTGCCTATACACGAGCAGCAAGGCGATGTGTTGTAATTGCAGCAGAGCAGACTCGGTTAATTGGATCTCATGTGTCAGTGCCAACATCTTGTGTGTCAGTGTCCCTGCACTTAAAAATGGTGACGGGGGCACTTTATCTGAAGCTTGTTCGATGAGCTTTATATAAAGTGCTGCGAGCCACCATTTTTAAGCGTGGGGAGATGATATGTGAGACGTTCTGGGCACTTTAATTAAATCAGCTCTCGGAACCACTCTAATTAAAGGTCTCCCCTCCCCCACTCCCAGAGCATGTGTATAAATGCCCTAAGATGCTATTTTTGTAGGCTATGGTCTGATCGTACCATTGCTTTGTTCTTGCTTGAGGAGAGGACTCAAACCTTTGTGAAAGATGTGTTTAAAAAGGGATTGGATAAAAGAAGAGGGAAAGCATGGCAGAGCAGATCTTGTTGAAGTGTGGACCATATCATGGAGTGGTCTGTATTACTCCTAGAGAAGGCAGGTGGCGTGGAAGAAGGAGACTGGGGTTAGGGCAGGGTAGAAAGGGGATTTAGTCAATTGTTGTTCTCTTTCTCTCTTGCCTCCCCCCCTCCACCTCTCAGCTTTGGCTTTTTGCTAAAATAGCCAGGCAATAACACTTAGATTTCAGAAAAGCCAAACAATGTTTGAATGAACCCAAACCACCCTCAAATTTCCCACCTCTAATTTTCAGTTATGATCCAAAGCAGGCACAGAAAGGGCGTGACAACGTCATACCCATCTCTCTAGCGAAAATTTTATGCCTCTCCAATGGCCTAAGGTCTTCCTTCCCCCTTTGAAGTCTGCACCACAGCTTGTGTTGTTTGCAGTTCTGCAAGAGCCCGCAGCAAACATGTGTTTACTGTTGTTTGGATGAAAAGAGCTGAAAGGATGACAGGCTTTGCGAAAAACATTGAACTGGTGGTGGGAGGCTGCAGAGCTGAGTCAAAAGCAAGGAGAGGTGACATAAACAGTCCTTGTTGGTATAATTAATATTGTGCCTAACTAGCTTGCAGGCATTTTCTCTGAAATTTGAAGATTTGGGCTTTAAATTTATAAATTTTAACTGTATTGACAAGAGGACAACTTGGCAGGGGCTGTAGGTAACACACTATTGGTCAATATTGATTTTTAAAAGTTCATAGTACATGCATATGCTTCACTTGAGGTTTTACTGTGCTGCTGAGAAGTTCACGGACTAAGTTGGGCTGCAGCTCATACTCGCCTGTCTTGGGGTGCACCATGTTTTGCTGTTAATAGGATAGTACCTGTGACACCCAGTTGAGAAGTTCTTATTCTACCCAGTAGAGGACCGTGGCGTGCAGACACGCACATGCACACCAACAAGAAACTTGATTTGCTACAAAATACAAATGTTACTGTGATGATAATTTGACTGGTCCAGTACAAGGGGCACTAGCCTTAGCCTTGGTTAATTTGGACTAGGGGCGGGCAATTATTTTGGCTGCAGGGCTGCTTAATGAGTTTTGGTGAGTTGTCAAGGGCTGCAAGGGTAGCCCCACCCCTTGACAGGTGCCCTGCCCCCTGGTCACCATCTTGGGACCAGAAATATCGTCCCCTAACCCCCGACCTTTGCTACCAGAAGTACTCCTTTTGGGAGGGGGGAGGTTGCCATCTGAACCAGAAAAAAAAACCCAAATCATATACTAAAAGTTAAACATCTATTATAACGTATTTTAATTTTATTACAAAAAATATTTTTGTTGTGATTTGTGTTTGTGTAGTATATATAGAGGTGACTACGTACTAGGTGAAAAATAAAGTCTTACTCTTGTATTGAGTCTGTGTGGGGTGTGGTTGCAGGTGGGGGTGTGTGTTGTTTGTGGAGGGGTGTAAAGTATGTTGTGGGATGTGTGTATATGTGGGGGCAGGGTGTGGGTGTGTGTGTTTGTGGGGTGTGAGGGAGAAGAACACTGTAGAAGTCTGGTCCAGTGAGTGGGGCACTAGCCTCAGCCTTGGTTAATCTAAAGCAGTGGTCACTGTGGATCCCAGAGCTTCTTGAAGTTGATCCTGGGCTGGAGGGGCTGAGCATGTGTGTGCATGTGATCATGCCCCCCAGCCCAGCAGGTCAGTTGGTGGGGGAGGGAAGGGCAAAGGCCCAGGGGACACGTGCAGTGTGGCTTAGGGTGCACAGCCCAGCCCACAGCAGCAGCCGCCTCTGCTGCACACATATTGGGGGGGGGGATGTGCCCCCCCCAAACGTGGGGCTGCGCCAGTGGCTGCAGGTAGGGAGTGGGGGCAGGCCCTGCACAGCTGGGATGGGGTGGGGATGGAGCTGCGAGTGGCTCATCCAGGGGGTGTGGGGAGGTGGGAAATACAGCCTGGGAGGGCAAGGTGGGGTGTGTGCCCCTGGATCTGCATGCGGGGCAGGGGCAGAGCAGCACTGGGCTTTCCCCAGCCGGGCTGCGCTCAGGCCGGGCAGTTGCAGCGGCAGTGCTGGGAGTGGGGCTACAGGGTGGGGCCATAGCCCCCACAACCCTCGCTCCCAGTGGCACTGCCGAGCACAGCATGGGCCAGGCCTGGTGTAAACAGCCCGGCGCAGCCTTCCCCTCCCCCTGAGGACATGGGGCCCAGGGGCTGGTGGACGCAGGGGAGGATGGGCTGCAGCTGGAGGCTGGAAGGCGGCGCTGGGCTGGTCCCACTGGGCATGATCTTTGGTTCCTCTTAAATTCCAAAAGTGATCTCTGACGTAAAAAGGTTGGAGACCGCTGATCTAGGGGCTAGACTCTAGACTCAAGACCCTTCATGACTTCCAGTGTTATGTCAGGCAAATCACTAAGCTAGATTTTTATAGCTATTGTGGGCACTTAAAAATTTACATAGAAGCCCACCTTTGAAAATCTGGTTGGTAATCCTCAGTTTCACATCTGCAAAATGGGTTCTTTCCTTCACTGTGGAAAGGAAAGACATATAAATACCTCAGATGGTTGGATGTGTGATATACCCTGAAATTTCTTTCTCAAAACTGTCCACAAATTGTTGTGTGAGCCTGCCAGAACCACACTGACTGATTGCAGTGGGAAGCAGAGCTTTCCAGCTTGGTTTAGTTAATAGCTTCTGCCTCTGACTACAAGGAGGAACGGTGGGAAAAGAATTCTTGTAACAACAATGCTGTGACCTGTCAAGCTTTTAGACTGCTGATATAGTGAGAGAATAAAAAGGAGTTGGAAGTGAAAGGGGCATAAGGACTTCGGCTAGTTGTGAAGATTTGAATTGAAAGCGATCAGTCCTCTTCTGATCTTTATCGTCTGACAGTTCTCTTGTCAGATGATTTTTCCAGCCAGGCATCACTTTATCTCTGAGTGGTAAAATGGTTCTTCAGCTTGAGAGGGGTTTATGAGCTATCGGGCATAAAATAAAAAAAGAATTGATTTATTTCCTGTGCCCATCAGAGCCGACACTACTGCTGCTAATGGAGAATTTCTGAGCTGCTGAAATCAGTCTCTCAATCCCACCACTGAGCAGCTTACTTGGGATGTAGAAATTATTTTTAAGGGCATGGGCTAAGTACTTAAATATCTGTGGTCCCAATGCTATGAAACCACGGTCTGGAGGGGGCGTGTGGGAGCTGTGTATTGAAAAAATTGTTTTTTAAGAGTTTTATTTCCCAGGTAGGGTTGAATTTTGGGGCCCACTGCCACAAGTCTCCCTGTTTATATCCTGTAATCTGAGGCAAATTTCTGGACAGTGGCTTTACTGGGGTTGCGGGGAGGGAGGATGAGGTAGCTGGTGGGGAAAATTGCATCCCCCTGGTTGGAGCCAGCTACACCAACAGACGCTGCACAGGCAGCTGAGTTCTTGAGTTTCACCGCTGCAGGGCATGGAGCTTGCAGCTAGCAGGAGGAAGTAGAGAAGGGAGCAAGGAACTGTGCTGCCCGCTGGGGACCGGTCCTCTGGAGAAGAATTATAGCAACAGAGGCAGTCCGGGCAACAAGAATATTTCCCCACTCCCACAAATGCAGCAGTCCCTGGTCCAAATGTCATTATAAGATACTCCCAAGAGTCTGGGCAGGGTAGGGTTTGATCTGAAAATGAAAGGTTTTATCCCCACATATAATTTATAAAAATGTTCCTTAGCATAAATGAAGGTATGGCCTAAGTTTCCTGAAAAACTAACTCTAAGACCCAGAGTGTGAGTTTAAAGCCACCATTACTATAGTTAAAATGGGTTGTAGCATTAGAAAGGTCACTTCCCCCTGCTGGAAAACATCAGAGGCCAAGAAGTCCATTTATTCTAGGTCCAGCTTCTCTTTCACCTGACAGTTGTATTCTGCATAATTACAATTTTCCTATGAATACTAGTTATGGTTATATTAACACTAGTATACTATAAAACTAGTTACTTTTGTTGTTGCCCTTTGTTATTTTTTATATACCAGCTAGTTGGTAGCAATAAATTAAGTTTACTTTCATATGAGATTCATTCCCTCTGACTTTGCCTTTGATCCTGGTGTAATATTTTTGCCATGTTTTCTTTTATTACTTTAGGGCCTTTCAGGAGGGCGTGCATTTAAATGAGAGGCCCTCTCTAATCCTTGTTCTGTTCCCAAAAGCTAATAAACAAAACATTCAGCTGTAATTTCTCAATTATTGCTTGACTGCTCAGTATCTTTAGTCTCATACTGTGAGAATTGTTGTCTGCTGTAACTGCCATTTCTAGAAAAGGACAACTATGGCATAGAGCTGGAGCCATGTCTGTCTAGTGAGTTGCTGTTATATGCATCTATGGAAATGTTCCTTAGTTCTTTTATTCTTTCCTTAAAATTGCATTCTCCTCTGGCATTTTTTTCATTATTTCAATATTATTCAGAGTCCCAATTTTTTCCTTCCTCTTTCTGACATCTGCCTTCAATCCTTCAATCGACAGAATGACCCAGAACTGTTCATTTATCGCCTCTTTGATCAGTAAATCACCCTGCCTGTGGTAGGGCTGAATGACCTCTCTCTCTTCCTAATGCATTTGAAAGCTGACCTGTTTGCTGAAACCTCTTATACAATCTTCCTTTCTACTTCATAGTTTCGCTTGCCTTCTTTCAGCTCCATGCTGTATCCTTTCTGTTGCTGCTAGAAATGGCACCTGTCTTTCTGCATATTTGTTGCATCCTTGGTTTTTCTTTCTTTTTTTTTTTTCTTTTTCTTTCTTTGTTTTCCTTTTGCAGTGTCCTGCTTACTCCTGATTGGTTTGTTGTGATTTGCTAGACGTTAAGTCACAGCACAGCAGTCATGCAGTATGTGTTGAAGGAAATGTCAGCAAAATCAGGGACATATGTAACTTGTTTAGAAGTTGCTTCAATTCTGTTTCTAAACACGTAGTGGGCACCGGCAGACGTATGGCTTCCTGCTGTAACTCATGGCTTTTAACAGGAAGTGCCATGAGTCTCACCATTTCCCCTGACCCAGCTGTTGGGCCCAGGGGTTCGAGGGATCAAGCTCCAGTTTGGAGCAGCTGCGTGTTTGCAGCCACTCTCCTCTAGTCCCGCCCCTCCCTTCCTAGCTCTGGTGCTGTCTTCTGAATGGGAGCAGGGGAAGGGAGCAGTGGAAGTTCAGAGGCTTTTTCCCCCCCCCTTTGGGGGGGGGGGGGGGGGGGGGGGTGGATTGGAGCTCCTCCACCCAGCCTACCCTTCAGCATAGGCTGGGCAAACCCCAGACTGAACTCCCTCCCTCCCTTTTCCCCCTCCCAGTTGCAGAAAGTACTAGGAACTGCTCACGGCACGTGCTTACAGACATTGAAGGTGCTCTGATTTGGGCCACCTTCATCTGAATCCTCATGTAATGAGAATTCAGATTGTCATGCAATTGGGCATTTTTAAAGCGCTCTGCATCCATGCTCTTCTGTCAGTACATGGCTGTAGAGCACTTCAGGGGCCCAGTCATGTGAAAAACCATCATTTCTGTCAGTCCCTGAGATGTCAAAGGAATTGCTTAGCCCTCCTCTGCTGGCAGAAAGTCTTAGTTTAGTATGCATCAGGAATATACATCACAACATGCCAGTTAATATTTCATAGACTAACCTGCTAACCCTTGAATTCCTGCACGCTTGTATATTCAGATGTTTATTAATGCATGCGAGTGTGAGGACGTGGAGAGCATATTCTTGGTTCATCTTGTTTTAATTAAACCAGTTATGGGTGATTTGTACATCATTATTTATGGATGAGTAGAAAATGGAGCCTGTGACTAGAATGGAAGATAAATCACAGAATAAGACACATCCAACTTGGCAAAATATTTCCTCTGCAAGCTGAGCCCATTCTAGGTGAGTGTGCAATTTCACACCTGCCACAGCACAAAGTCATTAGCAAGTGGTGTCAGCCAACTGGCCAGAGAGAGCTGTGAGAGGTCCAGGCACCGCAGACTGAAAATCCTATCACTGTAAACTGTTTCCCAGACTTAGCAACTGGCTCCTGCAACTGTCAAGAGCTCTTGGAAAGGAGTCGTAGCTCTTTGCTTTAGCGTTACAGCCTGCAGAGAGGTTCTTGCAGAGTCGAACGCACAAGGCAGCCCGCTGTAGGTGAGGAGTAGGGCTGTGCAAGGCTTCGGACCATCTTCAGATCCGGAGAAGCTTCGGACACTTTGGCATCTGAAGCAGCATGTCCGAATTGATGCGCTAGCTTTATCAGGCTTTCCAAAGTGGTTCAGAGCTTCCGAAGCAGTTCGGAAAAGCTTCAGAGCCGCTTCAGAGATCCGGCCATAGGATATAATGGGAAATCAATGAAATATCTATAACTTTGTTGTTTTTTGTCTGATTTGAATGAAATGTGCAGGGATTGTAGCCTCTTCTGAGAGCATAGATTCTGCCAAGTTTCATGAAGATCGGTGCAGGGGTTCAGGGGCAACTGCACCCCAAATTTGTGAAAGCGAATCTCATGTCGAGTCTATGTGTTATACCACAGGGGGGTGAAAACTGCAGGAGTGGTAGCCCCTGGTGAGGCCACAAACCCTGACAAGTTTCAACAAGATCAGTGCAGGGGTTTGGGGGGAACTGCACCTCAAGATGCGGACAGGCAAAACTTGTGACACAAATGACCCTGTGTGCGTTAAGGTGCAGCAGGTTGAAAACTGCAGGGGTGGTGGCTCCTGCTGAGGCCACAAAGCCTGCCAAGTCTCAAGGAGATAAGTGCAGGAGCTTGGGGGAAACTGCACCTCAAACTGTGGACAAGCAAAACTCGTGACATGGGTGACACTGTGTGTGTTAAGGCGTAGCAAGGTGAAAGCTGCAGGGATGGTAGCCCCTGCTGCAGCCATGAAGCCTGCCAACTGTCAAGGAGATCGGTGCAAGGGTTCTGGGGCCCTGCACCCCTAGCTGCTGACAGGCAAAACTCATGACATGGGTGCTTGTGCAACTGACTGTCTCTGTCTGGGGGGGGGGACTACTGCAGGCCCTTCTGCTAAGCTACTGTGTTACCAGTTACCAATCAATCATGATTCATTCAGGGACCAGCTCAATACATAGTTGCTAGTTAATGTAGCCAGTTAATTAGCATTAATTAACACATACAAAACCAGAGACTAAAGAGAGGAAATAATCAATACAGACAATCAACTGCCCCAAGACGGAGAGAGTCAGTTGCAAAAGCACCAATACCAAGACTTTTGCCTGTCAACAGCTAGAGGTGCAGGGCCCCAGAACCCAGAAGCCCTGCACCGATCTCAACAGCTAGCAGGCTTCGTGGCCGCAGCAGGGGCTACCGCCCCTGCAGTTTTCAGCCTGCTGCACCTTAACACACACAGGGTCATCAGTGTGACAAGTTTTGCCTGTCAGCAGCTTGAGGTGCAGTTCCCCCCAAACTCCTGCAACTTTCAACTTGAAACTTGGCAGGCTTTGTGGCCTCACCAGGGGCTACCACCCCTGCAGTTTCCACCCCAATGTGGTGTAACACATACACGTGACATGAGTTTTGCTTTCATGAATTTGGGGTGCAGTTCCCCCCAAACCCCTGCACCAATCTTCTTGAAGCTTGAAGCTTCATGCTCTCAGCAGAGGCTACCACCCCTGCAAGTTAATCCAAATCAGACAAAAAACCACAAAGTTATAGCTATTTCATTGATTTCCCCATTATGCTCTATGGCCGGATCTCCAAGGCAGCTTCGGAGCTGCTTCCGCCAGATAGAAGTGGAAACCCAGTCCGGAGCTCTGGATCGGATCCCTGGCATCCGAAGCAGCCAGATCTGAAGCCAGATCGAATAGCTGCCTACTCGCCACAGACCTAGTAAGGAGTCACAAAACTGTATGCTGACCAAGCTGAGTGTTTAAGAAAAATTAAACTGTTAGTTTCTGTTTACAACAAGTGATTTTGTCTTCCTAAATGTTGAGGGGATGATGATATCTTTACCCCAAGGGAATTGTGAAGAGTTATTTGGGAGCTCAGTCCTGCATGGTGCTGCTGAGTGCTGTAAGAAAATTACTCTTGACTGCTTCCCCTGGATTTCAGACAAGGGTCATGGTGCTCAGCTTTCTATAAGGGGTTGGCAGTTGGCAGAGATTTAGTTTACCTGCACTTTAAACATGTGAAGCACCATGCAAATGTTAAGCACTTGTTTTGTAAACAGTAGTCCTGGAGGTGAACAGCCTGCAGATGAGGTAGCTGGAGGTGGGCTTCCAGGAATAAGTTGAGCTCTGCCACTAGAATCACTTAGTTCATGTCCACATACCCCATTGGTCAGTGAGGGGTGCGTGTCCACTGTGGCATTTCATCCATGAAGGATGCAAGTCTGGTTGCATCTCTTGGCTACAGGGGCTGGCTCCACAGCTCCAGCTGTTGTGACTCAGTCTCTCAACTCTGGAGTTTTCCAGGTCAATCCCCAGTAATGGGCAAAACAGCAGTTTTCATATAAGTGGAGATTTCCCCAGGTTTTGACCTGCTCTGCATCTTGTATGCTTGGGATGACCTTCACTTGTTGAAAACAAATATATGACCCACTGGCTATATGCCATGCTTTTTCCCCTGTTGGGCCTGAAGCTTGAAAGATTTGGGTTGGGTATAGCACTCAGCTGCAGAGCTGCTGATCCTTAGCTGGCATAAATTGCCATTGTTCTACTGAAGCCAACTGAACGATGATAATTTCACAGTTGAACTACAATAATTTAACAGTAATTGAGAACTTGCCCTTTACTCTTCATCTTTTAACTGTAGAAACAAGTGCGTTAGCTCTGGAGGTCCCTAGTTCAGTCCTTCTCGTCAGAGAGGAAGATGATTACCATATAGATTGAAAGACTGCTCCAAACAAGAGTGTAATGTGGATGAGGAGATGATGAAGTTGGACTGGAAGGACTTTGGTAGAAAATAGAGGGTGGGAGGACATGTGGAGAGAGGTGAGGTCAGCGGTGTAGGAAGAGAACAGCAAGATGAGGACCGGTCTTGACTTGAACGTGGAGAAATATGAAAAATCCATTGGAGAATCCTTAGAAGGGTGCCGCATGAGAGGAATGGGAGATGTACAAAGTGATGCACATACTTAGAAGAGTCTTAGGACTTAAATAATTCACCCATGTATGAATGGACCTGTAAATGTTGCAATAAATGGCTGAATGGAGATGCTTATTTTCAAGCTATTGTTTGGATGCATTTTGCTTGGTAGCGCTTAAAGCGTGGGATTAATCATGAGTAATTATCCTCCCTGAGGTCACACACAGACACCATTTAATTAAAATAATACATTGCCATCCAGCAAAATGTTGTAGCTTTGCTTGTTTTTTGACACAAAGTATAGGAATAGACATGAGATGACACTGGGGGAAGGTCAGTGAGTAGGAGCTGATGGTTACAGAGGCAAGCAACTATCTGAGCACAGGCAAGAATTTCAGCAGTGAAAAAAATTCAGCCTGGGAGAGAATGTGAGCAGAGATTCCTTCCTGTGCTAGTTTGGTTATCTTTGTCTTAAAGCTTTGGCGCTACGTTGTGGCACTCTGTGGTATTCTTGGGATTTGCAGTCCAAAATCATTTTCTTGTGAATTTGAGATGCTGTAATTTTAAATTTAAAAAAATCAGAAAAGTGACATTTTTAGGAAAAATTTTTCATTTAAAAAATGGGAATATATGCCTAGGACAAAGACTGTTATTCCTGGTTTAAAACTTTGTGGCCTCAGCCTCTATAAGATGCCATGGTATCTTAGACTAAACTTATTCATTTCAATTGGGACCTCATCATTAAAATGGAAGGTGCACAAGCCTACAGGTCAGAAATAAAGGTCTAATCTTGCACTGCTGAAATCAGTGAGTTTTTTCCCCTTCAACTTCAATTAGTATAAGATCAAACTTAAAATATTTTAGACCAATTTAACATTACAAAACTAAGAATTATACTTTTGCAGAAGCAGACTGACACATCGTGGTATGACTCCAGTTATCATCCAGCTGTAATTCCATTGATTTCAGTGAAGCTATTCTCGCATACAATGGGATTAATTTAGTAATGGATCAAAATGTTTTCATTTTTTAACAGTCTTAAGCTGCAGCTCCCAATATTTAGCATGTAAGCAACAAATATCATGTATTACATAAGACAGGGAAACCTTGACAAATAAACTAAGCAGTCAGGAGCATTTTCTGTAAAATTGGTAAAGAGTGTTTTTGTGCTTTTGGGACAGAACTAAAGTTGCTAATTTTTCACTTTCCAGGTGCTCCGTTCTGCTGCTGATTGGTCAGCGGGCATTAAGTATCATGAAGAATCCATCCACGCTGCCTATGTTAACGTGATAGAAAACAGCAAACATTTCATATATATAGAAGTAAGTACTCTTGAGGCAAGTCAAGAGCAGGCTGCATTTTTGTCTTGCTAAGAGTAGCCTTTGCCCTTCAGTGGGATGATGTCGGTTAGTTGAGAAACATGTGGCATATATGAAGCCTTATCTGGAATCCAATAAGGCCTTGGGATTGTTTCCATTGACAGCAATGGCCTTTGGATCAGTCCTGTAAATAATATACCAGCACTGAATTCTGAATGTAGAAGGAAGTACAAGCCCCATCTGTTACTACCCCGCTTTCCAGAACCTCTAGTGCGGTGGTTCTTGAACTGTTTAGGCTCAAGGCACCCCTCCATAAGTTTTCTGAATTTAGCGACATCCCATTTTTCCAGGAGGTTTGGGTGGGGGCCCGACTGGGAAGTGGCTGCAGCAGAATGGGGGGGAAATAACCTACTATAGGCAAGAAAACCCCCTCCTTTCAAAGCTGCTTGGAAATAACCTACTGCAGGCAAGAAAACCCCCTCCTTTCAAAGCTGCTTCCCAAGCCTGTCACTTGCCTCCTGGAAACAGAGGTGCACTGGGCAGGGCCCAAAGCGTGCTGCGGCACCGCAGTTAAGAACCACTTCTCTAGCGGTTTCCCTCTTCCATGCAGTGCTCCTTCAGCTTCTTTGTGTCTCTCTGTGTTCCCTGCTTCATCTCCAACCCTAGGCACGGTCTCCCATCAATGTGTGATGCGATGCACTTCATGGATCTGAGAAACTGCATAATTTTCCTGCGTATAAATGGACCTGTACGTTTTGAAGTAAATGGCTAACTGAGACACTTACTGTACATCCTTTTCAGGCTATTATTTGGATACTTTTTTTCACTAGTTTTTAAGGAGAGGGATTAATCAAGAATAATTTCCTTATCACACTCACAGACGCCTCTTAATTAAAATAATACATTGCCACCCCGGAAGATGTTCTACAGGCCATAACATTAGTTGCTTCTTGGCACAAAATATAGTATAACAAGTCTCCTGTACCTGTAAGATTGAAGATTTATTTTCTTTAGGGACCATAGGTGAAATCCTGGTCTAGTTGAAGTCTGTGTCAAAAGTCTAGTTGACTTCAACGGGAAAGGATTTCACTGCATGTGTCAGAGTCCCACAAGAACCCAGAGAGTTCTCCAAAGACAGTTACCTGCTTGGGAAGCAGTCATTCACTTGGGTATGCATTGTACCTTGCTAAAGCCACAAAATGTAATTATTTTATTATTTCTTATGGTGTTTATTTTGATGAAGTAGTCTGTTTTGATGCTATGTTTAGTGGGGGGAGAGAGGTTTCTTATCCTAATAAAAATCAAGTATGCAGGTATGAAGATTTTTGTACAAGTTAAGTAATCCTGCTATATTGTGTCAGTTTTGTTCTGCTGTTCCACAAAAAAAGTTCCCTTTGAATTGTAGCAAAATGGTTTCCAAGTCATTTATTTAACTATCTGTGACCCTACTCGTGGCCTTCACTGTTATAATATCTGACTGCCTCTCCATGGTTGAATGCATTAGTCCTTGCATCATCTCTGGGAGGTTAGGAACGTGTTATTTTCCCCACTTCAGGGTAGGAAACTTAAGAGGAATAGAGAGACAAAGCGAATTCTTGTCTAAGGTCACACAAAGTCAGTAGTAGATTGGGGAAGTGAATACAGAGGCCATGAGTCCTAGATCCAAGTACTGAACCACCCTTCCTTTCTTATCGTTGGCAAAAAGGCAGTGATGATTCTTTTTTGCTCACTTTTCCCGTAGAACCAATTTTTTATTAGCTGTGCTGATGACAGAGTTGTATCGAACAAGATTGGAGATGCAATTGCTCAGAGGATCCTTAAAGCCCACAGGTAATTTTGTTATTAAAGGTACCATCAAGATGTTGTTACAAGGATGATGAAAGAAAATATGATAAAAGGAATCCAGAGTGCATCTAGGTCAAATTCTGTTCTGTTACATCAGTGTAAATCTGAAATAATTCCTTTGAAGTCTGTGGTATTGTTCTGCATTTTGCTGGTGTAGCTGACAGGAGAATTTGGCTCTGTAACTATAACGTTCACTGGGAAACAGTCCTTTGATACTGTATTAACTCTTCTTCATGATTCTAACCAACCTTGAATTTTACACTCAGTTTAGTTTAAGCACTTAAAATTATATCATTTCTTATCATTGATATGTTGTTTATTAAAGAGTAAATTTCTTGTACAGGAAATTGCCTTTCAATATGGAAAGCAAAAGCTATTGTATAGTAGGGAATTTGTCCAAGTTTCAGGTTTAGAGAATTATTTCACTTCCAAACCTTTCCTTAAAAGAGCTGGGGGATATTTTACAATCCCTACATCATTTCAGAGGCACTCTAGTATTTTAAGTAGTTTGATAATTACTGCATGGATGGATGGCATCCAGATCATTTTTAGTTACTGCTATCGTTTGAGAACAAGTGACTTGGTGACAGTACTGATAACTGGAGCATCTAGCACCCGATGAAGCACTTTGTCTTTTCTGTGACCCTAAACACCGTCACTTAGGTTTGTTTTTTTTGGTATCTTTAAGACACATTTATCTGTACTTCATTCTTGCCAGATTGAGTTTGTGGCCAACATTCCTCACTTTCCTCCCCACTTTCACTGATCACTTGTGCTTTTTGGTGTGCACAAGGATGAGTTTGATTTATTTGGCAATGGTTTTTTCTGTATATTCCTATTGTCTATAGCAGTGGTTTTCAACCTTTTATTAATTGTAGACCCCTAAAAAATGTTGAATGGAGGTGCAGACCCCTTTGAATTGTAAATGTGGGTATTCACATACTTTTGATTTATCGTAATCATCTTTTGCAGACCCCTTAGACATAGTCTGCAGACCTCCAGGGGTCCACGGATCACAGGTTGAAAACCACTGGTCTATAGGAATGCATGGGCTGATTCTCAGGACCTGGGAACCCTGCTGGAGTCATTAAGATTTCACTCTTTTGAGCACTTCAGTGTTGAAGTATTGGCAGGTATAGAACAGACACTCACGAGAGAAAGGGTCTGATTTTTCTTCAAAGAAGGTGTAAATCAGGTGTCTATAAATAGACAGCAAACCAGTGTGAAAGCAGAATTTGGTTCAGCGTGTTCAGAGACACAAAGGGAAGGACAAGCAGTAGGGGACCTGGTTTGTTTCAACATGAGCACCATTTTTCTATGTAAAGGCAGCAAGCAGAACAAGATGGGGATAGGGACAACACTTAACCATACCAAGCTGTGGAGAAAACCTGCGGGGCAACTGTCTCATGCCAGAATAAATCAGGTGTAATGCAGTGAAGTGAAAGGAGTTGCACTGGGTTAAAATCAGTGTGATAACAATAAGGCCCTTTATATGGTATTTGTTGGGGGCAGAAATATTTTGCTCATCACATCAAGGCAATGTTATCAGATGCCTCACCAATGGCACTCGGCATTTAAGAGATGGTGCTTTGGTGTGTCATTTTTTTCACTGTAATCTGCATGTCTTGCTGGGGCACTTGGGCTTCATGTCACTTTGTGGTCCCAGAGTAGTGTATTGATTTAATTCAAAGACAAGGTTTTTCCCTGCATTTAACATGGGGGGAGGGGGAAAAAAACCCTTGTCTTAAAACTGAGTGGGGTAGGGGGGTGACAGGGTGGCACAGGGCAGGCAGCTGCTATGGCTCAGGCTCCAGCCTCTACCCAGGTTCATGGCCATAGTCATAGCTGATGCCTGCCCCACCCCCCCCATGGCCTCTGCACCTCACGCTCTCCCCCCTAAAGTTTCTTTCCCCCCATCTCTTGCCCCCATGCAGCCTCTACTCCCCTGCCTGCCCCTCTCCCTTTCCCCCTCTCCCCTTACTCCGCACCAACAGGCTCTGTGCATGCTGCAGCCTGGGGCACTGAGCGTGGACCCAGCCCAGACCCATAGCAACCGCATGCAGCTTGCACAGCTGTTCCAGGGGCTGGGTTGGGCTGGGGGGAGCAGAGAGGTTCTAGGGGAAATAAGAGGGGTGGGAGAGAGCAGAGAGGCTGAGGGAGAGGGGAAAGTGGGGAGCAGAGGCAGGGAACAGGAGGGGGCAGTGGTGGCAGGGGGTAGGCACAAGCAGGGAACCAGCAGCTTGGCCTCCCCACCTGCCCACCCTGCTGCCTGCCCTCCTGCAGCAGTGTGGGGTAGGGGTGAGTTAAAGGCAACCCTTCTATAATTAGAGTCTAGATATGGAAAATTTTAACAAATGTATACATTTTCTATGTCTAGAATCTAATTATTGGGGGATTGTCTTAAATTCAGGATCATCTTGGATTCGAGTAAATACAGTATCAACAAAGTGTTGTTAGACTACAGAGATACTCCATTGTGGATTTCCTACTTGGATCTAACCTATCTGCATCGGTGTGTCCCTGGTTGTAACAGCCTGCTGTAGCACATTTTACTGGATTGCTGCATGCTTGTAATTTAAACAGCTACAAAAAAGGCAGGTACGACTTAACCACAAATTCTCCAATGACCCATTTTCCAATACCGAGCCTCTTTGTTACTTCAGTCTTATGCTGGTATAACGCCATTGATTTCAATAGCCTCACACTGTCCAAAATTGGTGGGTCAGATGAGGCCCCAAACACCTGGATCAGGTCCCGTGTGGCCTTGGCTGGTCCTTTAAAGCAGGATCAGGCCCTGGGGCCCTCTGCCACCTCTGCCTGGCCCTACATGCTATCCAGTGTGTGGGGCACCCCACAGGACCTGAAATTTGGCAGCAGGGAAGCAGTGCCACCACCAAATTTTCACACCTCTGGAGGGCCTGACAGGCCAGATGACATGGTGTCAGGAGCCAGATCTGGTTGAGGACACCAGAGTGGACAGTCAAGCCCAGGCTGAGACCCACAATGCATTGCCATAAAGAGGCTGGCATTAGCTAAGCTGAAGAATATGGTTATCAGACCCTATTTTTCCATATGGAATTGACACCTTCCAAATTTCATAGGAAAAGCAGACTGACATGTTGACATTTATGGAGTATTCTGAATCAAGCCTACACGCCTCTTTATTCTGTAGCAAAACATGCTTTCTACAAATATAAGTAATATCATCTAATATAAGCCTCTGTGCCATGGGCTTACTTTTAATAGGTTTTACAATATGCAAGTCATATTTTGTATGAAAACTAGTGTCTTGATATTTTTCCCTTCAAAATGCAACATAGGTTCACAAATAGCAAGAATTACTGGGTTTTTTTATTTCAAAATCTCTGCCGTTATAACTGTTTGATGTGTGAAGATATTTTAACCACTTCTGAAATTATTTTGAAAGGAACATGAAGTTAACATTTTGACTGTGATAGAAACCTTTAAATACTTGCTCTCTTAATCTAGGATAAACACACAGTTTCCTCAATATCTTCAATATATCTTTTTCACTTCCCTGTATTTACTATAGGACACCTTGTATAATGGAAACACTGAGATTATTGAATAGTTTGTGCTTATTTAAGCTATGATTCAGCAAGGCACTTAAAGCACATAATGAACTTTTAAATACCTAAATAACTCCATTAACAATCCAGATCAACTGGAAGTTGTCAGGGCCAACACAAGCTCTTCCGTTAACAGAGGAAACTGTTGTGTTGATACATGTACTTCAAAACAAGGGTGAACCCCTTCTCTGGTATTTGTGCCTCTCCTGTAAAGGTGCAGACCTTTTAAGTTTTCCCAGGAAGGAAGGAAGGCTGTTAGCAACATTTGTAAACTGGTCCCCTGGATATTCTTTTCGGTTTTGAAATGGTTTTCCCCACATTAAACTGTTTGCCACCTGGTGATAAGTCCCTTACGTAGAGCTCCCTTCACAGAGATAACATATATGAAAATAACTAAAAAAAAAAATGAAGGTAATAATAACAAAATAATTTGGGCTTTGATAGCAGTTCAGCTTATCAGAAATCACCCACTATAACGTTCAGGGTAGGAAAAATACGCCCTCTAAAAATATCTGGAAAGGCAGAGAACATTTGAATTGTAATCAACTCAACTATTTTTTTGGCAACCTACTGTTGTTTTGGATTACAGAGACACCTCTAGAAATAAATCACAGCAGAAATTGGCTGGCCTTCAAGATAGGCATCTTCATGTCAGCAAAGAAAGGGCAAAAATGTGTTTAAAAAAAACAGTTGATTTAGCAAGTCATTAGTAATATAGGGTCAGATCATAGTTAAGGGTACTTCGAAATGAAGCTGTCTTTGTAAGTTATGATGTATGAGGCCAACTATTTGCCTTTCTAAATATTCAGGGAAGACCTGTATTTCAAGGCCTTTCAAAGTGCTCTGAGTATTCTATCCACTTCTTCTCCCCGGTGTTTTCTGCTGCTTGGAAACCACAGGTGGCAGGAAAAATTCTGAAACTGTAGATCTTATTTTGCTGTTAGGCTTATAATAATTTTACAGGGATGATGTGTGTTGTTTGCCATGTTCAGTAAGGCTGTGCTGTCAGTTTAAATCAAGGCCCTGAAATTCACTTATTACTATAACAGTAGACACAACATTCAGGATATTTACCCCATCTTTGCATTTCTAACACTTTAGTCCTAACTGGTTTTTATTCTATACCTGTTCTTGTGATTTTCAGTTCTTAGTGAGTTGCACATTCTGTGCATAAGTGTTTAAGCACATGTTCTAGCATTGAATGTGACCACAGAAGACTGAAGCAGGAAATACTTTTGACCCTTAACTCCCTTCAAAATGTAGTAAGAGTTTAGTGCAAAAAACTGTATGAGAGAGTCCATACACTGGTAACTAGTTAATACAATAGGGCTAAGTGCAGATATTCAATAAGCCTGAGCCTGAATTGATTTAATCTTTACAGGTTAGTCTAACCTGCATAGATTGAACAAGTGGATAGACATTCACTTTTGATTCAGGAAATGCAGGCACATACCTGCAGTGGCTCAGGCTAAAAGTTGGGGGGGGCTCAAGAGCAGCCCTCCCTTCCCTTCCACAGTGCTAAGCTGGGGGGGCATGGCCAGGCCCTAGCAGGCCGCTATGATTAGAGAGGGGTTTAAACCCCCACCCTGGCTTGCACAGTCTCCAGGTGAGCTGTGCTTGGAGGAGAAGGGGGAAGAAGCTCTTGACAGGCTTTTCTCCACTCGCTGCTCAAGGGGTGAGGAGTCTTGCCAGCCCCCAGCCCCTGGCTAGCTCTCTGAGGCAAAGGGAGGGGGAGGGGTTGGGGGAAGGAGGAGCTGCTTGTGTGGAGTGCACACATCTGTTGATGATACTGGATGAGCATTTCAATCTCCCTCTCCTTGATCTTCCTACTGTCTGCAGCTGTGGACAGGAAGTGAGTGGCACCAAAGCCTCTTTGAAGTGCCTCTGCTGTCTTGTTCTTTGGGGTATGAACAACCACTTCCCAAAGAATTAATGAGGGCAGTGTGAACTTGTTTGTTCCAGACAGATCTGCTGCCACCTTCTTATTATCCTGCTAGCTAGTGCTTCGTATTTGCCTAAATCTCAAACTGACAGCACTGACAGGTCCCATTCATTGCAAACCAGGTCATTTCTCACACCTCTCTCTGTCCCCTGTTGAACACTGGCAGATTATAGGACCAGGAAGCATAGAAACAATCACCAACATTAATCACTGCATACTGAAACTTCATTTTAATAAGGGTTTCAGGTTGGGAGATGCTTGCACTCTGATGGCTTTGAAGCAAGCCAGCAGAGAGCTTATCAGAACACAAAGCTTATCAGCCCATCAAGCGCTGCTTGTCGATTACAAAATAAAACAAAAGCATCTCTCATTAGTTCAAGCTCTTCATACCTGCAGGGTGTAGGCATTTGCAAGCCACTGGCTTCTTGCTCAGGAAAAAGAGAGGTAGAGCTGCAGCCCTGGCTGGCTGTCAGACATTTCCCAGCTGACCTGCTGATTAGTTCCAGAAAGCCCTAAGCAGACACTGTCCCGTCTGCCTCCATTCCAGGGAAGTTGGAGACACACACGCATAGACACCTCTCAGAATTAGCTAGCACTGGGCAGGTGGGGATGGCCGGATGCTGGCTGGCATCTGTACCATAGGAGAGGGATCCCTGCTTGAGCAGCAAGTGGTGAGGGGGGCAGGGGGAACGTGTGGCAGGAGCTCTGTGCCCCTGCCAGGCAGACCTGGCTGCAGTCCGCCACCCCCTTCTCAGCCAGCTGGAGCAGTGATGGAGCTCTGGCTAGGGAGGAGAGGGGCATAGCCAGCCCTGCTCTCTGCCCAGGGCTGAAAAGCATGCTGGGGCACACTAATTAACTTAAACCAGGAAGGGGTCTGGGACAGAAGTTCCATAAACCAGTTTGACCTCAGCCAGTTAAGTCTGATACTACATTCAACCAGGCTTATCTTAAACTAGTTTCAGCCATTTTAAAACTGGTTTATGTGCACTGAACTTTTGTTTGTTACAGCAGGGATGGGGAACATCCAGCGCATGGGCCAGATCCAGTTGGCCTGGGACTTCATTTCCCAGCTGCCCCTGCCCGCATGGCTTGTGCCAGTCTTCATGGAGAACCCAGCCTCAGCTGCGCTGGCAGCACATGCGGCAGAGCAGCGCAGTGGGCTGCTCCAGAGTTGCTGGGAAAGTCAGACGGGGGCAGCTTGCTCCGGAGCCAGGGCAAAGCTGCGATCTGTAGCCTACACAGTCCGGGCACAGGCACACTTGCAAGGGATCGCGGCTCTGCCCTGGCTCCTTGCAGCAGTGACAGCCTGTCTGGAACCAGGACAGAGCCACGATACCCTGCATGCATGCCCCTTCCTGGAGCGTGCAGGCTACAGCTCACGGCTCCGGAGCAAGCTGCCCCCGTCCCATGTTCCCAGCAGCTCCAGAGAAGCCCCCTGCGCTACTCTGCTGCACACGCTGCTGGCGCGGCTGAGGTCTCCATGGGGACCAGCACAAGCCATGCGGGCAGTGGCGGGGGGGGGAAGGGGGGCCCGGGTGGCCAACCAGCTGCCCAGAGGTTCCCCATTCCTGTGTTACAGATTTAAACAAGTTTCTGATTATTTAAACCAGTTTATGTGTAATTTCTGTCCTTAGCCTAGAAGCTTAGCCTTAGGAAGAACTGGAGCTAGTAAGTTATGTTGAAAAGAAGCTGCCTTTGCAACCCCAGGAAAATTATCGTTGTGTTTGTTGCAGGGAGAACAAGCGGTTCCGAGTATACGTGGTGATCCCGCTGCTGCCTGGATTCGAAGGAGATATTTTAACTGGAGGAGGGAATGCACTGCAGGCCATAATGCATTTCAACTACAGGTAATGCACATAGCTCACAGCAGGACAAGGCTGTGTGAGATCTTGACAGCGGTCTGTGTGGTTCTGATAATGCTGATAATTTTTGTATGTATTATGGTAGTGACCACAGACCCCAATCAGGATCAAGGCTTCCTTGTGCTGGGTGCTGTGTTAACGAATAAATAAAATGTAGAAAAGGATGAGAAAACCGTCTGTTTATACAATTTGCACTAAACTCTCAAAATGGTTTTGTATTGTTATTATCAGACTCTAAGATACTTAGTAAAATGCATGCTGCACCCATTATCCAACCTTAAGAGCCAGTTGAATTGTCACATGTGGCATTTTCTAGAAATGTGGGCAGCCAGTGTATTTAAAATTGGAAAGCAAGGCTTGCTGTCATCTTGGATCTTTGGAAGTGAGGCAGAATGTTAGTGCTGTCTGTTTTCTTACTTGCTATGCATAGCAGCTGGAATTAATAATAGTTTCAGCAGTTTTAATCAATACCTATGTTAGTGGATTATGGCAAAGGGAAAATTTAGTCAATAATAATGCCTTGTGCAGGTAAATATTTAAATATACATGGGCAACCTCACCATGACCTTACAGCTCTCTTCTGAATAACATTTCGATTGCATAAAAGAATGAATCAGTATATGATTAGCAGTTTTCTGTTAGAAGGCTCCCAAATAAGATTTTGTTTTTCCTTCAAGTGCATGGACCCAGGTTTTAATTATGCTTGAAATGTTCACCTTTCCTTCAGCAATTTGGATGCCATCACAGTGCATTTCACAATTTATGCATGGTTTTTCCTTGCTGCTTCTAGTATCCTTTTAGAAGCCTGACAATGTTTTTGTTTTTGACCTTTCTTGGAGGTTTAATAGAGTTAAAATTATGGGCAACTCTCTTTGTTCAGCAACAAATGAATGTAGCACCACATGCATTTGTTTGAGTTCCAACATCACAATAAATGTTCACTCTATTTGATGTGTATGTGACTTCCCTGGTGCACAACCAGCGGAAGGAGCCTAGAGTTTTATTGTTTCCTCAGCCACATCAGTTCCCGCATGGCTTTAGTTTGGGCGTTTCATTGGGCTTTGTCACCAGAAGCTGACAGGTGTCTTAGATCTGTGGATCAGCTGGAGATAAATGGACTCGGCTTTTGAACACAGCCACCTAAATCAGGCCCGTAAATATATGCATACATAACATTAATTTATTTTTGTGTGCTAGGCAGGAGGTCTTCACTGAAAACCCTCCCATAACTAAGGGGAAGGCATGGTACTTAGTTCATTCATTTTGCTGGAATTAAAGACTAAGGCAGTCCTCAGAGCTTCCAGCCTGATGCTCTGTGCTGCCTCAAGGGGAGTTTTCCATGGCAGGTACTTTGCTTTGAGGGGAAGCCAGTGGGAATCAAGCATGTAACTACCCTTTTTGCCTTTAGAAAGCCTCCCTCATTTACTTATTTATTTTTTAAACATGACTTATGCGTGCTCAGAGATCCAGGCTGACCTTAGGGCTTAATGCCCTTCTCTCCTGATCCAGACAAGAGAAGCATTCCCAGCTCAACCCTGGTGGAGAAAGGCTGAAGAGGAAGGAAGCAGTGACAATGGGCTGCTTCCCGTTCCTTGGGACCCCTTCCACAACTCTTGTGCACCAGAGGGATTAAGGTCTCTTCCCATCGTACCACAGGGCTGCAAACATTGTAGCCTCGCTCCATGGCCTGCTCCCTGTAATAGAGGACCTTCAGCCTTTAGTGTCCCAAAAGTCAACCTGTGCACCTAGCTCTAGATTGACAATATTCTGCAACTGGGGCTTTACAGAGCAGAAGGATCAAGGCAAGGAGTGGCCAGGGGCTGGGGCTGTGGGGCTAAGCCAGGCCAACCCGCTCACATTGCTGTGGGCTTGCACAGAGGGGCTGGGCTGGGCCGGGCCACAGGGACAGGGCCCTTTCCATCCAGCTGTGGCTCGGGCTGGGGCCACAGGGACTGTGTGCCTGGATTGCTCCCAGCTCCCCGCACCCGAGCCGAGCCGAGCCAGGCTGTCACATAGCTGCTGCGGCAGGCAGGGCTCTCCCCTCCTCCTCCTTCCCCTCCTCCTCCCCCACTGTGGGGCCGGGGGTGATTCTGTGCAGCGCTGCCTTAGAGATCAGGGCTGGGAGGGCACAGCGCTGGGCCCCACTGTGGGGTGGTGGGGGCAGAAACCAGCTGCAGGAAGCTCTTGGTGGCTTTTTTCACCGGCTATATAGAGTATAGCTGATGAAAAAAGCCACCGGCGGGGGGTCTCAGTTGTGGGCTCTGTGAGCAAACCCTCCACTTCTTAGATTGTGCTTGTCCCCCCCCCTTTCCACTCAGGCTACGGTGTCTGGCCGTACCCCGACTCCTTCTGAGGGTGGGGGGCACTCCAGAGCAGGGTTTTCCCATCTCCACTGCCTTCCCGGCCAGCCGGAGCAATGATAGGGGTCCAGCTAGGGAGGAGAGGGCTGGGGCCAGCCCTGCTCCGCTGGAGCAGACGGCACAGCCCAGAGCCACAAAGCATCTGGGATGCTGGGGGATTGACTTAACTTAAACCAGGAAGGGGTCTGGGACAGAAATTCCATAAACCAGTTTGACCTACATCAGTTAAATCTGATACTACATTCAACCAGGTTTATCTTAAACCAGTTTTGGCCATTTTGAAAGCGGTTTATGTGCACTGAACTTCTGTTCTGTTACAGGTTTTAACCAGTTTCTGATTACTTAAATCAGTTTATGTGTAACTTGTCCCTAGCCTATGTGTCCTACACATCTTAACATTTATTTAAGAAATTTATTCTGGAAATATCAGTTGGTCTAATAAAAGGTATCACTGAGGAACCAAGAGTTCTAGTTCTTTGTATGTCAGAATATAAATACACATTTTTATCATACTTACAGTGTAATTCGTACCTAATTTAGGTTGCTACTAACTTCACAAACCTATTTATATGTTGTTGCGTCAGAACACTTGTATTTTAATTTCTGCCTTAATTCTTTTCAGGACCATGTGCAGGGGAGATCGTTCTATTCTGGGGCAGTTGAAAACAGAAAGTAAGTGCTTTGTTTCCCTCCTGTTTGCTGTGTTAAGTGGTAGGACATGAAATTGTAATTGATGAGCTACAAAGCATAAATTAGCTCATCCAATTGCTGAATTGTATAAGCGTCAATAACTCAGAATACTGCAATGACGTCAAGAAAACCTTCAAGCACCTTCATCGTAAAGGAATCGTGCTAGCCAAACATCTGCATCTCTGCTGAAACAGAAACAGGCAGTAAGATTCAATCTGTGCCCTCCTCCTGGGCAAGAACCCTAGTGCATTTGTCACTGCTGTGGCACCATGGGTCCTATTGTTGGGTAGTGCAGTGCAAAGCTGGGGAATTAGGGGAGATGTGCAGCAGTCCGTGTAGTGTAGTAGCATAGGGGAGATCAGCTAGGAATTTCTGCATGTGGTCCCATCCCATCCCTGGAGCTTACTGAGTCCTGTGTCTGTTTGCTCTGGAGTCGGGTTTGTTTTTAGCTATGTTATTGTTTGGCACCCAGTGGAGATAAAACCATGTGGCTACCACAACATCTGTCACACATGCTTTCTCACAACCAATTTGCATATTTTAGTTTTTTGGATATAAACCAAAGGACCACAAAAAAACATGTACCAGAAATATACCTGGCAGACCTTATGCATAACTCATTATTAATCTCTTTGAGTAAATCTAAAGTATGGCTCATTTAAAATAGAATGCACTTTCCATAGTATATAATGCCAGAAAACCTGCTTCAGTTTCTTCCCAAGCTCAGCTAGAGAAAACAGCTGCCTAACCCAGAGATGCTCAAACATTAGCTTCTATTGGCATATAGCGATAGGCAGATTTTGGTCTTAATTGAGGGGTATCATGGATAGTCACTTAAGCTGTCTGAAGGGGTCAGAGGGACACAGAGAAACCATAACAAAGCCACGTCTATTTTTAAGAACTGTGTAAACTACCTTATTGTTTAAAAATGTTTTGAAAAGGAAGTGTGTTGTTTGTCCTTGGCTTCATATTATTAACAACTGTTTCTCTTTCCCCACCTGCTCTTCCTCCCTCCACCCCCATGCCGCCTTTATTCTGCAGTTGGGGGGGATAAGTGGATAAACTACATATCATTCTGTGGGCTTCGAACATACGCTGAATTAGAAGGAAAACTTGTCACCGAATTGATCTATGTTCACAGCAAATTGCTAATAGCCGATGACAACACTGTCATAATCGGTGAGTAAGTTAGGAGTAATTGCACTTCTTGATTAATCAGCCTTAAACCATGCCCGAAGATTTTCTGCTGTGTTTAAAATTCAGGTGGTTCTTTACTTGCTATGACAGCTTATCTTCCATTTTATTTGCTAACTCCTCCCTCTCCACCCCCACTCTCCCACCTAGTAATTCATTGGAATGGGAACTAAGTAAATTTGTTAATCAGTTAACAAAAAGGGAGGAAAGATCCTAAAGTCTGTTGATTAACTTATAAAGGAATTTTAGTCCTGAACTTTCCTGTGGCAGTTAAGTTTGTTCCTCAGCAGGGACCTCTGTCCATCTGTCCTACATCAAACTCTGCTAAATTTGTGAGACTTGTCATCTGCTCTTTAAAGAACAGAATGTGCTGCAAATCTTGGAAGATTTGAGCAATATGCACCAGTTATCAACTCCCCTCCCTAGGAACTGGGAAAATATGTTACAACCAGTAATAGATACGATACCATCTGTCTCTGTTACTACATGTATATTGTGAGACCATAAATTAAAACTTAATCCCATTGGCCATGATTTGTACAGCAGAATGCAATGGCAGAGTTTGAGCTAGATTTACCTGTTTCTTGCGGGGTAGAAAAGCCCTTTTCACTCCGCTAGATCAGTGTATAGTCTTGGCCCTGAAGTAATTTAATTCAGATCACATAAATCTTTCGCCTTTTACTAAAGATTTCCGTGGAGAGGAACAGTTAGGTCTTTAAAAAATAAATCAAAACAATATTAGCTTCCTTCAAAGTCATAGTTTGGGATGCAGCCTTAGCTTGAGACCAGCACAGGGTGGGTTCCACTACTTAGCCATCCTTTTGAGAATCCCACTGTTTCTCATATAAAGAAGAGCTAAAGTTTATAATACAGGACTGATTCTGCTGCACCCGCATTAGTGCTCTCTGGCTTGGTGATTTACCCAGTGTATATATGCAAGTCACAAAATCCCGTGGCAGAGGTGTGCAAGGAGGATGAGGAAGAGGACCTTTCTGCATTTTAGTCCTGATAGCTGAGTGGTTAGACCATTCACCTAGGAAGCAGGAGAGCCAGGTCCTAGGTCCCCTTACCCAAAGGAGTTTGAACCTACTATGAATCTCTCCAACTATGCCACAGCTTAGTCCCCTTTCCAAGCCGGCTCAAGATGGCTCATTGAGCAGCAAAGAGCAGGAGATATCTGGGGCTGGGAGGATCAGCACAAGCTAGAGAGCATGTTGCTTACTGAGATGACTGCTGCCCTGGACAGGAGCAGGTGTCAGGGTTCAAGCTAGAACCCTTCTCCTAATGAGACAGAAAGCTTCACACCGCATTGCACTGTATCCAAGGACTACTAAATGCAAGATACAGTAGTTCAACTTCAAAAGGAGCACTGGAGAGGGGCCTGGGTAATGCCTAACCCATGGTCAGGTAGTTAGGACAGGGTTAAAATGACAGTGATTAGCAGATTTGCATAGTTACAGGAGCATACAGACATAACAGCTGATGTGTTCTTCCCAGAAGCAGCTCCTTCTCCTCCTGTAAAGTAATTAAAAAAAGCACATTTGTCTGTAGCATTAGATATTTAACCCCACGAAGGGGGTTAAATACAGTGTTGGGCACCCGGCAGAAATTTCTGCTACTCCCTTCCAGTCCCATTCTGTAGCCAAATAATAGAATTTTCCTCTGTGGTCAAGTATGAACTGCACTCAGAACATTTTTTTTAAAAGGTGAAATGCTCTATATAGGGAAAGTTCACCTGATGGGAAAGGCATTTCTGATGTTTTTGTACAAGATGTTTTTATGCTCCTGCCACTGCAGATGGGAGAGAAAAAGAACAAATGTCCCTCTTGGTCAAAATGGTCAGTAAGTCCCTGCAGGGGGCGTTTTCATGGCATTAGCAATAATTGGTGATTTGCACACACAACTCTCCATACACAGAACAGAAAATGTGACTCCTGGGAGTTTTGGAAGCCTTACATACTAGTTGTTAGCCACTGGAGTCCTCCACTTCCCTTCATGCAGCATGACTCAGAAGTTATTGCTTTCTTCCTCAGAAAGGTGTTTTTCTTTTACCTTTTTAATTTTGACAGAAATATTCATTCTAAGTGGCCTCTGCTGTGAAACTTACTTAACACTGATTCTGCCTTAGTGTCGGGCTCAAATAAAAGTGAATTTTCCCCCCCTAGTTTTTTAATACAGTGGCAACAACCCACCAAATGCTATAAAACAAGCCAGTTTGTGTCATTTAACATATTAATACAGAGAGCATTAAATGGCTATCCTTTCATTGGCAAAATAGCTGGGGAATGCTTAGAAAACTTTTATTTTGGATTCAAAATAGACTTGTTTCATGCATTGCAGTTTATGAAACATGAGGCTGTTTTCCCCTTCAACCTGATCTCAGCTCTTTTTGGGTCTCTGACTCTTTTATCAGAAGTGCCTTTGAGGGAAGATCTGTTGTAACAAATCTTCATCTCAGAAAGTTCTGGTCCTTAGTAACCTCAGTTGTTTCGCTAACAAAAAATAAAATGGATAATGTTCACTTGGCATTAACATTGATCTTCTCCTATTTCAGGAATGAGCAGAAGTAATTAACCCTGCTCTCTCCCAGCTACTGCCCAGGATGAGATTGTTACCCTCCAACTCCCACTGTATTTTATCTCATGCACTAGCAGATCGGGGTCCACAGACTGTGGTGGGCTAATTCCACACAGCTGAGCTTGTCAAGTGCATTTATATATACAGGAAAGAAGGTGGCAGTAGGGACCACACAGTGGGATGGTAGAAGGTGGTCAGGCAGAAGAGTGGCAGCGAAAGGAAATGCACAGAAGAATGTGAGGTTGGAGAAAAGAGATGTAGTGACACCCCTACACGTACACACAAGCGTACACAGATCTTTCCCTCTAATCTCGGGACATCATGAAAAGACCAAAACCCTGCAAACAAGGAGCAGGCAAATCTCATGGGTGATAAGCAAAACTCTATTCAAGGAAGTTACATTTCTTGGGAAAGTGGGAATTTATCTATAGTGTTATAGTTGTTGTATTATTTTCCCGTTAAAGGCTCCGCTAACATCAATGACCGCAGCTTGCTGGGAAAGCGTGACAGTGAAATGGCTATTCTTGTGCAAGACACCGAAACTGTCCCCTCCATGATGGATGGAGAGGACTATCGAGCTGGAAAATTTGCTCAGTCACTCCGTCTCCGGTGCTTTCGGTATGACTGCTCGACTCCCCTGAGGACTCAGGGTGGTGGGGAGGGAGCATCTGGTTGAATGCTTGAGTAGCAGATTCACGATCATATGCAGTTGGGCCCCCTCCCAGCAGGTTGTGTGAATGCAGGGAAACAGCTCTGCTAATATAGAGGTATTGCATTCCTTGTTGATCCACAACAGGGAATATCTGTGCTGTTGTCCAGAAATGGTTTGAATTGTATTAGAAGTACAGCTTTACCCCTGCCACAAGGAGGTTCAAGGCCTTTAAAATCAAGGGAACCTATTTACCCAGTGGGTTTAAATTTATCCCAGCCTGGTCTTAATTTAGCCCAGAGTCTTTTTCTTAGGCAGAGTTATTTCTGGTGCAGTCCTCTCCTTGCAAACAGCTGTTTGAATTGCATATCTCTCTGCCTGGGCCCTTAAACTAAATAAAGTGACCATAATAATTTGAGGGAAATCTGGGATGGCGGGGTGCTGGAGGATGACAGTGCACATGCGTGAATGCATACGTACACACACACGTGCACGCACACCCCACGGCTCCCAGAAGCAGGGCCACGCATGCGTGCATCTGCACGGTCCTGCCCGCCAACTCCGCTGTGCAAGTGGCTCCACTTGCAGCCCAGCTGGGCTTGCTGGAGAAAATTGAAGCAAAAGTCCAAGATTGGCATGAGTCTGCCCACATGTGCCTGGCTCCTGAGTCAGTAGCTCGGCACGTGCAGGTGGGTTTGTGCCAATTCGGGACTTTTGCTTCAATTTTCTCCAAGATGGGGATGCTGAGACAGCCTCCAAAATCCAGGACTGTCCTGGCCAATCCAGGACATAGGGTCATCCTAAAACTAAAGGAAGTCACAGGCAAGACAGTAAGACTTAGCTCCACATGCTAACTCTGCACCGTATCAATTTAGGGGGGCAGGTTTTTCTATTGCATTGGGAACTAGTTCCATTAGAAATGCCCTGTGATCCACAGTACAGCTATTTTCTTGTTAGGATCTTTCTTCCATTTTCCTTCCAAACAGTTTTTAAACAGAATGAAGGGGACAGTAAGGCAGTTTTAAGTCTAACAGGCCACTCTGTATATGAAACAACATCAGGTGATAAGAGTACTTAGGAAATTTACTTTGGGAAACTTTATCTTTCTTCTTTGTATTTATGTATTGATTTTATTTTCCTCAGGAGAAGCAGTGTTCCAAGGGGTTAGAGCAATGGACTTGGAGATGGGGCTGCACCACGGACAGCCTGATCTTACAAGATGCTGAATCTGCTATCTGGGATACTGCACATACTCAGCTCCTGTAGCCAGTACAGAGTGGCCTTCTAACAGGATGATTTCAGTCCCTTCATGTTATTGGCTTTGGGAAAACTTGCTGGCAATTAAAAAGGCAGCCTTTCATTCTCTGATAGACAATATGACAGGATCTCTCTTAGGTTTGAACCATGGCAAGCACAGTGCAGCTGAGCACTGCAGTACACATGCAAATACAGATAATACTGCGGGTCTGTTATTAATTTCAATTTTTAGATGCTTTTCTAGGGTCACTTAATTTACTAAATGCACGTGGCATTTTCTTACCGTCGTGTTTTATTTTCCTTCAGAGAAAAAGATGATGATGAGAAACACATTCCTGTTCAGGGAGATCATCCATGGGCAGTTCTGTGTTGCCTTCAAATGGCATAAACTCATCTTTGTTTTATCTTTTCAGGGTTGTTCTTGGTTGCTCAACAAATCAAAATGTTGATCTCCTTGATCCTGTTTGCGACAGATTCTTCAAGGAGATGTGGGTTTCCACAGCTGCTCGCAATGCTACTATCTTCGACAAGGTGAAGTACATGGCTCCTTAAGTCTGTTGCCTTCCAGCTTCCTTGCTGCCAAGAGATGTAAACGAGAGCAGCAGCAATCTGACTTTGGGTTGCTTTTGATTTACACCTGCTTGTGTGAGAGATTCAGGGTCTGAATTAAATCTTCTGTTTGGCCATATACAGAGCTAGGTTCTCCAATAAAAGCAAACTTTCTAGATAGTTTCCAGCAACAATCAGGACATACCCTAGAGATTTCAATATGCAAGCTGTGGTCTGGGTGCCTCTTCCTTTCACATTGATCTCTGCACAAACTTTTAGGCTCCCCCAGCTGCAGTAGCTGATTCACTTATACTTGATGATAGCTTGTTTTTTTTTTTCCCACCCCCATCCCCATGAAGTGCATGTAGTGGTACTGAACTCCGCACTTACATGCCCCCTCTTCTTTCCACTTTCATCAGGTTTTCCGATGCCTTCCCAGTGATGAGGTGAACAATTTAGTCCAGCTCCGTGACTTCATCAACAGGCCAATATTAGCAAATGAAGATCCTGTGAAAGCAGCAGAAGAATTGAAAAAGATTCATGGATTTCTAGTCCAATTCCCTTTTCGTTTCCTGGAGGAAGAAAACTTGCTTCCTTCTGTTGGAACAAAAGAATCCATGGTGCCCATGGAGGTTTGGACTTAAGAAGAGGTAGACTGCTTTAGAGTTGAAAGCCTGGTTCCTTGGAGACGAGTTTGCACAGAGTCTGATTTCAAGAAGCTTTTTTTGCTGAGGTGGCCGCAGAGAAGGTCTCCACCAAGCTAATGTGCCTTTCATAAGGATTTTGGTGGAACAGTTTCAGACAAAATTACACTATCATGGGAGGAAAAAAAGAGTTGGAAACTCTGATTGATATACTCTATCCACTAAAAATAAGTTACTACTTAGCATATTCTAAGCACCTTACAGATGCAGGCCACTTGTTATGAAGGAAAAGAAATAGTAATATATAATACTACTACCAGTGCGCTCAGACATGTACCATAATCGTGATGTGGCTACGCAGGAGTTGTAGGCTCTTTGTATTTTCTGATTTTTTGTGACACAGTTTATTAGCTAGCTGGAGTAATCCTCTTCATCATCCCTGTTTTGTATTCCATCAAGACAATGCATACACCTCCATAATCAATGGGAAATGTTGCCTGATTCTGCTTTGGGCATTCCTAAGATCTTTGCTGGCTGAGTTTAAATGTTACATTTCTTACACAGAAAAAGACCGACCGTTTTCTGGTCATAATCAGTATTTTAGCCTTTTCCCCCACCCTGAGGGAGTACGTCTTTACTATGGGTACAGCAGTCAACATTCCCGATGCACACAGTGCAACACCATGTAGATCTTAGCAATGGGCAACCCCAGCTGAGCTTGAAGGGCTGGCAATTCCCGAGGGCTGGCAGTCTCCTGAATTATGTTCCTTGGGGTTTACAGACCTTAGGTGGATGAAACTTTTTTTTCTTATCATTTAAGATGTTTTTATTACATTTTATTCCCCAAGGGAGAATTGACTTTTTAACCAGAACCTTGGGCTGTGAACAGACGTAGCATTTCTCCTGGGGCAAAGTCTTTTGCCCTGGGATCCTACGCAGCTACACATGCACTGCCCTAGTCCGAGTCCCTCTGAAGTATGCGGCATACAATGTGCTAACACTTCTTTTACCTGGGACATTGTGGTGTGCGTCTGTAAGGTGATTGCGGGTCATTCCAGAGACAAGCCTGCCAGGCTGTGTGCTCTTGCTGGCCACGCGCTGGCAGAGGAGCAGCAATGCAGCTTAGAGCACCGTGCAAATCACTGCTACGACTGTTCTGCTCTGAGCCACGTCCTAGGACAATCAGGCCTGCATCAAAGAGAGAGGTATTTACAGCCCTACCTTTTTCTAGCTAACGAGAGCTTGGTGCTATGTATGAGGGAAAATACAATCCCAAAAGCTAGTCCGGCTAAACTGGGCTCCTCTTTTAGATCACAATGCTGTCTGTTAACACTGCATTCAATCCATGGAGCGTTCCTCCTACTTCCTTGCCCTCCAGCCAACCTCCAGTGAATGTGTCCAATATTTGTTGAGAGAAACCTGAAATTTCAAGTGAACCATGTTCAAGGTGGATAGAAGTTACTCATATTGAGATCACATGTCCATCTATACTCTGCCTTGGGGACCTACTCCACCATGGATCATCATTAGGGACCTACCAAAATTATAGTTTCGTGTTTTTTTGTAGAAAATGCAAAATTGGGGGTTTTCCATGAAAAACGGCAGGCTCTGCACTTTTGGCAGGCTCACTAAAAAAACCCTAAAATTTAAGCAGAGAAAAGGGCAGGGAGTCCTTCAGCCTTGGAGCACAAAGGGAGAAAAGGGGGTGAGAGGGAGCAAATGAGAGACTGAGCCTGTCACGTAGGCTTAGTACAGGTGCCAGTCTGGGGCCAGTCAGGGAAACAACAGGGTTTTGGTGCCGTCTTTTAAGCAGCCAAAGGCATGCTGCTTCAGTAACTTGCTGCCTGAGGAGCACTGTGTTGTGGTTTGGGGCCATTTGCCAATCTGCAGCGAGGGGCAGGGCCACTGGGGCCCCTCAGCCAATAAGAAGTGTGGGGGGACCCTGCCACAATAAGTCTGCAAAAATGGCACCCGGCACCACAATCAACCTGTGAAATTGTCCATCTGTCACTTCGATTTGGGTAGGTCCATAATCATCATGGTAATTAGCTGTCTCAGCCATGCAGAAGAATGATTCCATGTTATCTCAAGTACATTCTAAGACTCATTTGGCATAGTTAAACTTTTCTTTTGCTTTCAATTTTACTGTAAGCATTAGTACCTATCATAAGACATGCCAAATCCTGGAGTCTTCTGGGAGGAGAGGTTAAAACTGACCTCCCTGGGCACGTCTACATGAGATGTTTTATTGCGAAGCTGACTAACTAGCTCCGCAGTAAAGCATCACTGTCTACACATGTGGCGCTATTAGGCCAGAGTAACCGAATTAACTCTGCTCTAGTATAGTAGTGCCCGACACAAGTCCTGTGCTACAGCAGTGTTACTAATATGTGTAGATGCTGGTGGGGCTGGCTGGAGCATGAGGGTGCTACAGTTGGGGGCTGCCTGCTAGCTTGCCCCCCACTGTAGCACCTATGAACGACGCGTGTCCCCGGATGCTGGGGGGGCACGGCAACCGCCCACAGGCGGCGGCAATGGCAATGGTTGGGGCATGGCAGCAGTGAGCAGAGAGTTCCCATAGGTGGCTACGGCAGTGGCGGCAGCAGGGAGGTCGGGGGTGGCGAGTGCCGACCGGTGGTTGGCAACCACCCACAGATGCTACCAGTAGTGTTGGCAGTGGCCAATGGCTATTGGGAACTACCTGCAGATGCCGCTGGCAGCGTTGGCAGTGAGGATGGGGGGTAGTGAGCGGCAGCCGTTCTGTCAGGGGGTCCACCACCAATCTCAGGGGGTGCACATGCACGCACATGCATATGCACCCACATGTCAGTAGGTAGGTATCTCACCTATGTGCCCTAGCCAGCCCCTCTGCAGCATGTTGGGCCATGTCAGGCCCCCACAAACTGTGCCGGAGTTTATTGCTCCACCTTAATTTCACATGTAGACCTGCCCTCTGAAGACACAATTTTTCAGTCAGTGGAAGTGTGCTTATTCCGTCAGGGTCCAAGCATAACCTTTAATTCTAGTCCTATAAAATCCTTCCCTGTCTTTACTCAAAAGACATCACATATGTCCATTACTATGGTTCCCTTTGGTAAAGCATCCATACTGTTATTTGTCTTCTTTGAATGTTGACAGGTTCTAATGTAGTCTTACTGTTTTTTAGTTCTAGATAAACTTGTGGCACCATTTGACAGATCCACCTCAGACGCAGTTGGCACCATGTCCTACATTTAAGCCGATTGCATTATATATCTTAAGAAATGTAATTAGGCATAGAGTAATTTTGCACACTACATCACCTTAATAAGTTGCAAACACTAACATTCCTCAAGGGCAATGGAAGTTTCAGCTAGTTGCTACAGTTTCTATTATTTCATGTTCATATTTTATAGATGCAATTAATTAGTGGTAATATTGGGAATCACGCTCATTCTTTATATTCAGTGAGCTGGCAGTCTGCTTAATCCGTCAGAAGTGCAGGTACAGCACTTTATTAAAACAAAATCTGTAATGGGTCCATAGGAGTATGTTATTTTTACCTGCAGCTTGTAGATAGCTAGATTCCATCAAAATTTGAGAGTGCTGTTATTTATAATCTCTGCCATACCATGCAAGAGCCAGGCCTCCCTCACCATTTCCTGTGCCAACACAGTGCAAGAGCAGATGACTTGCATTGCAAGCAAAACAAAAGTATCTCGGGATGCGGCGGCAGGCCAGAAGGAGCGCTGTTCTGAGAAACACTGCCCGCTCATAACCTAGAAGTCATGTAGCTGAATTACTGTAGCACTGCGCTCAGGCTCTGTGAAGAGACAGAGTTTACTGAAGCTAGCATATGCAGAATAGGTGTGGCAGGTCTCAGCACTGCGCTGCTTTGAGCTGTACAGCCGTACCCATCACGTTTCAGTTTAGCGGTGGCCCAGAGCTTTTGATTTCTTCCAGCATTTTTAGGCACTTTTACGTTGAGCAAAATTTTTAAAGTAAAGCAATTGTAGCCTGTCAAACAATCATATTAAACCACACATATAGAAAGTCATTCTTGAAAAAGGCCAAACCCCCAAGATTGTGGTGACCCACACCCCAGGGTAGCCAAGCAGATCATAATCTTTCGTCTAATTTTATGACATCTCCCAAAGTTATTTTCCTTTCTGAATAAAGGCACAGTGATAGCAGTGATCTTAAAAAGAAGAAGGAAGTCCAGACAGAAAACTGCCATTTGCATTCACTGGGGTTTGATGCCTCTTGCAACCCAGCAGTGTTTCAGCTGGGTCATGCAAATATGACTCTGGCCTCTTACTGCCTCATGCTCCCATTTAGCAAGGTGCTCAGCACAGACAAACCCCCATGCCCACAGTAAGGCTCTTCTTGAAGGCAGGGGTCCCCACACTTTGAACAGACAACCTTACTGGGTCACCCAATAGTATGCAGCTCCCTAATATTCAAAAGAGAGTGTATTCTGCTCTGTAGGACCTGCAAACGTTATTGTTCTCTACATCCATTACTTGTTCACAGTTGCAGCAATCATAAAAGGCCTTTTTGTGACTGTCTGATAACTGGACTTTTCTTCTGCACAGTATGAAGCCACAATGTGGGTGATGTTCAGCACCTTAAAAGGAGTCATCACTGCACATAAACAATCACTACTGTCTAGTCCTTCAGACATCTGTGGCTTTCCCTTTTCTTATAACACACTTGCAAATATACTGTTTTACAAGCAGCGATGTCATTTTTAAGTGCTAGCAGATCTTGAAACATGCAACCTGGTTTTCGTGGCTTTTAGTTTGTAAAAATTGTAAGAAAAAAGAGAAATTTCTTCCATGCTCAGACTTTATATTCCACTACTCAACCTGCATGGGTAGTTTGTTAATGGTGGGTATTCCTAAGCAGGTACCAGTATGAGGCATCACTATTGCTCCTTACCATGTGTTTATATATTTTTAAATAACGGGGTGTTTTAATATAGAGTTTGATATAGAGAGTCTGGATTAGACTTGCTTAGGATAGAAAACAGTGCATGGTTAAAAAAAACCTGAATTAATAATTTTCATAATTTTTTCAAGCATTTTATCATTAAAATAATTTGTACAAACAACAGCCCTCCACTGTCGTATGAGAGAACTGGGTTTAGCTTTTGGATTTGCCCAGGTGTGCTCATGGGCAAAACAAATCACACAGCACATGTCAGGGCAGACTCCTGTTTCCACTAAAGGAGTTTCCATGGGCTGTCATCGAAGCAGGGTCCCTAGATTCATAGATTGTAAAGCCAGAAGGGACCTTGGAAGATCATCGGGTCCAACCCCCTAGTGCTTGGGAAGGATTTGACTGTTGTTACTCAACAGTCCCTCTTTTTTACACCAGTGTAAAAAGTTGAGAAGGGACCCCAGTAACACTTCAGCTAAGGCCAAGCTTAGAAACCGTTGTTTAAAAATGTTGGTCTAACAGGGGCAGATTTTTATGACATTTTCGTATCAGTAAATGCCCCAATGTAGATACAGATATTCCAGCATAATGGTGCTTTTGCCATTAGGGCTTGTTGTGTTCAGGGAACTGGCATCAGCTCTGCCAGCAAAAGTACGTTACACTGGAAGAGTTCTCTGGTGTATCTGGAGCTATTCTGCCAGCCCTTTAATAGCATATAAAGGTTATGAAGCGGGGTGGCTGGAGGAACAAGGTGAAATGCAAGAGCAAGTACAAACAGGAGGGGCTCTTAAGTTGGAACAAATGTGCATGAACTCTTGGCATCTGACTCAGGAGGGTTGGTAGGGAATGGTATGAGTGACTGTGGGAAGGGTTGGTGAGTGTTTTAGTGTGTTGGCACCAGAGTAGGAGCTGCCGATCTGTGTGTTTCCTTTAGCAGCTTTCAAGGCACTTGTCAATTTTTTTATATTAACTTCATTCACATTTTAGACCCTGATCTTGCTGCCTTCCTTACCTTGTCCCATTGATGTCAGTAGGAGTTTGCTTAAGCAAAGACCTCACGGTTGGGTAGTATTTTATTGTCTCTTTATTCCAATGGTTGAGTTATTGTCCTTTCAAGAAGACATGTCTGAAACAATCAAAGCTGGCATGACTTTGGTATTGTAATAGGAAGGGGGCGGTATATGCAGTTGTGTAGTTATTACAATAGCATGTATATTT
This sequence comes from Alligator sinensis, assembly GCF_000455745.1. Taxonomy (NCBI): domain Eukaryota; kingdom Metazoa; phylum Chordata; order Crocodylia; family Alligatoridae; genus Alligator; species Alligator sinensis. The sequence goes on from NW_005842001.1 coordinate 2,508,948, forward strand.
TAAAGCATATGGTGACCCAGATAGGCCAAACAAAAACAAGTTTGGATGAAACTTCAAATTAATTAATTTTGTTGTATTTTCCTTGCTGGCCAGAGTCAAGTCCTTGGCTGATTTAAATTGGCAGAGCTCCATCAACCTCAGTGGAGTCTCACCATTTCACACCATCCTAGGATCAGGCCTAAAGTGCACACTGTTGTCTGATCAGAGCAGAGCAAGAGCCTGTGCAGAGCTACATGATAGAGTTAATGCAGCACATGCTGGACTAGTCACCAGCCCTGATTCTGACTTTACAGCACTGTCAAACCTGGTAGCTAATCAGAAGGAGAGGTGCCTCATGCCCAGACTGAGCTCGGTGGAAATGAGAACCTAGCAAAATTGAGGCCTAAAACAGGAGTGTTAACTCTGCTGCAACAAATGAAGTTTCACAATGTAAAACCTATGTAAATTAGATCAGAATTAGCCCTGCACTGCCAGCTCATGACTGTTTGCAATGGCCTTTCTTTTGCTTGCTTTTCTTTTGTATTTTCAAGAAGTTGTGGTCAGTCCATTTTAACCTACCAGTACTGTTTTGTAAAATACTGTAGATGTTGTGACTAATTCTTACTTGCCTGGCTCTATCCTGAGATGTGGGAAATGAGATCGTGTTTAAAGTCACAGATCAAGAAACAGTCGCTTAAGTTTCTTGTACCTGATCTAATTGACAAAACAAGAGCTTCCATAATATTTGTATTTCAGATATTGTACAAGAGTTGCTGTAAATCTAAATCTCTGTACTTCTCTCCTTTAGACTGATAAAATTGTGAACACTGTGAATATTCCTTCTGTGAAGGCTTTTGAATTGACAGTTTTGTATTCCTGTTTCTGCTAATGACTGCTTTTTTTCTCTGTCTATGACTATTTGGTAAATAAATATGTATTAATCAACTGAAAATGTAACTAAATATAATGTGTCAGAAACCTTTGAGCTATGACTACTGCTGTCTAAAATGTTTTAGGAATTGTGATAATTTTACCAATCGTGGAGCAAATTGTGCTCTTGTATGGCATCAAGAACATTTAAGGTAAACAGAATAACACAGCTGTATGTCGGGCAGCCCAAGATAAAATTAATATTAGGATAAGGGGAGGACTAACTTGTCTGTGGTCAGTGCAACCTCATGTCTACACTCAGATCAGGCTCCAAATGTATTTTTTTTATGAAAAGCTTTTGCATCCTATAGAAATATTTCTATCACTATGAGTTTCAATCAAGTTTCTCAACTGACATATCATGACCTCCAAGAAGAGGGGAGTGTCGTGAAAGATAATGTGGGGGGGGCAAAAAGTATTAAGAATTTTAGCTAAAGAAAAGAACATCCCACTCTCCACACTCCCTTGCCCCTAAAGGTGGAATATACTCTGCCAACCTGGAAGACCCATCCAAATAATGCAGCCATATCCATGATACGGATTCGACTCTTCCTTTGAAGGGACACTGGAAAGGTTTGACATCAAATAAGGAGTTTCCAACCTGAAAAGGCTGAGAAACACTGGGCTAGGGCATCTAATAGAAGTGTTTGCAAACCAGCAAATGATCCAGAGCAGAAAACTTTTAAGTGAGGCTGATCCTCCACCAAAAAGAAACTAACTTCGCTCCTGTTGATTATTCAAGGTGAGAGAAATCACAAAAGTAAGAGAGCACAGAATGGGGAAATGGGACTTTTTAGCAGAAGTGGCATTTTCAAACCATCGTGCGAAACCAGAAATTCACTGGGCCTTAGGTTTCACCCCTCACTTCTAAAAAACACCAAGCAGCTCACTCGCTGTCCAGGAATTTCACATTGAATCCATTCTGTAGAAAAAACACAATACACTGAGATATGGGAGCAAGGAATTGCAATGAGGTGGTATGCTGGTGTAACTAAAGCAAGCAGATATTGATTGACACCTTAGTCCTTTCTTGCTGGGATTCTTAGTCTCAAAGCTAATTATATACTTTGCTGCATCAGATTTATATGATCACCCAAGTGCAAACAACAGTGAAGAACAAGTGTAACGCTCTGAGAGCCATCATCTACTTCTCATCATGGACATGCCAGCCAAGAGACCACTGGTTATTACAATAATGAAGTATAATAGTTCCTGTTAAAAAGCCCATATTTATCAGTAGCTACCAGTGAATGACAAGTTATTTCCTGTTCTAACCACAGGAAGCTGCATTATCTCAATGTGAGGTTACACTTGTGTCCAACTACCATGAACAAGACCCAGCCTTGAATTTACTGTTATGGAACTCATTTTCATTTATAATGAAGGGCTCTATACATAGCCAGAGTGGTGGAAGGGCAAATGCAAGCCCAGTTCAATGTTACTGGCTTTGCTCACAGACACAGATGGGTGCAATGAGCAGGGATTCATCGTCATGCTTTGTGCTTGCCTGCTTGGTGGTTTTTTCTTCCAAACTGTAGTTTCTGCTTATATGCCACTATTGACACACCCTGCAGTGAGGAAGAGAAGAGGAGGAATGCCTCCAGGGGTGAAATCCTGGCCCCTGTGAAATGAGTGGCAAAATTCCCATTTGCTTCATAAGACTAAGAAATTCACTTATCATCCAGAATGCAAATGATCTTCTAACCCAGCTTTCTTGCCATTTTCCAGTTGGTCTAACAAAAGGTATCATTTTGGAACCAAAAATTCTAGTTTTTTGTATAACCCAGTTTAACATTCTTGGAGTCCTCCACGCTTGCAGAGGGAAAATGCAGCATGCATATATACTTGAACAACAGCAGCAATCTCTGGTATAGTTCATAAACTATTTTCTTCACCAGCATGATACTCTCCAGCCTTCTTATACACAGAGAAATCACACTGCTCCTTGCAACAAATAAACAGTTCTGTAGTTAGCTTGCAAGTCAAACAGTGAGCGGCGGCAGCAGATTTTTCCTAACAGCTCTGAGGCTGTGTGAGTGTCTACCTTCCAGCAGCAAGTTGTGAGATCAGTTCTTTGGGTCTCTATTAACAGAACATTTAATCTGCCGAAGTCTCAGTAACATGCTAGCTTTTACACTTAACATGTGGCTTTTGTAGAACATGGGATTACTAATGCGTTTTAGCTAATTGGAAAGAGAAAGAAGGAAAAAGGTCCAGTTTTGGGGAGACTTGTCTGAAGATTCTTAAAGAACAACAGTTTCTTTAACCTTTAAAAAAAATCAATCTGTTGTTTCTCCCAAATTGTGCCAGCTCCTCAGATTTTTAGGGATGTCTCCAAAGTACTGATGCAATTGAGCAAAGGTTTTAAGAGCCTGAATCACACCAGCCCAATGAGTAAAATGCTCATTTTGTACTGGAAAAATCAAAAGTGACGGTTACAAAATTGGTTCCACTGCTTTGATTGATTACTCACAATATTTAGCTCAGAATGATTAAGCCTGTTAAAATCAAAGCTGGTATGTAAATTAATTTTGGGAGGAGGGAATAATAAAAAAAAGGAAAAACTATTCAGTGGTAAATTGTTTATAACCAGAGTCAGAGATAGATAATCCTTTCAATATTTGAATAATTAAACATCCTGCGAGTTAGCATTTTGAGGACAAAGTGAAAAATAAAACCTCACAAAGATAATGTTATCACGGCTTCACAGGTTTCTGTTATCTTGAGATTAGCACTGCCCAGCAGGAAATGGAAGACCTGTTCTAGATTGTGTGCCCCTGCAGGGAAACCTTGCCTTGGGTCAAGGTTTGTGCCTGTTAATGAGGCTTGAATCATGCCAAAGTTCTTCAGACCTCAGGGCTCACAATGTAGCATGGGCAGGCAGGGCAGCTGATGCTTGGCCTGGCACCTCCCTAAGTTCCCCTAGGGCTAAACTGTACAGCAGTTAGAAACATCGTGGGCATCATTGTGTCAGTAAATGAATGCACAAGAGAAGCACACAGGAGGAAATGGGAACCTCACTCCTGGTAAAAGGAATAATTACATCAGCCAGAGGTTTCAAACAATGTCTTATGACAACCCTCACTGCAGACTATCCAGAGCACAACCAATGCAAACAGCCTTGCAGTGCTCTGTTTCTGTTAATCATTATGGAAAAAAGCCCTTGTGTTTGGTATTTCCAGTTTTCAGGGTGCACACCTGCAGTGTGCATGCCTTGTCACATAAGTGCTTGCAAACACATGGCTACTTTCGACCTAGCCCTAGTTGCATCGTTTTAACTCCCATGCATCTGAGGGCAGATCACAATCACAATGTGCAGGGAACAGCTGAGTGGCTCTCAATGGCTGCTGCCTATTTATGGTTACTCTTTTCAATTTGTTCTCCTGGACTAAGTATTTAACTAAGCTGTTGAAGGCCAGGCCCGCTTTAGAAATTCCTCAAGTAATTGTTGTGCACTACTACCTAGTCTTGCCTCTCCCATGCTCCCTTTAACTTGCTTCTTTTTGTAGCATGCAACAATTCAAGCGGACAGCACAAATAGGAATTCTTCATGAAGAGCATGCACTCTCAGAGAGGTAGCCGGTACTGACTGGAAGTGCCATTCCCTTCCTAGTATGTATTTTATCTAAGGCAACAGGAGGCTTGAACAGACTTGCAAGTTAGAGCACAGTAGTGCTATACCAGAGTACAACTCTGAACTATGCCTTTCGGTAAAGGCCCAGCTGCTTTGTCAGACACTTTTTTAGAAAACACTCTTGAAGGATGGGCTGAAGACTCTGAATTTGGAATTGGATTCAAGTTTCTATTGTCTTAGTACATAACAGTGTGTTGAGGCATATCTCCCCCTGAAGCAGAGATGTTGTTGAGAACATCAGAAACACAACTAATGACTGGAATGGTGGCCTCCTCAGGCAAGTGCCATTATTTTGGCTGATAGCTCAGGTATTGAAGTGGAGACCTCTAGGATTAAAGCCTAGATTCACCCTTGCAAATCAGGTACAGAAGAGGATGTATAAAAATCACGTTGCCAGGGGTCAAAGGAAGATCCGTAGAGCTGAAATCGAGCGGTGAGTCCTGGGGTTTTTTGCTTTTTTTTTCTTAAATGGCCAGAACCACAGCAGGCAGGGCAGCCATTGGGGGGGGGGGGGAGGCTAAGGGAGTGGGGGGCTTGTGCAGAGCCCCTCATGCAGCATGGGGTAGTGGGGGACAGTGGGGATTGCCCCCACCCGGCAGCACCTGGTGAGCCCGGACCTTTTTTTTTCTCAGTGCCGGGAGCTGGGGCAGGCGGAGCAGCCATTGCTGCCTGGGAAAGTGGGTGGGGGATGGGCCTGGCCTGGGTAATTCGGAGATTCAGCAGCGGCCAAATCTCCAAATCGGATTCAGCCAAATCAATTCGGGACAGTGATTCAAATCACCGAATCGAATCAGTGTGCCCTGAATCGGCCGAATCCGAAGCAAATACTAGCCGCTTCGCACAGGCCTATTTGCTCCCCATGAGGGGTCATCCAGTTTGAGCTAAAAGCAGCACCATGTTCCATTTACAGGGTTTTTGGAGTGGATGGGACTTGTGGTGTAACTCACCTTACCTCTCTAGTGAACACAAACCAATGTGCACTTAGGCATACCAAAGAGGCCGTGAACTCCTCAGGGCAGCAATTCAGGATATTGGGTCACCTGAGACTACTGCCCCGAAGTCTTTGCCTACTTCTAATGATGGACTGCTCTATTTCACTTCAAAATGCTTCCCGCTGCCTTTGTCTACCACTACCCTCCATACTATCAAGACATCAACACAGGGAATGTCTCCTTAAAGCCTGCATTGCTGATTCCTGGCTGGCTACTAAGGCAGGTTGAAGGTGAGATTCCACTAACATGGATTCCCCAAGAAGGAAAAGGCTCATAATAGCAGACAGAGAAATTAAATAGTCCAAAGAAGTAACTGCAGCTTGTAGATGTTTTTAAAAATGTATTTGGGTCCTGATAAGAGCTATACAGCTGTGGTCCTCTAGATGGTGCTAGAAACTAAACGTGCCCAGCACCCTGGGAAAACATGACTTTGTGCAATATAAGAACGTGTCATTTTTTTTATTAAGAAGTGACAAGTGCCAACATGGATTCTACGCGGTATTTGCACACCACTGCATCTCATTTATATGCTGCAGACTGAGAGCCACTCCAATAGCTTTGTGTGGATTTGTTCAGAATTGACTATAAACACGTAGCCCCACAGCACAAAGCACCAAACCATGAAGTAATTAAATTATGCCCACTGCCCCTACCTTAGTTACTCTGAAGTACCCACACTAAAAATCATGTATGGTGCCCCATCACAAGCTCCAATGACAAAAAGTGTTGGTTCCTCATGATAGGTATTTAGGATCTTGATGTCTTCTGTAGCATGATGATTATCAAGGACCTGGTTGGACCGTTCTCAAGCTATGTAGCCTCACAGTCTTTTTGGGCCCCTCAGGTGCTGAGGACTCAAAGAGCAAAGGTCACTAAAAATGCTGTCATCTATTATTGCCTGCCCTGAAAAATGTGTCCCTGCCATCCCAATGCAGACCTGGGTGTGGCAATCCATGTTTTTGTGACCTCCCTGTTTCAACATGTAGTAGTGACCTACCTGTTAAATGATCAAACCAGTGCAAACACATGACCCATCTAACTTCCTTTTGAGCAACAGACCAAATCATGGTCTTGGTCTCAAACTGTTGATGTCAAAGCTATGTCAAGAAGTATGCCTCCCTCCATGATCAGAATGTAGCATGGCACTGGAGATGGACCAGTGGAACTGCTGCAACCAGGGTGAATCACAGAGGAAGCAGGGAACAGAGCTGTTTCCAAGGACTGCAGAACCCCCTTCCAAAGGAGTTAAGACTCACAGTTGCTCTTATTACCTTTTCTACAAAATATTGCAGCTTTCTCCTAATACTATATACCTCCCCAAAATGGCTGCCTACAGGATAGGCTGGGCTTAGTATATAACTTTAGGCCCTTCAACTGGGCGTTTTCTGGTCAGTCTGGTACACCCTGCAGTAGTTCTACCTTGCTCCTATCTTGTTCCTGCCTTGCTCATGCCTTGCACCCCCAGAACTTCTCTCCTGCTTACCCTGTTGTGTATTGCGGACTTCCTGCCTCCCAACCTCTGGCCTGGCCTAGACTACAGACATGAATATCCTTATGAATTGGGAATTTGGCTCAGGTGCCTTGATTCTGACCCCTTCATGCAGCCTCAGCCTCTTATCTAGATTCCCTGCAGGCTCAAAACTTGTTTAACCTTGAGCTCCTCAAGACTGTTTATGCCTCAGTCTTTACAGAGAATGATCACTTTACAATGTGTGGGTCCTTTACTGGATAGGGGAGGCAACCTAGTGGCAGAGGATGCAGAAAAAGCTGAAGTACACAATGCCTTTTTCACCTCAATCTTCACAGGCAAGGTCAGTTCCCGGACTACTGCACCTGGGAAGGAGGTGAGCAGCCAGGAGTGGTGAAAGAACAGGTTAGGGACTATTTAGAAAAGCTGGACACGTACAAGTCCATGGAGCTGAACACAATGCACGTGATGGTGCTAAGGGAGTTGGTTGATGTGATTTCAAAGCTGCAAGGCTTTTGATATGGTCTCCCACAACATTCTCACAAGCAAGCTAAGGAAGTACAGGCTGGGTGAATGGACTGTCAAGTGGATCAAAAACTGGCTGGATCATTGGGCTCAGAGGGTAGTACTGAATGGCTTTATGTCTAGGTGGCAGCCAGTATCAAGTGGAGTGCTCCAGGGGTCAGTTAATATTTTCTGTTTTTGTCTTGTTCAATATTTTCATCAATGACCTGGAAGATGGGATGGAATGCACCCTCAGCAAATTTGCAGATGACACCAAGCTGGGGGGCATAGTAGGTACACAGGATTGTAGGGCTAGGATTCAGAGAGATGTTGACAAATTGGATGATAGAACCAAAAGAACTATCACGTGGTTCAATAAAGACAAGCGCAAAGTCCTGTGCTTAGGATGGAACAATCGCATGCACTGGTATACGTTGAGGACTGACTGGTTAAGCAGCAGCTTTGCAGAAAAGGACCTGGGGGTTACAGTGAACAATAAGCTGAATATGAGCCAACAGTGTGTCTTTGTTGCAAAGAAGGCTAACGACATACTGGGCTGCATCAGTAGGAGCACTACTAGCAGTCAAGGAAGTGATTATTCCCCTCTATTTAACACTGGTGAGGCCACATCTGGAGTACTGTGTCCAGTTTTGGGCCCCCCCACTACAAAAAGGATGTGGACAAATTGGAGAGTCCAGTGGAAGGCAGTGAAAATGGTTAGGGGGCTGGGGCACATGACTTATGAGGTGAGGCTGAGGGAACTGGGCTTATTTAGAGAAGAGAAGACTGAGAGGGGATTTATTAGCAGCCTTCAACTACCTGAAGGGTGGTTCCAAAGAGGATGGAGCTGGACTGTTCTCAGTCATGGCAGATGACAGAACAAGGAGCAATGGTCTCATGTTGCAGCAAGGGAAGTTTAGGTTAGATATTAGGAAAAAGTCTCTCACTAGGAGGGTAGTAAAACACTGGAACAGATTACCCAGAGAGGTTGTGGAATCTCCATCTTTGGAGGTTTTTAAGATCCAGCTAGACAAAGCCTTGGCTGGGATGATATAGTTGGGGGTGGTCCTGTTTTAAGCAGGAAGTTGGACTAGATGACCTCCTAAGATCCCCTCCAATGCAATTTTTCTATGATTCTATGCTAATAATTATGTTTGTGGACAGATTACAGTCAGTCTGCAGCACCCAAAGATTCTTCTGTGGAGAGGGGCATCTTTGGCTGATCTTCAGGGTAGTGGTTTTGCACAGCCCTACTGTGGGAGGACCCACTCAAGAGGTCTGAGGGTTTGGCCCTGCCTATGCCTGTGGAGATGGATTTAATTTATTTCCAAGCTGGCAAGTGTGACCACCTCCCACTTGCTGGTGATATTCGACCACTACTCATCTTCCTTGTTACTCTTCTTATATGCTCTCCTGCCATGCCTTTGATGTTGGAAAAAACAAAGAAAGAGGAATATGTACTGGAAGGTGAGATCTTTCATTTGGTTAATATCTAAGTAGTGGCTGTGGCCTCTTCATAGGGCTCCTGTATCCCTACACCCTGTCCTCACCACACCACAGAGCTCTGCTAGGCCAGTAACTTGTGTCATTACTGTCCATCCCCTAAGCACCTTCAAGTGACTCACTTCAGATTAGTTGTCTGGTTCAACCTATACGTCAGCTGTCCCTGATCTACAAAATGGAGATTTAGCCCAGTCTCTATTGTCCCAGATATTAACACCATTCATCCTTTTTTTCATGAACAAGGCCACACATGACTTGCCAAGCCCCCCTGAGTCACGCTAATTACCCGGTCATACTACTTAATTCCTTCTTACTATCATGACCTCCATTCATAGGATACTATGGCTTCCATGTCTGTCACAGCAGCAGTTTGTCAGTGCTTCATCAGCCACCCTCATAGTCTCCACTTCATGCTTGAGGCATCATAGAGTCTCAGTACTTTAGTCGTCACTGTCTTCAATCGTTTAGACTCGCTAACTCTTCTAGCTCTCCACTTTAAAGCCCATGTTGCAGCCCCACACCTTCACCTCACAGGACACGCTAGATTCACTTACTAATCCCCAAGCTAATTAGCAGGCTCTCCCTCCTTGCAAGTCCCCAGGAGCCTAGCCCCATTCCTCTTTCCCATAGGTAACCCAAGCAGGACTCACCAAGGTTCACTGTTCACTCACCAACTCGGGCTTCACCCACCATCTAGTCATCTGTGGTAGGTGTCTCTGTCTTCATCTTAGTCCCCAGGCTATCTCCCAATCTTGACACTAATGAATCTGATTGCCCCACTGTGCCTCCTTACAGGCTGCAGGAGCCACAACTCTCCTGGGTGTTCCTTCTTCAGAGCAAGTGGCCTTGGGCCAACCCGGTAACTTCCAGGTTTCATCCCAGAACCAATGAGGAACCAGTACCATCCCCATGTGTTCCCTGTTGCCGGTTGTGAGAGGCAATCAAAGACACCTGGGGTAGTAATAATGGGTATAGCCTCATTCCTTTAATTTGCTTTTTCCATACAAGTAAGCTTCTTCTGACACTAGTGAGTATCAGAAGAAGCTCTCCTAATTGTAACAGGCACCAAGGTGTGTGTCCTGTTACAGCAAGAAATATTACACTTTATAAAAGCACAAGTGCAAATGCAGTAGCTAATAGGAGTGCCTCATTTGACAACATCCAAAGCAAAAACTAGTGAAAGGGTCAGGAGCCTGATCTGCTGAGATGTCAGCAAATGTGATTCTGTCACATTAAAATGCATCCATGTGTATTTCCTGCTGGACACATTTGCCTGTATCAGCAGTCTCAAGCTCTTCAAAAATCCTCAGTTAAAGATTCTTCCCTGTTGTCACGGAATATGGTTGTTTTGAAAACATTTAAAAATGAAATCCAGCATATTCCTTACTTGTTTGGTCTCTCAAATACATTCACTGCCTCAAAAGCTGTTCCCAGGAGGCTGCATAAGCTCTCAAATGAGTCACTGCAATACACCTCTCCACTCTGTTTCATTGCGGACCATATCTGTATGACATCAACTGGACTGAATAAAAATTGCTTACAAACTCATTTCCTGCGACAGAATGATCACATTATACACAGTTATACACTCTAGGAATTTCTCCTGAGATCCAGATGGGTACAGATGGGCATGTCTGTGCATCCACTGTGTCTTCAGGGGAGTGAATCATTCATTCAAACCTACGTGCTAACTCCAAACCGTGTGTGTGTGTGTGTGTGTGTGTGTGTGTGTGTGTGTGTTGAACTGCTTAAGCTGCTTAGTGGCCTAAAAAGCCTGAATCATCCAAATTATTCTGAACTAGGTTTCTGCTGTGTTTCTGCATTTTCTTGGCCTCTCTGTTTCATTATTATTGTCTTAAGCATTTCAAAAAGACTGATTTACAATAGCTCCCCACGAAAGTTCCCATGGAGCTAAGAGAGGTTGTTTCTAACAGAGATTTGAAATAAGTTCAAAATCTGGTTTGCCACATCCACCAGGTTCCTAGAATCAATGGGAACTGAAATCACATATTATCCTCATTTCTATTTCTACTGCAGCAGCACCTGAGCCCAAGCCACAGACCAGGCCATCTCTGGGCAAGCACTGAACAAAAAGATGTTGCAACTTCAGTAGAAGACAATAAGGAGAACAAGGAAAACAGAAGACAATGCTTTTGGTCACCAAGATGGACTCTGGTCTCATGCTCAATTTATCTTCCTCTAACTTTAGAAAATGCAGTAGCAACAGAAACAAGGATAATATTTAATTTCAGTTCCCTTTGATTCTAGGAATCTGGAACAGATAACATCTTGTAAAGTGATTCTATCAAGCCCACAAAGCTGAGGCTTCTGCTGAGTTATAGTGCCAGGGGGCTTCTGTGGTGTTTTGGCATCATAGGCCTTTGCCCATGCAGTAGCCAAGTTGTGGAGAGAAGTAGCAGCCACTGGGTAGCGGGGAGAAGCAGCGGTGACTGGACCAGCCCACCTCAGACCAAGCTAGGTAATTTTTGCCCTCCTCTCCTGAACTGTTGCCAACTCCTGCTTTAAACATCAAGTAGCTCTTCTAAGGACTTGGTTACACACTAAAATTGTACCACTTTATCAACAGTATACATACAATATACAAACAGGCTAGTTTAAAAGAGCATTACTCCCACAAAATTATGAGACAGTTGTACCAATATGAAGTTGCTTGTGATGGTATAGCATGGACTATAAATATAGTTGCTGAATGATCTGTAGAAGTAAGAAATTGTTAAATCAGTTTGTGTGTGTGTGTGTGTGTGTGTGTGTGAGTTAAATGCTGACCTAGAAACTGACTACACAATTTAACTAAAAAGCCCACTTGCTTATTGAAGGAGGTAGACCAGTACAAAAACTGTATTTAGAGTAGACTATACAAGCAGACCAGGGGAATTATAGAAAAATGTTCGTGCGTATCACTTAAGAGAATGTATATGCAAACAAAGGGTGGCCAGCAATGCTATTGATTGTTACGATAGTAATAACTTTAGCAGGTCGGAGTAAAGGGTGTTCAGTGGCTCTCACCATTGTTCCAGCACTTCTTGCACTGAAATCCATGGGAGGTTAACCACTGTCTAACCGCTAAACTAATGTTGAGTGCTTTTAAAAAGCCAATCCTACTACAGCCCTTTCATCTTGAAAACTCCTTAAACACCTTACAGACTACAAATGTTCTGTGCAGGAATTACCTTTCAGACAGACCACATCTGGGGTAGAACTCAACAGATGCTGAATAGCAACAAGGCATGTTAGGAATAGGATGTTCAGTGGTGCCGCAGTGGTGGGCCTAAATCTGAACCTCTTGATGTCAAGGACTGCTCAATGGGGGCAGTGTAAGGCTGAGGCAATGTAATGTTGTGTGCTATGGAAAATATGAGTATAAAAAAAGTGAACATTGCTTCCAACTGTCAATACAGGGGGTGAGGGGGATTTTATTACCCACATTTGAATTTGGCTATAATGAAATATCTGCTGCCCCATAGAATCTGTAAAGCCCCGCAATTACAAGTGGTCAGAGAGAGCTCACATCAGTGCTCCTGCTG
>NW_005842001.1:2521533-2526609 GCF_000455745.1 Alligator sinensis
TAGGGATGCTCCATTTGTTCTCTCTCTCTCTGCAAGGGACTTCCTTTCCTTGTCAGAAAGAGAAGAGCCATATGAGCTAGAGCAGCAGAGGGAGAGAGAGTCTGTGCTTGACCTTTTTCCAAGAGAAAAGACTGCTCATGTTAGGCAGAACTTTAATGTAGTAGCTGCTTTTGCAGCGCATTGCATCACGTCATTCTGACCTGCTGCCTTTGGGTCCATTTCCTGAAAGTGTTTTTAATCAAGGTCAAAGGAGTCATTTCCCTTTACATCATTTTCTCCTGCCCTGTAAGTATGTTGGAGGCATGGCAGGATATCAAGGGCTTTCCTGAAATCCACATACATTTTATTCCTCATCTGCCAACTCATAAGACTCAAGTACATTTGTTAAATAAGGAATTTCCTTTGGTGAAGCCAAGCTAAAGGTCCTTTGCTAAATTATACAGGGTTTTTTTCTAAATAGCCAGTAACTGAATCTGTTACTCATATTACCAATCTCCTAACTCAAGTGAGACTACAGTAAATCTGGAGTTGAAAGAAACTTAATTGATTCCTTTTTCCAAGAGAGGCATTTGCTCCTGCCCAATCTTCTGGTGCTACCGGAATATTATCCATCCCAGTGTTAAAGCATCTTGAGTTGGGAAGCTCTCAAAATAATATTTAAAATAGTAGAACCTTATGGCTGCTATTTATTTGTCTTCTGGTTTATGAGCCTTTCAATGGATACAATTTTAAGCTTGCTTTCTGCAAGAATCCTTTCTTTAACAAGACCTAATCAAAAGACTCCTGGATCTGGGGGTTTAAGAAAAACCACCAAGTATCCCGAGACTTGTGATTAAAACATTAAACTTGGCCATGTTTCCTCTCCAAGGCCCAGAACCCGTTTGGAAAGACACTGCTATCGGAGTGGACTAGCAAAACCCAAAATGCCAGTTCACTTTCCCTTTCAGCATCCACTCTCTGTCACTGTGTGACACAGGATACTGGGCAAGATGGACTTATGGTCTGACCCAGTAAATGGCAATTCATATGTTCTTATGCCACTTAAGTCCCACATTGTCCTCAAGATGATATTAAAGTAGGCCCTAGTTCTGCAGTTCTTATCCTATCTAGACACAAGACTCACCCCTCATTAGACTCAAGACACTACTCAAAAAATGCTAGCTCTTAATTCCACTTGTTTTTTGACTACAAAAAAAAATGGAGCAATTCATTTGTTGCAACATCTCAGAAAGACCACAGCAGGTCCGACAAGTGTTTGACACTATTTGGATTCCTATTTGAAATCTCTGGGTTTATCGTGTGATTCATGTAGGTGTTTGCACACCAAACAGTGGTAATCTTGCGTGGCACCCTCAAAAGGATCATCCTAGTTGAGAATCACTGACCTAGATGATGTGCATACCTTATGCTGGTTCTTCAACTTAATTCATTTCACCTCTGCATTTAATAGGCATCAAGCATTTTGTTAACAAAATCCAAGTGGGCTCTGTCTAATTCTTCACTGCACAAGAACATGGGCTTCTGCTCTGCATGTGCTTATTACTTCAGGATGAAACAGCAGCTATTTTGGTTGTTTTTACTGTCTTTAAAATGAAAGTAAGGCTAACATTCTGTGCAAGAGAGGGCATGACCATCTTGTTCTAAGGCCGTTCAAAATAGGAGTGACAACCAGAGAAATGGAGATACCAAAAACAATAATACAAGTAGACAAGTAATTTTGGCTAGGGGATACGTTCCTATTAGCTATGTAGCCCTGCAGAAAAAAAGTTATTATTTTACAAAGATTTAGCAGTCAAAGAATTTGAGAACCTTTACATCCAGCAGGAAATATATGCTCCACTAGCTACATTAGTATTTTTCAGGATTATCTGTGGGTACTTGCAGCTCAGCGTTATCTGAGTTCTCACAGGGAATTGTAGTAGTTAGAGCTGGAAAAAAACTCAAAAGGGTATTATTTTCAAGAGCAGCCAAGTTGACTTGGAAGTCTAAGCCACATTTTCCCCCAAAGTGACTGAGGCTATTATATCTATTGATTATCAGATTTCAGATCCTGAGGCCTGGATCTTTAAATGTGTTCAAGTAGTTAATTCCTACTGACCTTAAATGGCCAAAGTATCTAAAGTCACCATTGAAAATAGGACTTAGACATCTAAGTCCCTGAGGTCCTTTTAACAATTTTACTCCTAGTAGACTGTTGAGTCCAGTAACTCACTCCAATAGTATTTTATAGCATCCTGAAATATACTTTACTAGTTAAATAACCTGTAAGTATGAAAGAACAATTAATGGTTCTGATTATATTTTCCAGATATTTCATTTGCATGTTTGTAATTGCCCACTCTGTTTGGCAAGGTGCTCTCATACTCAGGGCTGAGGTATGTACACGCTGTCCACATATGTCACAAGATTCTGACAGAAATGACAATTTTCACCTCATCTGGCCACAGAAAGCAGTTTATAGCTGTGACCAAACACAAGTGCATGGCAATAAACAGCTTTAAAATGGCTGATTGGGTGAAAAATCTGACCCCTCATTGCATGAGGTATCAGATAAAGATGTTACAAAATGTAGCATCTTTTGTAACTTGTGTCTGCCCAGCTACCAGCCTGTCAACATTTTGAGAATGAGAGGGAGAAAGGGAGTAGAGGGAGTTCAGTCTGGGGGGGTTTCAGAGGGTGAGGCAGCTGTATTACAGCCCCCCTGGGGTGGAGCCGGGGGGGCTCCAATTCCCCCATCCCACCCTTCAGCACCAGGTGGGAAGCCCCATGAATGAGCTCCCTCTGCTGCCTCCTCCCCACCTCCCATTGTGAAAACAGGGAGCACTGGTAGAGAGCCTGGCTGTTGCTATGGGAACTTGGCTGCAGGCTCCCAGCTGCAAGTAGATTCCCCTCCTCCCTGCAACCAACAGTGAACTTCTGTTTGGTCTGGGGTAACGTTGTAACTCAGAGCACTTTGTAAAAATTGTTCTGAGTTGTAGCTGGGAGCTGCACTTCTGTCTGCACCCACAGTGCCTCAGTGTTGCAGGATTAGTGATTAGTTTATTTCTAAATACCTTGTGACAAGTCCTTCTATAGCTGAGCTACATGAGATTCACAATGAAATCAGTAGCAGAGACGGAGATTTTCAAAGCTGCAGAAGTTTAGGTATCCAATTATTATTACTTCAGTCAAATTTCCTATGTAGCTTTGAAACTTCTATCCATCACATTGAGCAAACGCTTAGGAGGCAGATGGTTGGAGAAGAGGTATAAGTAACAAATTCAAAGCAAATCTGCTCACGTTCCTTGAAATGCCTAATTCATAAACAGTCTGATCAGAGGATTGACATGGTCATTAGCAGAGTTGCTTTCCTGTTAGTAACATGGCAATAGCGATACAAATCTACTTGCAGAATCACACCCAATACATTTATCCTGGTGTGACGGTTTTTAAATCTTCTAAAGTGTAAATATCATGGATATAGAAGTATGGGACAATGTTTTGAATATTTAATCCTGCAAGCATTTGAGGACACAGAGAAGATCCTGGAGAGGGCACTGATTGAGATGTCAGATTATTACCTAAATAATTATCTCAAACCCAACCCTAGCAAAACCCAAATCTGTACTTTTCATCTGAGGAACTGGGATGTGGAATGACACCCGAATGTCAGCTGGGGTGATCAGAGTCTCGAACTTCAGAAACACCTGGTCTACTTAGGGGTAACACTGGACTGTACATTTTGTTACAAAAAGCACATATTAAATACCAAAGCCAAGGTCACCACACGAAACAACAATCTGCGTAAGCTCACAAATTCCAAGTAGGGAGCACATTCATCCACCATACACACTACTGCCTTAGGACTTTGTTTCTTTGTGGCTGAGTATGCCTGTACCACTTGTGGATGCTCAAGTCACAGTAAAATTATTGACATTGCCCTAAATGATGCATGCAGAATTATAACAGGCTGCCTAAAACCCACCCCTGTTCCCTGCCTATATGTACTATCTGGCACAGCACTCCCTTACATCAGGAGAAAAGTAGCAGGTGTCATTGACTGGCAGGTACAAGAGTCAGATGACCATCACCCACTATAGGGATGTCAACCTGTTGTCCCTCATCAAGAAATAGTTTTTTGTCCTCTACCCTGCCACTGAGCACATCACCAGAATCAGCCTGAACTACCCTCTGGCAAAAAGAATGAGAGAAACTAGACGACAAAGCTGTTGAATGGAGCCGCTTAGGAATTACCCCCAGTAAGGAGTTAGAATTCGGCTCAAACAACAAATGGCATACAAGCCTGAGCAGATTGAGAGTGGGTCTTGGAAGATGCTACAGTCTCATGAAATCATGGGACCTCTGTGCAACTGACCAATGTGTTTGTTAGGAGAAGCAAACAATGGATCATCTGAGATGCCCTGTAGCGGGCTTTAAACTAGGCTCGTCAGGGGGAGGGGAAGATGAGGGCAGGGGAAGCTGTGGACCACCAAACCCACAAGGACAGCCCAGCCTGAAGAAAGAGAGCATTGGGAACCTGAAAGCCATGGGGAGGCCAGCACTACGACACAGGTAAGAAACGAGAAGGTAAGAAACAAAGGGCCCCTTGGGACTTGGAGTGGTGGGGCAGCAAAGGCACCAGTCGCAGGGCTCAAGTGCCTATATACTAATGCTAGGAGCATGGGAAACAAGCAGGATGAACTAGCGCTCCTGCTTGCACTAAACACCTATGACTTAGTGGGGCTAATGGAAACCTGGTGGGATTCATCCCACGACTGGGCAGTACATATTGAGGGCTATAGATTGTACAGAAAGGACAGGGTGGGGAAGAAAGGGGGAGGGGTTGCGCTCTATGTCAGTGAGCAATATACATTAACCCTCATCAAGACAGAATCCAAGGATGAGGAGGTAGAAGGATTGTGGGTTAGGCTACATGGGGGGCAAGGAGAAAGGGATTTGGTGGTAGGGGTCTGCTACAGACCCCCACATCAAGGGGAAGAAAGAGATTCGGGGCTCCTGAGGCAACTCTCGGAGACCATAATAGCTAAAGAGGCGGTAGTCATGGGGGACCTAAACTACCCGGACATCTGCTGGGAG
>NW_005842001.1:2528283-2531417 GCF_000455745.1 Alligator sinensis
AAAACCAAAAACTTGCTACCAAAATAAAAATGTTTAAAGCTTATCTTATGTCTGAGCTCACATTTATCTATAGGGAATAGAGAGGAGAGAAAAGGTCAGAAATGGTTGGGGAAGGGGAGGGAATGCATTTTAAAATAAATCCAAAAAAAGAAAAAACTGGGGATTTTGCTACAGGATAACCTGGAGAGAGGGTCGAGAGAAGGGTCACTCATATGGTTAAGGGCTTGCAGGCCAAGCCCTATGAGGAGGGATTAGGGCACCGACCTCTTCAGCCTCCGCAAGAGAAGTTTGAGAGGCGACCTGGTGGCTGCCTATAAGTTCATCATGGGGGCACAGAAGGGAATTGATGAGGCTCTGCTCACCAAGGTGTCCCCAGGGGTTACAAGAAATAATGGCCATAAGCTAGCAGAGAGCATATTTAGACAGGACATTAGAAAGAACCTTTTTACAGCTAGTGTGGCCAAAATCTGGAATGGGCTCCCAAGGGAGGTGGTGCTCTCCTCTACCTTGGGGGGCTTCAAGAGGAGGTTAGATAGGCATCTAGCTGGGGTCGTCTGAACCCAGCACACTTTCCTGCTTATGTAGGGGGTCAGACTCGATGATCTATTGAGGTCCCTTCCGACCCTAACATCTATGAAACTATGAATCCATGAATCCATGAATCACAATGCGCCCCACAGGATCTGGCAACACCAACAACAGAAGCAGTGGCCTGTGCAGAATATTGGGAATTGGCCATGTTAGAAAAGTTGGATTGGAGACACAATGAAGCAGAATATCCCTCTGATGGAATTTTGTTTAACGATGACTTTTGTCACTGTATTTTGTAGTTGACGAAGAACACTTTCCATGTTGTGGTTAAGGTTTCCAACAACCAGGTTTCTGATGCCTGAGAAGCCTAAATTTTCCTGGAACATATAGGCTGAACAGATGATAGTAGGGAGAAGGAGGAGTGGTGCCGAGGGAACAAGTTCCCCTATCAATATTTTTTGCTCTGTATCACTGATGGATGTGTATATCCATAAAGCAAGTTGTGGCATCACTCATTTTTCACCATGTCTCACATTCATAGGTTGATGATCTTTGAACAGCAGTGTTGTGTTGATTCTGGGATGTTTTTGAAACAGTCCTTTTATCTTTTCTGTTGCCCACCTTATGCATGTCTAGCAAATAACACTATTCCATAAAGGATTTGTTTTAAAGAGCTGATTTTAAGATATCCTAAGTAATGACCAGACCATCTTCATTATGCCATCACAAGCATGTTTGCTCACCAGAGGACTTCAGTATTTGGGATTTAATCTTGCCATCTTATTTTCATTAATTTTCTCAGGCAACTTAGATAGGAATAGTCCATCTTCTTGACATGGTGGCAGTGAGCTGTCCATGATTTGCAAGCATAGACTAGACACAGAATACTACTTTGTCTTGCAGTTTCAGTTTTGCCTATAACATTGTGCCTTTCCCATCCCAAAGATATTCATACACTCTTGTGAAGAATGCACTGGCTTTAGCAAGCTAAACATTACATCATTAGTTTGATCTGTGTATAAGAAAACTACTCCCATCAGGTGAAGTCACCCACAGTTTGAAGCACATGCTCTTTGTGGTGATAATTGTGGCATGTAGGGTTTCTTGGGAGCAGACTGGTACATAACCTGTCTTCTAAGGACTACTGATAAATTCAAAATGTGAACATAAGCTGCAGAGTGGTTCATGGTCTTGACTTAGCACATCTCCCTGGGAATGGGACCCACAGCACAGTCATCAGCATACAGAAAACCTCACCGTTTCTCAGATATTGTTCACAGACATCTGATATTAAACAGCTTTTCATCAGTCCCAGATCTCATCTGAATACTTATATCAAGATCACATAAAACATCTAACGGTATGGCAGCAAATAAGACACTGAATACTGTGATTGCAAGATGCAGCCTTATTTTGCTGAAAATGTGTTGGAGATATTCCCATCTTCCATCATTCTTGCCAACATCTCATCATGAATTCGTTTAACCATTGTAATGAATTTGTCAGGACAGCTACTCTTAGGGGGAAGCTTCTGTAAGCCTTCTCTGCTGACTATGACACATGACGTTAAGACCGAAAAAGACACAGAAGAGGTCAGTGTTCTGCTTTCTACATTTCACTTGTATTTTCCATGCTGCGGAGATCATATCTGTTGTGTCCCTCCCTTCTCTGAAACCACAGACTGTCAGACAAAAATTTCTCAGCTATGTGGCAAGTACAGTAAACGAGCATGATTCTCACAAGAAATTTACCAGCAACCACCAATAGGGAAATTTCCCCAATTACGTATCAAATTTGAACTAATTACCCCTCTTGCTTGTATATGCAACAGAAGCATCTTTGTGTGTGTGTGTGTGTGTGTGTGTGTCACAGCAACCAAAAGAACTCATGAGACATTAGGATAAAATCAGAGCTAGGGGCTTTGCCATATAAGAACAACACTATTGCTTTTCCAGTCTATGAAATAGTATATTTGCTCATAATTTCCACGATGGCATGGTGAAGTTGCTGATCCATAGCTTCAGCGCTTATGCTGGATTCCTTATTGAATAGATTTTTATGCAATCAACTCATTTTTCTAAAATTTAATTCCTTTCAATCAAGGCTGTTTCCATTTGAATTCATAGCATAAGTTAAATCACTTGGGTGAAATACATACAGGATGCATCTACAGATGCGCTTTACTGCAGAGCTGAATAACTAGCTCTGCAGTAAAGCATCACTGTCTATACATGTGCCCCTATTAGAGCGCAGTAAATTAATTAAGTATACTCTAGGATAGTACTGTCTGGAACCCGTACTCTCCTATGGCAAAGGTATTTAGTGCACTGAAATGCACATGTAGACAGTGACTAGGGCTGGCTGGGGCATGAGGGTGCTACAGTGTGGGGTGCTGCTTGCAGGCTAGCCCTGCACTGTAGCACCCTCATGCTGCAGCCAGCCCCTCCACAGCATGTTGAACTGGGATGGAGCAACTCTGGGCTGGCAGGCTGACCCCACCAGCCCCCTGTCCTAACCCCACAACCCGATGCCAGCTGGGACTGCTCCTCTTTGGCTCAGTGTGCTTTGGTTCCGGGCACACATGTAAACACTGTGCCCAGCAG
>NW_005842001.1:2531427-2542959 GCF_000455745.1 Alligator sinensis
TGGAGTGCTAATTGTAAGTGTAGATGCACCCACAGCATATGAAAAGCATCATACATACATTATACAATACTCTTCATACAGTGTATGTCTTTTGAGTCAAAGTGTAAGTGTAGTACACTTGCTTTCTTGTCTCCAGATATCAAGGACAGCTCTCAGTTTAGATCAAGGCATGTTATGTATTATAAAGAACATTTTCCTGGATATTGATGTCTTCTCATTCATCTAAGACATATTAAAGGAGATGTTTCTAATCAGGTAGCCTCCTTATATCTTCAGTATTCTCCTCAAACCAATCTTGATGTTTCCAGACTATTCCAAGGTGTTTGATGTAGCTATGTAAACAGCATCCTTAAAACACCTCTAGTCAGCTCCAGTGTCACCAAAGGTTGTATTGAAAACATCCAGCAGGATTTCCACTGCTTTGTATGGCTTTTTTCTTTCTTTTTTTCTTTCTTTTTTCTTTCTTTTGTTTTTTGCAGTATCAGTCTTCAGCCTATTGGCAATTAATTTCTTCAGAAGCTTTTTCCCTTGACGTCTTATAGATGGTTTGGCATGGATGTTGCATGAATGAAGTAATGATCTGTCCACCACCCAATTCTTCTTATGAGCCTGGAATTCTGACATGATTAATGCTTCTGCCTGAGAGCGATATCATTGATCAAATGCCAAGGTGTGGAATGATGGTACATCTAGGTAGTTC
Source organism: Alligator sinensis (assembly GCF_000455745.1). NCBI lineage: Eukaryota > Metazoa > Chordata > Crocodylia > Alligatoridae > Alligator > Alligator sinensis. Next base: position 2,532,128 of record NW_005842001.1, read on the forward strand.
TCTTCTTAATTGGGATCATGAATGATTGTGTTTGTAATGATAAAATTGTTGCACTTTCTCAGCAGTAATAGATCCTTCTTGCTGCACTTTCCAATGACATGTTTGCCAATAATACTGTGTCAACTATTAGGGGTTTGACCCAACACATGTTTCAGATTACCCAGGACAGTAAGTTAGTTCTCTCTTTTACCTAAAATGTGGTATATTCCAGGTATTTGTACAACTTATCACTGACCTCCACTGAGTTTGTAGCTGCACAGGCAGTGATGATGGTATAGCATTTCCCAGGGGGTGCGCCTACATATGCAAATGCTGCTGGATGCCATCCTGGGCAGGCATCTCCATGTGCACACATTTGGGAGTAGATCTGTTCCCAATGGGAGCAGCCTGGAAAGGGCTGATCCCATCTTGCTCTGCTCCCCTGGAGCAATTAGGCTCCCCCTGGGTGTTTGCCTCGGGGCTGGCAGGGAGAATGGGGCCAGGGAATAACTGTCTCCTGGCTGGCGCTGAGAGATTGCTTGTTGGTCAAAAAAGTGTTAGTCTGGACCTGTTTGTTTGTTTCAGATTTCTGCATTCAAAGAAGCAAATATGATTTTCTTATTGATGTGACCGCTGTAATGGAATAACTGTCAGCTGTGGTGGGCTGACCAGAGTGAATGTGAAGCAGGTTGTCAAGGTACTTTGTCCGACCCTTTCCTCAGACTGTGGAGGTGAGTAGTGAGGCTGCTTCATCACCCATGGGACTATAAAAGTCCTCTGTTGTATCACGACAGTGAAGAGAGACTCCATCCTCCATATCACTTGTATATAGGTTTGTTGCTTTGTGGTTCACCTATTGTCACAGGACTTTAAAAAGATGGCAAAAAGAGTGAAATGAAACAAAGCTATGTGTGAACTCGATTCTTGTGAAAATGAATTGTAGTGCATCCACCTCACTCATCTAGATCCAATGCCAAGACACAGTAGAGATGGCAAGAGTTGAGTTTAGCAGCAGGGACTGGCTGGCAGTATCTGACACATCTAAAGACTGATGCCCTAACCTGATGACCTACACCAAGCCATGCTACAGTGCCTTCTATCCAAAGGAAACTAGCATAATTGTTGAGTCCACCTCTTCCACCATTGTAGATTTTGTTCACAAGACGGAGATGGATGTGTCTCTGTGCTACAAGGACATCCATCCAAGTTTTACCCTTTATTCAGTTTGGACAACAAGCCAACACAGTTGTCCAGGGTATGGCTGTGGCTGTGTATAGGTGACTACATGGAGCCATGAGTGGGAGATTGAATGTTACTGGAGAGGCCTATCCTGCCTTCTGTCTGACTTCAGACAAACACATATCTACCTCTCAGTGACAGAAGTGCATTCATAGGATGCAGCTGACATCTAAATAGATGTTCTTCTCCTTTAGCTCCTTGTTGCAGGGCACTAAGTTGTGCCTGCCCCGTTAAGGGCAGAAACTGGCTAGAGAGAAGGCCCTAAGAGCCAGGCAGAAACCCCACAGGTGCAGGTAACTGTGGCAGCAGGCTAATGAGGGAATTAGCCTGCACCTGCACCTGGTCAGCTGACCAGAAGAAGGTAGGGCCTTGGGCACATATAAGCGCTGGGGCTGGGACTGAAGGCAGTTAGTGCTCTGGCAGCTGCCAGGGGGAGTGGGGTTGGTGCAGAAAAGCTCCATGGAGATGCCTGGGTGCCTGTTCTGCTGCTGGTGAGACTAATGAGCTTTAGGAGCTCCTAAAGTATCTGGGCCTAAGAAGCACACATTGTTGAGGGAGAAGCTTGCCTCCTTAAAGGGATAGAGTGTGACCTCCAGTGTTATGGTTGCTGTTACGTTATAGCCCAGGGGCTTGTATTTACATTGTTAGCCTCAGTCTGGTTCACTGGATTCAACTATCCGCGAGGAGAGGCCTCATTGGGGCACACTACCATGTAGAGCCCCAGTACTAGAGGGCACAGCGGAGAGCCTAGCTCCAGTGAGGGAGCACGGACAAGGGCCCAGTGACGGCAGAAAGCTGAGCTAGACTAAGGCCTTGGGGGACAGTGTTTGAATGCCAACTGCAAGGCATGGGGTGTGGTAAAGGGGCAGTTTCAGAGCCATGCATCTAGCCCACAAGGCTCAGGGTGTCTTGAGAGGCACAGACTCTGAGTGAGTCCTGGTAAGGAATCCAAAGGCAGCAGGATCTAGAGGGATTCAGCAGGCCTGTGGCCGCACAAACTCACGGGCAGCCTCCCAACTTCCTATTTCAACCAACAAGACCTGGCTGGTGAGATGAGAAGGCACCTGCAGGGCAGGGCAGGCATGGTCACAGACACCTAAGGGCACCACGGCCAGCCTTGGGGACCCCTCACTGTGACGTTCCTGTAGCTCCGGGCCAGTTTGTAAATCCCTATGGAAACTTCCTCTTGAATGGCTGTTTGTTTATATTGACTTGGCCTTTGTAGGTGAAGAGGCTGCCCAAGGTCTGAGAGATCTTTCCTGGTACTGGGGAGGGTGCAGGCAAAGGGTAGAGGAACATGGGGGAAGAAGCAAGAGCAAGAAGCAAAAGAGGGTGACAGGAAGTGAAGCCCAGTGCTGTGTGAGTATAGGAGAGCGAAAGAGGGACAGGGTCGAGGGAGTCTTCAGTTCTGTTCATGTGCACATTCATCAGGTGAACCCTACCTCACACAGATGCAAAATGGATGATAATTTTCTAGTAGAAAAGAGTTTTATGAGCCACGAGGGTATCTTATTACCAGAATTATCAGCCTTAAGGAAAATCCTGAGCGTTCTCTTTCCTCTCGTGCCTCATCCCGTTTGGTGTGGCTCACTTTATCTCCCACTGAAACAAGGCTTGCATTTAAAAAGTGAATGCATTTCCATCCACACAACCCTATTTAACTTGAATTTCCACTTTAAGCATAAGCCTAGTAAGGCTGTGATTGCTGCTTCACTGAACGTTCTGGGTCCGAATCTATGGCCTTGGCTGTGACCCCTGCATTACTTACTGGTACGTGTTGGCTGAGGTAGCCCTTGCTTTGTCAGTCAGTGCACATGCTGAGATTGTTGTTATTTTAATCTTCCATCCTGTACTTGTTATACAAAGATACCTTTGACCCTATTCCCTTCACTTACTGTTTTGTGTCGTTTTTTTATTATTAATTCTGAATAATAAAATTTGCATATTAACAGCAGACTGAGCCCTTTCCCTTTTTATTTATTTTTTTTGTCATTCATTTCATACTGTAGATGTTAAATGGTCTGTGGCAGATTGCAGGAAATGATTCATTCCTGAAAGTATCCTCCAGCTTCCCATGTATTGCTGATGTACCATTCCCTAGGTTTTCCCTCTGAAGGGAAAGGCTTCTCATTCATGCTCCTGTCCAGACTCTCCGGATCATCCTAGCCTGTTAATAAGACCCCTCCTTTATTAGTCTGCTCAGTGAGATGTCTGACATGCCTAGAATTTTAATACTAACAATAGCAGAAAGTAAAAATAGTACTGAGATCAGAACCTTGCTGTACTGAAGACGGCACAAGCACATTGTAAGGTAGTATTCCTGACTTTTAATGGACTAATAATCTATATGACCAAGACTGGCAGGTAGAGAGGACCAGAGAGCTTTACTGAATTACTACATAGCAGGTGCCTGGGGTTAAAATTCAGCCCAAGAGCAGAGTTCTTCATCTTGCCCTAATAACAAGCTTTACCTCTAACCTGGAGAGAATGGTTCAACAAGGGAATTGGTATTCATGGCCAATCAATCCTTGGCTTTTCTGCTGAGAGGGTAAATTAGTTGCCCATTGCCTATTTTGCAAAGGTTTTTCAATGTGAAACAGAATGAGAAAAGGACTGAGGCCATCACGAAATTCAAACAGACCCCCCAATAGCCACCAGAAGTTACTATCAAACGCAATGAATCTGACCCAATACGCTAAGGAGCAAAGATTCCTGATCGCTTCGCCAGTACCCTAAACCTTTCAGTTGGTTCCCTTACTCTTTAGTGAAAAGCTGATATACTCAGCTAGCTGACTGGCTTCAGGTGCTGTGGCTGTAAGAAGAACCCCAAATGTGACAAGAGTCATGACAGAAGGAACAGCACTGGGGGTATGGGCATATAAATAATTTAGCACAGGGTAACAGAAGGCAGGGCTATACCATGCATTGCATGTTCCTCTGAGCATGTACCCATGTGCACACTCTTACCCTACAGAGCTAACACCCTGCAGTCTAACCCTTGATAAAAGAGAGGTAACTACTGTGTTGCAGCTTTGTGTGAATGTGGGGCAGTTAGCGTACAGCAGTTAATGCACTGTAGAGTCCCAGCACCTTTTACCCAATGGTAAAGGCTCTGTATGTCCACATCCCAGTAGCATGTGCATGTGAAGATGTCAGAAATGGACTAAAAATGTACTTCTCTAAAATTTTAACCTACATTTTTCCCTTCTGTGGTGGGGATGTCAGGAATAGGAGGATTGACATGAAGTCCTTCTAAAACCTGACTGCTTTGGGATTCTGGCCCCACTCCTGTTGGCCTTTTTTGGGTTTTTTGCACATCAAAGCACCTTGCACTTACACAGAACTGGTACAGGGATATTCCATACACTCAAAAACAAGTGGAAACCCATAACTTTGGTGTCTCTCTTTGAATTAGAAACAGCTTATCCATTGCAGGTGGGGCAAACAAAACAAATGAGTTCCTGGCAGAGTTCTGCAAGGCAGGCTGCCCCCAGGCTGCCGTCTACCATCACACGTGCATGTTTATTTGCCCCCACACATCTATAGTTGGGGATGCTTCCCGGAGCTGTTTATGCCTCGGGGCATCACCTATGTGGGTTGTGCTTCCAGCATGTTGTGTAATCTTTTTTCCAAGGAATGACGCTGACATTTCGCCGCTGTGTGCAGGCACACCCTGTCCTGAAATACAGGCAGAATTCACCTCCTTTTTTTTGAAAAGGGTTACATATGAAACCATCGGTTGCAATTGGCATAGATGCTGAATCTGGAGATGCCTCTGGAAGTGTTGAATCCGGAGACAGATGTGCATGGGCAAGATACATGAGCACTTGGGACCATGAGGGAAAGCTGATCCAAAGCCTGGTTAGTAGGCTCATTTCTCCAAAAATGTATTTGTGTTTAATGATTGCCCCAACCTTCGTCGCTGCCTATGTGTCAATTGTTCCACTGAGGATGCATGTGAAAAAAAGCTAAATTTGACTGTATATAGAGCCACATTCTCTTGGGGCAGCACCAGCGATGGGCCAAAGGCAGCAGAAAGTCACTTAGCCCGTGTCTACATTAGAAAGAGACTATACTTCAGACTGTGCTGCTCTGGGTGAGCTATCTTGTACACTGCACTAAAAGAAACTGAGGTAATTAGCAGCAGTCAGCAGTGCTGATTCTCTGCCCAAACCACAGATGTGGTGTAACAGGGCCCCCACCCCATTACTAAAATGGGAAGGGGATTCAGGGGTCCCTGGCCATTTTTAACCTCCTTCAGCCCCTGTCCTCCACCTTTTCCTATCCTACCTTTTGTGTGTTTGCCAGTGCATCCTGTTCCTGGTAGAGGTCCCTTCTCCCTGGTTTCCTGCTTACGTGGTTCTCATTCCCCACCTTCTGTCCCGCTTCATCTCTGTGTCTCTTCTGCCTGTGCACTAGTGAAAATACCAGAGGAAATCTCACAGGTAGGGGAGACTTAAGTAAGATGGCCACTGGGGTCAGGTGTGGGCAGAGTTTGATGACCCAGGGAGAGGAAGGAGAGGGGTCACGTGCCCCAGAGATCCCTGTATAAGCCCAGACCTCAGGCCAGGGGAGGCAGTCTGGCTGTGGAAGCTGTCGGGGATGAAACCTCCTCTGAGAGGCATGATTCTTTACTGCCCAAATGCAGAGGGGCTGGACATGATGATCTGTAAGGTCCCCTTCAGCCCTTAACATCTATGGAACTATAAGGACTGGTGCCTAGACTGCGGTGAGAGGACTCGCGAGGCAGCCCTGAGTGAAGAGAAGCTGGGACCTGCAAAGGGAGGCAGCTAAGTAGCCCAGGCACTTTCTGGTTTGTTTTTCTTTCTGCTTGGAGCCTGCCACTGTGGGGTGTGGTGAACCCCATGCGGGACATCCCTTTGAACCAGGATTAGTGCTTGCATTTTGTCCCCTAGAGGGTCAGGTTGTGGCTGTAGGGGAGGTGGAGACCACTGAAAGGGAGTGACTGGGGGCACCCTGAACTTGAAATTGCACAGGGTGGACAGAGGGTAAGGACTGGAGTGTATTCTGCGGCTGAATGAGGCCGAGCTTGCCCAGACTGTAAAGAGGGAGGGCTAAAGTATGTTTTGTGACCCCATGAAGCTAAACTTGCCTAGACTAAGGCAGGAGGTGGCACAGGAAAAACATGACTTAAGGCCCACCTGCCTATGTAGCAGATATTGTGCATGCTGGAACCTGAGGTCATGAGGTGGGACCACAGACTAGCTAGGAGCTTGCAGCCCTGAACAGTGGGCCCTGAGCTAGAGGGCTCGGCAAGAGTAAAACTGGGACGAGGCCAGGAAGAAGCCTCTGACCAGATCGGATCTGCCTCTTCAAAAGCGTGCCTTGCCCTCAGTGCAGCCTCCCCTGCTAATTTTAATATCAAGACATGGTGGGTGAGACTACTGAATGGGGGAGAGACCAGAGGGTATAGGTGCTAGTAGGCATCTAGAGGTGGGTACCCTGTAGCGGCACCCACAAGTAGCCTACACATGGATATACTGCCTCTGGTTCAGCTTAATTGAAGATTGCATAGTATATTTGGACTTGCAGTTCCCAGATCTTGGGCTGCCTAACGTGTAAAAGTAGCCAGGGAAGAAGTGGTGGAGAGATGGCTTCTAAACACTGGGTCTATACCTTAAAATCAAACCTACTCTATATGATGATTTTATCAAACTTTCCGATCAGAGGTTCTTTAGAAAATAGACTCTGGAAAGACTTCTGTAATCTGAAAGATATCATGGAATCATGTTGCTGGAATGGATTGAGAAAGCCATAGCTGGTGTGCAGGTTTCATTCACAAATTTAATACTAGAGATAGCAACATAAAGGACTGAGTTAATAATCCCACACATAGTTGGGGCCACATGTCTTGCTGGTGAGTGCAATTGCATTACTTTCCTGCAATCAGTGTGAAAATAGAGTTTTTTCATTGGTTTTCTCTGCATTTCTAATTGGTGGGAGCTAAGGTCCTCTAACAGATTCTATAAATTTCTCTCCATCAGCACAATTGGTCTTTGATGGTTTATCTCTCTGGAGAAGAGGCACAACAGAGAAGAGGTTAATTGACTAAGCCAAGTCCTGTATCGCTAGTGTAGCATGTTCTGAACAGCAGCGTGGAAATGTGTTACCTAAATAAATAATGCATTAAGCTTCAAATACTATACCCAGGATACTAGGAGGCTCATGGAGACAAAATGTCAGCCTGCACATAGTAAAACAAGCCCCAGCAAATACAGTTCAATTTTATTATAAACATTGCATATTCATGCATAAGTCTTGGTGTGCTATATAATGCAGGACTACTGTAAGGGGTATTGACATCTGCCGGCCTGGAAAAGCATCATTTAATCCACACAGGCCAAATAGAAAGCCTAACGCACATACACTGCATGCACAAGAAGCAACACCATTTCTTTGAATACACTTGATGTCATTATGTTGCTTGTAGGAGGTGCCTCAGGCTGGTGAAAGTACATGCTGTAGACACAAGTCCTCTAGAGGATGAAAACACAACTGCAATGGCAGGCACACAAAAGAATAACTACCGGAACTCAATGCAAAATTTGCTGGGGAAGAACATGCACTGGGAAAAATGGGCTGTATGAACCACTTGGCAAAATGTGCCATCATATAATTTCATGCACAGTGCCTTAAGGCTTTGCTATTTAAAGGCATAGAGTTGTTCTCCGTGTATAAATCTAGAGAGCTAGCTGTCACAAAGAGACCATGCTGATTTCCCCATTGCAATGATTACATACCTTTGTAGTTGAAACATTTTTAAGAGATACAACAATTTTTTCTATTTGAAGGAGGGTTCCAGGTTGTATATATGCTCTAGGCCAAATCCTGCTGTCTTGGCTAATGCAAGCAGTCCTGCTGAGCTCCAAGAAGGCAGGGGAAATGTTCGCATGGTTAATTAAGGAGGATTCAGCCTGGAAATGTTCTATTCAAATTCCCATTTCAGAGCACTCTTGCTGAATAGGCAACATCAAGAGTGATTCTAACTTTGGCTTCATTGGAGTTACCCTGAATTTACCCCAGTATAACCAAAACCCAGATAAGTAACTCCCAATGTTGCAGGTACCTCTCTGTGGCAACGGATACCTATCAGTGCTGACATTTATACTGCCTCCCCATCCAGTTGTATTGTGTAATCACCACCCAAAGTGCATGACACAAAGATACCAAATGATTCCAGAGACCTTTCCTTTTATGAGGTGTTTTATAGAAAAGAATCCTACTGCCGCATTCACCAGAATCCAAGCTGACCCTGAATTTAAGACAATGCCCCCAATAATTAAATTCTGTTCATGGAAAACGTATAAAGGTGGTAGAAGCAGGTGGTGGGGAGGCAGTAGGGGGTAGGGTGGTAGGGGAGGCAAAGAGGGCAGGCAGTTGGGGGATAGGTGGTGGAGGCAGGGGATGTGGGAGGGTCAAGGCAGCTTGAACTCTGTCCCTTGCACCCGCATACCTGGCCCCCTGTTGCCTGATCCTCCCCCACTACTTGGCCACCTGCCTGTACCCACATTAGCTCTGCACCCCCACCCACTATAGCCTCTGTCCCCTCCTACAGCCTTGGGCACCCTGTCCATTGCAAAGGTATTTCTATGTGAAACAGAATAAGGAAAGGACTGAGAACATCATGTGATTCATGTAGACCTCCCAATAGTCACCACAAGTTACTATCAAACGCAATGAATCTGACCCAATACACTAAGGAGGAAAGATTCCTGATCGCTTTGCCAGTCCCCTAAACCTTTCGGTTGGTTCCCTTACTCCTCGGTGAAAAGCTGATATACTCAGCTAGCTGACCGGCTTCAGGAGCTGTGGCTGTAAGAAAACCCCCAAATGTGACAAGAGTCATGACAGAAGGAACAGCACTGGGGGTATGGGCATATAAATAATTTAGCACAGGGTAACAGAAGGCAGGGCTATACCATGCATTGCATGTTCCTCTGAGCATGTACCCACGTGCACACTCTTACCCTACAGAGCTAACACCCTGCAGTCTAACCCTTGATAAAAGAGGTAACTACTGTGTTGCAGCTTTGTGTGAATGTGGGCAGTTAGCATACAGCAGTTAATGCACTGCAGAGTCCCAGCACCTTTTACCCAATGGTAAAGGCTTTGTATGCCCACATCCCAGTAGCACGTTTCTTAGTTGGTAGGGTTGGAAGGGACCTGAGCAGATCATCAGGTCCGACTCTCTGCCATGGCAGGAAAGAGTACTAGGGTCAGATGACCCCGGCAAGGTGTTCATCTAGCCTCCTCTTAAAGACCCCCAGGGTAGGAGCCAGCACCACTTCTCTTGGAAGTTGGTTCCAGATCCTAGCCGCCCTGACAGTGAAGTAGTGCCTCCTGATCTACCCTCTGCCAGCTTGTGACTGTTATCTCTAGTCACTCCTGGTAGTGCTCAGGGGAACAGGGACTCCCCCAATGCTTGTTGGTCTCTCCTGACCAGTTTGTAAATGGCCACTAGATCCACCCTCAGCCTTCTCTTGTGGAGGCTGAACAGCTCAGGTCCCTTAATCTCTCCTCATAGGGCTTGTCCTGCTGCCCCCTGATCATACGGGTGGCCCTCCTCTGGACCCTGTCCATGCTGTCCACATCCCTCCTGAAGTGCAGCGCCCAGAACTGGACACAGTACTCCAAATGTGGCCTGACCAGTGCCGCATAGAGCTGGGTCCAGCATGTGCATGTGAAGATGTCAGAAATGGACTGAAAATATACTTCTCTAAAATTTTCCCTTCTGTGGTGGGGATGTCAGGAATAGGAGAAGTGACATGAAGGCCTTTCAAAATCTGACTGCTTTGGGATTCTGGCCCCACTTCCGTCAGCCTTTTTGGTTTTTTGCACATCAAAGCACCTTGCACTTGCGCAGAACTGGGATATTCCATACATTCAAAATCAAGTGGAAACCCATAACTTTGGTGTCTCTCTTTGAATTAGAAACAGCTTATCTGTCGCAGGTGGGGCAAGCATAAAACTGAGTTTCTGGGAAAAGTTCTGCAAGGCAGGTTGCCCCCAGGCTGCCCTCCAGGGTCACAGGTGCATGTTTATTTTGCTCCCACACATCTATAGTTGGAGATGCTTCCAGGAGTTGTTTATGCCTCATGGCATCACCTGTGTGGGTTGTGCTTCTAGCATGTTGTGTAATTTTTTTTCCAATGAATGATGCTGAAGTTTCCCCACTACATGCATACACACCCTGTTTTAAGATACGGGCAGTGCTAATTCTCTGCCAAAGCACAGACGTGGTGTATTGTAACAGGCTGCTACCCAGTTACTAGAATAGGAATGGGATTCAGGAGTACCTGGCCTTTTTCCCCTCCATCATCTCCAATAATGAGATTCTACTCATGAAAAATGTATAAAGGTAGTAGGGGCAGGTGGCAGGTAACCAGGCAGGCAGTGGGGTAAGCAAGTAGGGGGTAGGTTTCTGGTAGGAAAGGCAATGAGGGCAGGCATTGTGGTGTGGGTCAAGCAGCTTGGCCCCTGCCCCTTGCATAATGGTCGTCTGTTGCTTGGCTCTCCATCACTTGCTCGCCAGCCTGTATCCCATTTCCTCTGCCTCCCACAGCCTCTGTGCCCATACCTGCCCCCTTCTGCAG
>NW_005842001.1:2542969-2547251 GCF_000455745.1 Alligator sinensis
CCTCTACCCCCCCCCACCCCAATCCACTTCTCCTCAGCTGCTTATCCTTGCTTTGCTCCAGGAGACCTGGTGCATGGAGCACAGCTCTATTCATGCCTGGTAGCAATGGTGGTAGTGTGGTAACTCTGGACCCAGCTCCAGCTGGAGCTGCTAACTGGACTAGACTGGGGCTGTGCTTCTTGTGTCAGGCTGGAATGGGGCCAGAATCTGCTGGAGCAGAGCAAGGGTATGCAGTGGAATTGGGGTAGGTGGGCAAGTAGAGGAGGTGGGGGAGTAAAGCTGGTGGGTGACAGGTAGTAGCTGTTGGGCTGGAGTCAGACGCACAGCAGCTGCCTGCTCCCACACTGGCACGGACTTGAATCCAACTTGAGGCCTTTTTTCCCCATGTAAAATGGGGGATAAAACCTCATTTTGGGCTTGACAAAATACAATAATTCTTTATGAAAACATGAAACCTTTCAGTGATACACAGAGCTTCAAATGGAGTTATCTCATCGATATATGGCCTAGCAAGCACTTAGGTGCTTCCATCAAGCAGATGAGAGAAATAATGGAATTACTTTTGACAGAGGTACATATGACAAAACTTGGATCTTGTCTGTTAGAGGCAGGTTGTGGTTAATGGCATCTATCTGGTTGTGAAGAGACTTGTCTAGATGGCTACAAAAAGCCCATTTTAACTTCTTGCTCCCTGTTGGAGACCCCTTAGACGAGTTTTGGCACTACTGCTGGGAACGAGAGTCATTCTAGCCAGAGACTTCAAGGTCATCCTCCCAGCAAGGTAATACCCACAGTTTTTGCTTTGGGCTGCATGCGGACTCAGTAATAAAGGGCATCAGGGAACATTCAAACATTTTTCTTTATAATCATTGGGGCTAGGTTTGGTAATAATGCATAGTTAGCTTTGAACATGGCATGGAGGAACTCAAGTGATATGCAGATAAGGCTCATGCAGAAATCCTGCACTGCAGCCTCTCAGTATTGGTTTGGATACCATAGTTTTGCAAAAATTAGAAACGGTAAATAACAACACATTGACAAGAGGATCTATATGTGAGAGTAAAGCACCCAGATTGTCCTCCAGCTACTTTGCAAATCTCCAGTGAAAGCTCACATTGGCGTAAGAGGGGCTAGCAATCCAAAAGCGATGATGAATCAATTAAAATGCATTTGCGAAGATCAATAGATGCGGGTTGGACACAAGTAGCCATTAATTTCTGAGTATCTTCTAACACAGCTGCAGCAGTAATCATGTTAGCTTGAAATCCAATTATTATGCATTTAATAGAGTATTAATATTTAAACACACTTTAGCGTGTTTAGGCAGTGCCTTTTAACTGCTGTATCCATGTAAAAGCACTGGTCCCCAGCCTCAGCTGGAGTAAATCAGTTGGAAATCAATAGCAAAATGCCACTTTACACCAGCTGTAATTGTGAGCTAATGGACATAGAAACAGGTGAACCAAATATGTGGGGGAAGAGGAGCACTGGACAACACAGTCACATGTCCACTATGGTGCATCACACAGCCAAAGGGGAGTCCACTCAGTGTCATCAGAGATGTAATCCTTCTGTGGCTAAGCAATAGGACTGAACAGGGGCCCTAAATTTGAAGAAATACACCATAAAGGGAAAGTGTAGTTTAATGTTGCACTGACCCATCTTAGGTCCAGTTACTGAACTAAAATTCTCCAGTTCAGATCAGCCTGACTCTAAATTAATTTTTGTGAGTAGATTTTTATGGACAGAAAATAATAATAATAAAAACCCAAAATGGTCAAATTAAAATTCTCCCTTGAAAAATAGAAATTTTGTAGAAACTTCCTTTTCCATTGAAAATATCATTCCTTACTATCCTGACTAGTTTATGCTTCCATTTCTATCAGGAAGGTCTGTGCAGCATAGTGACAACACCCAGAAATTTGAAGATTATAACATGGTCACATATCCTTACCCACACACTAATGGTGAAGTAATTTTTGTAAATCAACCTTATTGACACATGTTTACTGGACCAGGAACTGCCATTTTTGCATACTGAAGTACTTTGAAGCAATTGGAATTTTTTACTCCATTGCCCCTATAACCTACTGTAATGTACTATATTTATGACATTACTGATATATATACTGTCTTCAAGGACTAATTAAAGGCCCCAAATGAAGTAACTGTCCTATCCTGGGCACTTCATATGGATGTAGAGATCCATGATAATCTGTCCATTTGTAAGACTGGGGCCTATCATTTTAAAAGAAAGAAATCTCTCATTTCCACATCTGTTTTTACAAATGACACCTTCCTTGCCTTTTAAATGGAAAAGCTATTAGAAAAACACATTCTCACTTTCTGCTCAGCTTATTCTTTTTCATTCCCCACCCCCTTGAAAAAATGATAGCAGCACTGCCGCGGTCACATTTCTTTGTCACTAGCTTCTAGCTACTTTTGCTTTCAGGTCTATATGTATTATCACAATATTGCAATGCCTGGGTTGCAACCGCTGCAGACAACATTTGTACATCAAAGCGTTCTAGTCCATTGTTAAAAAAAAAAAATGAGAGAGAGACTTGGAAATAATTTGCTTGTTCCTTGCTTGTATTTAAGTGATTATTCAAGATTGTAGAATGTAAAATTCAAGATTTCGGGCAAATATAATCTTTCGAATGTCAGGAAGTTTTAATTGCTCTACCACATTTTAATGCCTCTGGATTTGTTATACTGAAGACAGTGATGTGTTTGTCACCCTGCATCACGTCATGCTTTCCATCCACTTCTGCATGTTTCATTTACCTGCAAAATACTTAGTCACCTGGAAAAAATACCTTCTGCCTTGTACTTGGAATTTTGTATGGGGAAACACTGCAACTTCCACTATTGTATAATGGTGCTGTTGCTCCATTTCTCACCATGTATCGGGAACTCGGTGATCAGCACTCTTAATAATAAGGTTCAGCTCCTCCTGGCAGGCTTAGTCAGCATGTGCAGATAGCCATGGTACTTTGAACACAGGGCATACGGCAGAGTTGGGCAATGAACTCCCTCTAGTTCTGCAACTGGTTTAAGACAGCCTGTTGCTGATGAGGAAATGTCAGCCGCTTGACGCTGTTTTGCAAGGCCAGTCTCTTCTGCAGCCTGCTTCTACCAAATTGCTCAGATAATAAATGTGCTGTCTCAGACTACCAGCTTTTTATGAAAAAGTTGCAGCAGTCAAGTGGCCCTATCGACTGTAGGATTATTTGCAATGAAAAAAAAAAAAAAAAAAAAAAAGAGCATCTCAACCCATGCATACAAAAAAAATCCTGCCTCTCTCTGCAGGAGACAAGTGTCTTAGGGTTATGTTTCTACTTCGCCACTCTGCGTGTTGCGAGATCCCGTCACACACCTGCGAGATTGGATAACGGATTCCACTGTGGTCCCCCTGAAGCGAGAAATGGTATCAGTAAGACCAGACCGGGGTGCTTGAGAGACCGCTCCTGAATAAGGAATAACAAATGAGGACAACGAGAAAAACCGGATCCCCTAGAAACGGAGGGATGCTTCTTCCCAAACCCAACACCTGTGTGCGCTGCTCCTCTACCAAAGCAGCCCAAATCCAGATTGCAACACCGTGCCGAGCCAGGGCAATCCTAGATGTAGCTCTTAGGGGATCAACTCATGGTTGGACTTCCCACCCCCCTAATTCCCCAACCTGGCCGGAGACCGACGGCCGGCCCCGCTCTGCGTCCTCGTGCCCCTAATACCAGCACCAGCGCCCGCAGCCTGGCGGGGTGGGGGCAAGCCAAGGCCTCGCTTCTCCGCGGGGCGGAGGGTAGAAAGGGGCGGGGCGCGCTGCACTTGATCCCGGGGCCGGGCGGGGAGGCCCCGCCCCCTCCTGTTTAGCACCGCCCCCTCCACCCCCTGCTCCGGAGCGGTGGCGGCGCGTGCGCGTGTGCGGGCGGGCAGGCAGGCAGGCGGGCGGGCGTAGAGAGGAAGAGGGGAGGCGGCGGAGGTCCCGCGGCGCCCGGCGAGCTGAGGCAACATGGCGAGCGACTCCCCGGCTCGCAGCCTGGACGAGATCGACCTCTCCGCCCTGCGGGTGAGTGCTCGCCCCCGGCACGCGGGTCCTCTGCCTTTCTGGGGCGCGGGGGGTGAGGTGGATGATGGTGTGAGGTGAATGGTGTGTGTAAGACAAGTAGTGATGGGTGTGTGTGCATGGGAGGGCGGTGTGCACAGGACTGATGCTCCCGCAGGAGGGGAAGGAGACGGGGTTGCGATGTCCCCGGGGTGCAGTGGAGGGGGGTGTCTT
>NW_005842001.1:2547342-2567753 GCF_000455745.1 Alligator sinensis
GAGGTGCCCCCTTGGAGCAGCGGTGGCTGCCGTGCTCCTTTCGTCAATGCAGCACTGTGCTCCGCGCATCCATCCCCCTTGGGTGCCTGCTCTCCAGTTGCCTTTGCACAGGCTCAGGCTGAGCTGTCTTTTTGTTGGTTTTTTTTTTTGTTCCCCCCGCCCTAGCCCAGGGGCATCTGGAGAGCGCCTTCTTTGCCCTTCCAATGCAAGTGGGTTTGTCTTTTGTTTGTTTTTTTCCCCTCTACCTGAGGGAGCCCTGCGTTGAAAACAAAAACCCGTAGCGCAGAGAGGATGTGGCTCTTTTTGTCCTCGGATGCAGCGTCTCTTTACAGTAGCAGCTCCCCCGCCGGTCTGCTCGCGCTTCCCTGCCGACTGCCTTGGCCGCCGTGGGGCCAGAGGGGTTGAGTCCATCTTGATGTGATTTTTTTTTTTGCTGTGAAATTTGGACATTGCAAGCTGGGGATGTTCGCCCCCATTTCCTCCCCCGCCGCCCCCCAATCACCACCATCTTCAGTCCTTTCCAGGGAATGGGCATATGCCTCCTTGCCCTTTTCATCAGACATCACCCTGCCTCCTCAGGCTTGGTTAAGCATATATTCTTAATAGCGATGCACGTGTGTGTAACTACACACTACACATGTACTGAATCTAGGAACACTGATGTGGGTTGGTTCACACCCTGTGGAGCACATTGTTGCACACTGATGCTGAGCCCCAGAGTATTTTGTTTCCTTGCCTCTTCATTTGCTGTCATCAGCCAGCCTTGCTCTTTCTTCCCACGCTTCTTCTAAGTAAGACTCTTATTTGTATTTACAATAAACCAGAAATGTATATGGTACATCAAAGATGGCAGCCAGTGTTTTTGTATTGTGATGTGTCTCTTTCTCCCCCTGTTTCTATAATTCCCTCCCCCCCACCTTTTTCATCTATTGCTGGTTTCGGCTATCCACTACTGGAGTCCTTCAGGGGAGTAGTGTTTAATCTGGACATGGCTGCTGAAACGTTGTCTGAAGGAGCCTTCCTTTATTACAGCAAGACTGCTTAGTACACCTTGCTGGTACAGGTGTTTAAGAAAAATAAAATCAAGTGATGCCCACTGAAGACTTCCAAGACTGTTGTGTGTTTTTGTTTTGTTTTGTTTGTTGGGGTTTTTTTGTTTTGTTTTTTTTTACAAATAATGTTTGCTTCAAGGCAAACCCCAAAAGATGCCCGTCTTATTCACATGCCCTACTTTTCCTTCTGCTTAGTTCCTGGCTCATTAATAGTGTAAACCAGTGGTTTTCAACCTAGACCCCCGGGGGGTCTGCAGACTATGGTCGCAGTCATCTTTTGCAGACCCCTTAGACAATCAAAAAGCATGTGAATATATAGACTTACCATTCAAGGGGGTCTGCACCTCTATTCAGAAATTTGTAGGGATCTGCACATGAAGAGAGGTTGAAAACCACTGGTGTAAACAATTGCTCCACAGTTGCAGGTGTGGACAGGATGAGGAATATGGAGGTCCTTCATGTTTAAAAACAAACTTTGAATTCTAGTTCCCCTCCCCTGCCTCAGTATCTCAGGAGAAATGTATTCAATTCTAGTTCACCTCCCCTGCCTCAGTATCTCAGGAGAAATGTCAGTCAATGGAATTAATAGCCCTATAAAGCAAACATCTTGGAGCATCAGCCCCTACATGTTGGATTTTGTTTTGGGAACAGCAGCAGTTGAATTTTCTTAATGTCTGTAACAACCAGTCTTAAAATAACATCCCTGCTTTTTGTTTTTAAGATATCTGTGTTCATGCAGATGGAGCTTTTTATTATTATTTATTTTTTCTCCATGGACTATACCCAAAGCAAGTCTGAATTGTCTGTCAGTGCAAATACAAATTAGAAATCCTCGACTGTAACTGCATTTGTTATGATTCCCCCATGTGCTTTTTTATTGTGGAATCCTAGGCTTGGAAAGATCTTGGTGGTCATTTAATGCAGGATGTGTTTATTCCTAAACCATCCAGGACCAATGCCTTTCCAGCCTCTTTTTTTTTTTTTTTTAAGTCTCCCATGAAGGAGATTCCACATGTTATCCAGGGAGCTTGTCCTAGCTGTGCCCCATGCCCCTAAAAGTAGTCTTATGAACTGGATCAACCATGGGATCAAGTGGCCTTCTTTGCTGGTAGATATACCTCAACAGACGCTAGATGTTGTGTCCATTTTATGGTGTCAGTATTCAGTGGTGGGGGCAGGAGGACCGTGGAGAATACAAAACACGCTTTGTGTATCTTTGTGTACTAAACTGAAGGGAATTTGTTCAGAGCTCCCAAAACAGTGACAGATCATATTGGAGAGAGCCCCATTTGCATCTAGTACATCAGATAAATTGTTCAAGAGTTGTCCATCTTTGTAATCACTTGACCTTCTGTAATGCTTCAAGGTCAGCAGGGCTTTGGGTGGGCTGCTGCACTGACTTGCGGTAACCCCAGGCAGCTGTAGTCTAACGTTGTGCTCTTTACACCTGCGGGTCAGCGTTGGCTCACTTGGGCCTTCACGTCTCTTCTACACTGAAGATGGTAAACACTTCCTAGATAGAGACAAAGCCCTAAGAGGGAGAATCTCAACCACTGTATAACGTAAGTGGAAGAAACCTATTTATGGAACTTTCACTTAAACTATGCAACAGGTTGATTTACATGTGGGACAAGAGTAGGATCCTAATTTGTTGTGAAATAGCTCTTCTAAACTGAATGAATTTAGTACGTAGAATAATTGTTAAAGGTAAAATATTCAATGGATGCATTGAGCAGGGCACAGTCTTCCCCAGTGTTTGCATCAGAAATCAATAAATAGTAAATTTGCTGCCTGAGCACAAAACATGGCAGTACAGAGTAATTTCACAAGGGTCACAATCTCATTTGATTAGAAAATCAGGCAAGTGTCACACTGCTGCAGGTTTATATATACCTGGATGAAGGAGATATTGTTCTTAGATCTAGGTGTTTGAAGCAGTGAAGAACAGCTATTAAAATGGATGTGGCATACAGTCAATGAAAGTCTAGTTGATTTAACAATTCATGCTAAAAGCCAGAGGAAATATTTGAAAGAAATGCTTGGGAAACTCATCACTATATCTGACTCGATTAGTGTTGTTGTTTTTCACATCCTGTCCCTCCCCACCCCCAATGTAGTTAACAAATGCAGGTTAATGAAGAAAGCAAGTAGACTATAACACTACCTTTGCTACTAATCATCTTTGCTGTACAGATGCATATTTCTCTTCTGATTTCCTTTCCTGTCAGACACCTCTACTTCCAGTGATGTGGAGTCACATATAGGGTGTGGTTTGAATAAAATAATCCTGCCTGCCGTTGTTCATGCCAGTCTGTTTTATTGCTCTTATCCATGGGCTACTAGCTTAAGTAGGATTTACAAATGTCTAAACAACTCCTTGTTGTGTCTCACCAAACTAGGCTTTATCTTAGCCAGTGCTCTATTGTCCAGCAGGGCAGTGTACATGACTTAATAATTTTGTTTCTCAATCAAAAACTAAGCACTAGGGCCTTATGATAAAATGCATGGTAACTGGTAAGTACCTCTTGGGTTTAACCCACCTTCTTTGCTGCCTCCCTCAATCATTTATACAATACTTATCACCACAGTGCCTTAGCTGCAACAGGAAGAGCTGGGTTCAAAAGGAAAGGCAGGATGAGACCATAAATGTTGGAAGAATTCTTGAAATATTGATCTGCCAGAGGTCTTCTGGTAATAATGAGTATTGTTAATGTTGCAGAAAACTGTAATTTAAAATGATGGGGCCCTTCAACAGGTAGCATGGCATGTTATACTGACACAGGGATTAGATAAATCACAAAGTAATGTTCTTTTGTATGGGGATGGGAGATATTAGGGGTTTATATATATATTTTTTGCCTTTCAACATGTTTAATAGCAGAATGAGGATGGCATGGCTATTAATTGAATAATGTTCAACATTGGGAATAGTGTAGGCTATTGACATTCACTTCCAAGAGGAGGGTTTTTAGAATAAAAATGAGAGTTTAAGTAACTAGAGATGCAATAAGACCCTCTGCTTGTACAAAGTAAATAGCATACTGTGCATCCCTGTATAATGTATATTTAAAATAAATCCATTTTGTGGTAGAAAGATCCTGTAACCTTTGAGAAGGTGGCCTTCTTTTTTTTGTGCCCAACAGCTATTCTTTTGGTAATTTTCCTCACCTTGTGTATCGTGCAGGACTTAGTTTATTTCAGCAAAACTGTACAGTGGCTGACCAGATATGACCATAAGGAAAATGCAGTAGCTCAAGTGTTGTTGGTGGCCCCTCAAATATCACAGCTACTTGAGCATAGAGTGTTATAGAATACCCAGTTATATAGTTGTGTTGCTTTAGGAAACAGTGCCCTTTGGACTTGTATGGTCCTGTTTGGCTGTAGTGTGCTAGGTACTCTTTGTTCCTATCTATGACTTAAGCCTTAAGGACTACATAGCAAATTTATCACTTGCTACATCCTTGGAAAGACTCAGGAGAAGGGGCTAGGCCCAAATTAGAGAGTAATAATAATGATAGTTCCTATTCTGATTGGTAAAAAGGGTCTTATGTGGGTCCATCTACAAAAGATGCTAACTGCTCAGTTGCCTAATAACACTGCAAAGTAGCATGCTGGGCAAACCCTGTGCTAATAGTAGTATTAGGCTACTGTGCAGTTAGTGTCTGTAAAAGCCTGTATGCTGGTGCTACTGTGCAGTAGCACTAGTTACTGTGCATTGATTTAGTACTTGGTTTTGCAAGTACTAATCTTAATGCACAATAACTATGGCGCATTAATACAAGTGTAGATGCACCCTGTATGGGACTTCATAAACCAAGAAAAGTCTCTGGGTTAGGATCCAAGGGGCGAGCAACATGGATGATGTTGTAGTGGGTGTCTGCTATAGACCAGCTGACCAGGAGGATGAGGTTTGCTTCAAACAGATAGCAGAAATTTCCTGATCACAGGCCCTGGTTCTCATGGGGGACTTCTGTCACCCTGACATCTGCTGGGAAGGCAAAACAGCAGTGTGCAGGCAATCCAAGAAGTTTTTAGAAAGTGTTAGGGACAACTTCCTGGTGCAAGTGATGGAGAAGCCAACTAAGAGCCGTGCTTTTGACCTGCTACTCACAAACAGGAAGAATTGGTGGGGAATACAGTAGGGGATGGCAATGTCTGACCCCCAAGATGCTTGAGTTCAGGATCCTGAGTAAAGGAAGGCAGGAGAGCAGCAGAGTAAGGACCCTGGACTTGAGACTCTTTCGGGGAACTGTTGGGCAGGATCTCCTGGGATGCCAGTCTGAGGGGGAAGGGAGTCCATGAGAGCTGGTTGTCTTTCAAAGAAGCCTTACTGAGAGCTCAGGAATGAACCATCCTGATGCACAGGAAGACGAGCAAGTATGACAGAAGACCAGCTTGGTTTAGGGAACTGTTCAGTGAGCTAACACAAAAAAGGAAGCTTACAAGAAGTGGAAGCTTGGACAAAGGACTAGGAAGGAATATAAGAGTATTGCTCAGATAGGCAGGGATGAAATCAGGAAGACCAAAACACAACTGGAGTAGCAGCAAGGAAGGGATGTGAAGGGTAAAAAGAAGGGTTTCTAGAAGTGTCAGCAATGAGAAGAAGATCAGGGGAAATGTTGGGTTCCTTACTGAATGGGGGAGGCAACCTAGTGACAGAGGATGTGGAAAAGGCTGAAGTACTCAATGCCTTCTTTACCTCAGTCTTCACAGGCAAGGTCAGCTCCTAGACGACTGCTCCTGGAAGCACAATTTGGGGAGGAGGTGAGCAGCCAACATTGTTGAAAGAATAGATTAGGTAGGGACTATTATAAAAAAAAGTTGGATGTGTACTGTGTACAAGTCTGTGCGGCTGGATGCGATGCACCTAAGGGTGCTGAGGTTGTTGGCCAGTGTGATTGCAGAGCCACTGGCCATTATATTTGAAGACACGTGGTGATGACGAGATGTCCTGGACAACTGGAAAATGGTAAATATAGTGCCAATTTTTAAGAAAGGGAAGAAAGAGGATCCAGGGAACTACAGACCAGTCAGCTTCACCTCAGTCCCTGGAAAAATCATGGAGCAGATCCTCAAGGAATCCATTTCTAAGCACTTGGAGGAGAAGGTGATTAGGAACAGTCAGCATGGATTCACCAAGGGCATGTCATGCCTGTCCAACCTGTTCAATATGACTGCTTCTGTGGATGCAGGGAGAGCAGTGGACATGATAATACCTTGACTTCAGCAAGTCTTTTGATACAGTCTCCCACAGCATTCTGGTCAGGTGGATGGAAAACTGGCTGCATCATCAGACTCAAAGGGTAGAAATCAACTGCTGGATGTCCGTTTGGCAGCTGCCGCAGGGGCACCAACTGGAGTGCCTCAGGGGTTGGTCCTGAGGCTAGTTTTGTTCAATTTCTTCATCAGTCCCGTGGACGATGGGATGGAGTGCACCCTCAGCAAGTTTGCAGATGACAGCAAGCTGGGGAGAGGTAGTAGATATGCTGGAGCCATAGGGCTAGGATTCAGTGACCTGGGCAAATTGGAGGACTGGACCAAAGGAAATGTCATGAGGTTCAGTAAGGACACATGCAGGGTCCTGCACTTAGGACAGAACAATCTCATCCATTTGTACAGGCTGGGGGCTGACTGGCTAAGCAGCAGCTCTGCAGAAAAGGACCTGGGGGTTACAGTGGACGAGAAGGTGAATATGAACCAGCAGTGTGCCCTTGTTGTGAAGAAGGCTAATGGCATACTGGGCTGCATCAGGAGGAGCATTGTCACCAGATCAAGGGAAGTGATTATTCCTCTCTATTTGGCACCAGTGAAGCCACATCTGAAGTAGTGTGTCCAGATATGGGCTCCCCCACTACAGAAAAGATGGGGACGGATTGGGAAGAGAGTCCAGTGGAAGGCAACAGAAATGGTTTGGCATCTCAGGCACGTGACTTCTGAAGAGAGGCTGAGGGAACTGGGCTTATTTAACTTGGAGAAGAGGAGACGGGTGGTGGGGAGGGAGGGGATCTAATAGCAGCCTTCAACTACCTGCAGGGGGTTCCATAGAAGATGGAGTCTGGACTGTTCTCAGTGGTGGCAGATGACAGAACAAGGAGCAACTGTCTCAAGTTGCAGCAAGGGAAATTTAGGTTAGATATTAGGAAAAACATTCTCACTAGGAAGGTAGTGAAATACTGGAACAAGTTACCCACAGAGGTGGTAGAATCTCCATTCCTGGAAGTTTTTACTACCCAGGTAGACAGAGCCTTGGCTGGGATGATCTAGTTGGGGGGCCCTGCTTTGAGCAGGGGGTTGGGCTAGTTGACGTCCTGTGGTCCCTTCCAACCATAACTTACTATGATTTGAAGAGTAGGTCCAGGGATTATATAAGGGGAACACAATAAGGTTGGAGTCTGATCTAATATACACCTGGGTGTTTAAAGCTCCTTTTTTTGTTTTTGGTGAAGTCTTGCTAGTTCCTTCTACCTCAATTTCTGGGTGCCTCATTTTAGACCCATTAAAAGAAGCTTCACTTCCCAGAAGTGCTGAACACCTGCCCTCTGAAAACAATCCCTTTTTAAGGTGCGTGAAGTAGCACCCACAATCTCTAGTCACTTTGAAAGCTCTTGGACTTGATAGTGATTCCTTGAGAAGACCCTGCAGAAGCAAGGATACCAACTCTCATTGGTCAGTGCTGGAAGAACCCTACCAAGGTCACTTGTTATTCCCATAACCCTGTCTCTAGTGGTTTATAGTAAATTTTCAACAGCCACTTACTTACATTAGCTCATCTTTATCAATTAACATAAAAGCTCCTCATTCAGTAAAAATAGTAGTGTTGTACTGTTGCCAGTACTTCATCAAATTGGGGTATATCAAATACAGTAAGAGATGTGTGATAAAATAATAATAATGTATCAAATCTACATCCAACTACTCTAAAACATTGTATGTCCCAGTGTGTTGTTGGAGGGAAGTCCTGGGAAAGAGCCTCATTAAAATGTTGTCACTAAAATGAGGGGGAAGGACTCTGCCACCTGTGAATCCACCCTACTAGAAGTGACTGAGCCCTGCTGCCTATAGACTGCTTTGGAAGGAATCCTTGTTTGTGTTTTGCTTCTGCGTGATATGCTAAAATCTGAAGTGTCAGGTGTTTTCTTAAAAATCTTGGGAACGACACTTCCCCCACAACTCCTAACGTGGTCTTCGTCATCACTTATTGCACATAACTAACAAAGTGCTGAACTGTCAATATGCTGTGTATTCCAAGTATAAACACTTCCAGCACATGCATGCACTTAAATATATTTAAACCTATTTTAGGAAGAAAAAAAATGTTTAGCACATGCTTAAAGCTAAATATGCTTATGTGCTATGGTGAAGAAGCATGTAGTCTTCAAATGGGGACTGTGCGTATGTGTTCTGTTTTGTTTTTTGTTTATGTATTTTTGCCAGAGTGGTTGGTTAGTGTGATGAGAGCTTTGGTTTAAAGCAAAATGAAAGAGATCTATCTCCAGTCTCTCCTTTATATCTTCTAGTCCCGAGCAGTTAGTGAAAGCCAAGGAGTAGGGGATTTTGCTAAAAACACAGGTAGCTCTTTGTTGGTACTGTGCATCCTGTATGCATGATATCCTGTTTTCAGTCTTTGTGTAGTGGGGTTGCTCTCCATGCCCACTCCTAGGTCTTGGCAACTTAGGTGAGATGTTTTGAAACCTCAACTCGGGTGAGATGTTTTGAAATCTTATGTTGAGTAGGTGAAAACTATTGTTGTTTAAATTCTAAAGTAAAATAATCTTATGATTTGCTTTTGCATTTCTGACTTCCTAATTTCTGAGAATTGTAGGAAGTAGCACTGACATGTTGCCTCTCATCTGAAGTTATATACAGTATCTCTTTTGCATCAAATATTCACTCTGTGAATAAAAGCTAGTAGTAGTTAATTTGAAATGCCTTTAGATTCTGGAATTGTGGATTCAGGTTTATCCATTTGTTGCTAATGGTATAACTGGGGTTGTTGCCTTTGTCTCATGGACACACTTTCCTTCTGGAGGTCTGTTGTGTATAGTATTTTTATGCAGCTCTTGGCTAACAATATGTGCACTTCTAAACACTGCTATCAAGGCAGTTGTTTTAAAACTCCCAAACTGGTGCAAATCTGCCAAGCATGTAAAGGCATTCATAAAGTTAACCATGGGCCCGAACAGATCTGCATGTGCTTGCATGTTGTCCTCAACTGGGCTTTGACTGTGGTAAAAAAGCCATTAAAATGGTGCATATATAAGGTGTATCCTGATTCCCTGCACATCTAGGAATAACTGTAGACCTCAACCATGTGAAGGAGTCTTTCCATCTGTATTAAATGTAGTGGGTACGGATTGTTAAGAAACTTGTCTTTGAACTGGCTATGAATGTATTGAAAAATAGTCTGCTGTGTTTTCATCAGGAAGAGATTCACTTGCAAGTTGCCATATATTTCCCTGATGCACAGAACGTTTTCTTGCATCTTGGCCCTGCAGATTCCGAGACAATCTATGAAAATCCTTCCCTCAAGATCATGTTTGAATCTTTTGAATATACCCAAATTGGGCTTGCAATGGGGATTCTAAATGTTAGTGCCAATTGCTCTACTTGATTTCTGAAGACCAAGGGTAGCATATTGATCTCTTTTTCTGATTTACACCTACCTAAAACATAAACAAGGAGCTGTTTTAAAACAGCTTTGTTTAGGTTTGCCAGAGCTCGATTGATAGGGGAATCTAGCAGCACCTAGCAAATGGGGAATGTGATCCAGAGTAATAAAAATTAATTTGATGCAATTTACCAGTGTCAGAGTTGCCAGTCACAACTGGCATCAGAGAGAGGGAGAAGAGAATCCAATTCCCACTGGGCATGAAACAGTACTTTTCCCTGCCCCCCCTTCCTGTTCAGGTGCCAATTTTTCTTTTGGTTCTGTAATATTATAATTCTCTTCCAGTTTGTAAAACGGTTTGGGGAATTGATGCTTATAATCACACCCAGCTTTTCTATTCAGCTTTCATTCTCAGCTTTCCAGAGGGAGGTGAATGTCTCTTCCCACTGGTGTCTCAAGGTCACTGATAGCAGACCAGTGGTAGAGAATTCAGGCCTTCTGATGCCTGGTGTGTTTTCCTATGCACTGTACTATGTAGTTGGAGAAGCATAAATCACGTAGCTCGGTTTAAATGAGCAGCTGCATTTACCGATGATAAATCTGATGGCTCTCTTTTTTTTTTTTTCCCCTTTCATATTCCTTCTTCCTGTACCCTTTTGTCATTTTGAACTCTGGCTGCACACTGGAACGGCCTGAGAACAGAAGAGACAGCAAGTAGAACAATTTGTATTAGAGATAAGCAACTTACATGTAGGATGTTAAAACTTATGGTTTCTGGGGGAGAATTGTTAAAGCACACACCCTTAGGTAACTATACAACTTATTTTCCTGAGCGAGGTGTAGGGCTAATTCTTGGAGGGCTTGTCTTCCTAGCATGTAAGGGAGGGTGACCTGTGCTTCATAGGATTGGACCCTCACTTTTTTGCTTTTTATACCGGAAGATGTTTGCTAATTACTTTGGTAAATAGCTTTTTATAACCTCAGTGGTGGATTCCCTCCCCCCCCCCCCCTTTTTTTTTTTTTGAAGTGGTTCAATCATAATTGAATTATAATTTTCTGCACTTCTGATTTTATTTTGAAATAGCAAATGCTTTCAGAGCATAGCGAGCCTTTCTACCCTTCCATCCTGAATATTTCTTTCTGATGTTAATTTCCTGCATTACTCACACTCCACCCCACACACAGACTCCCTCTGCCAAAACCCAGAAGTTCAAGGTCTGTATTAGCAATAATAAATCATAAACGTGTATAACGAGGCACTTGGTGTTAGTGTATCAGATGCGTTTAACATAGTTGAGAGCAAACACTTCCTCCCTCCAGAGTAGGTGAGCAAACACTATGCTGACTTCCTTTCCCGGTGCACAAGGATGGAGCAGAGTGAAACCCAGGCACAAGTGTTGATGGATCCTGATCCCTGCTTTGTCGTAGAATTGGTCAAGAAAACAGGAAGTAGGGTTCCTTGGTGGAAAACATCGACTCGGTAAATAAAACAGCAATCTCTACGTTGTCAGAAATCTGATGAACAAAAATCTGAGGAAGCTGATACTCCTGTGAATATTTTATCAAGAACTCATTACTTATTTATTTTCAAAGAAAAGGTTTGAAAGGAGAACTCTCAGCTAGACGTGACCAAATGGTTTCCAGCTTACAGTTGATAGAAGCCCTAGACCTAAATGTCTCTGGTCAGGCCTGAGTCATAAATCCAGTGGAACACATTGCAGAGAGGTGAGCCAGCCTGTGTGATTGCCCAGCCTGTGGTTGGTAACACCTTAAAACAAAGGGATGGAAGTTAAAAATCCTTTCCTAATTTTGGCATGTGATGTGTACATCACTCGGTCTATTTATTAGCATCTTGCAGGTATCAGGCAGGCACTCCAGGGCAGCCTCTACAACCAACTTAACCTTGACCTAGAAAGTGTGCTCCCATAGGGATGGCAGCAGATTCCTTCTCTTTGTTGCCTTCCTCTTGGGTCTCAGTGTGATGAGAATTCCTTATTAAGTGAGGTTATATCAGAATGAGTTGCATTTTGCAGCAGGCACAGATGGGAAGTGTACTGTATTGTATTTACCTACCAGGGCCACAAATGGAATAGCTTCTAAAAGGTCACAGTTCTGTTGTGATAATGGACTGATGTCCTCCATAGCCAGACCTCTGATTTGAAATTTTATTTGGGATTTTACCCAGCCCCTGGCCTTGGTGGGTGAGTTGTATATAGTAGGTATAAACTGGGAACTGGGATAATGCCTGGAAGAACAACAACAACTTCATAAATAATTTCTGGCATCCCTCTGTAAAGAAAGCATTTGTAGTGCACTCCTGATGATCTGTTAGAATAAGGAAAATGTCCTCCATACTGAACTTGTATTAGACAGTAGTGGATGTTGGGGACCATAGGCTTGCTTGGGAAAACGGATCTGGAAAATCCAGGTGGTTCTACAATTCCTGTATATTTACTTGTGAGCTGAAAACTAGCTTAGGGTCCTGAAAGAACAGTACTTTGCTTAATTTGCTCAAGAATCTGGGAATAAGTTACTCATAAGAGTAAATTGTTATTGACTTAATTAGTATAACGTGTTGTAAACTGCACCACTCCCAAAAGTGTGCATGTATGCCTGGACTGGTACAGGGAGAGGTTATTTTAGTTATAAAAGGTACGTAACAACTTTTACCATTCTTGCCTGTTTTCTCAGTCAAGTGTGTTTGAAGAGCTAAATGATTGGATTCTTATTTTGAAATGACATTTGAAAGCCATGGATGTTGCTTTTATAAACAAACAGAAAATATAAAATGAATGTGGCTATCAACACTTTAAAAAAAAAAACAACAAAAAACTTTTGCTTGACCCCAACTCAAAACTGGACAGGAGATCTACAATCAGTCAAACTGTCCCTTTTTTTTTTTAAGGCATCAAACATGGTACCTTGCATGACATGCAGGCCTTTAATAAGGAATTCTTATGTTAACACTGTGCCTTTAACCTGAGAAATGGAGACTGGCTAAATAGGTCCATTAGAGATAGAGAGTCCTTGCTGAAGAAACTGCATGGCTTGAATCCAATGAAATGTGCACAGTAACTACTGTGCCTTGCTACATTTATACACGAGATGAAAGCTGTAGAGATGTTTAGAATTTATAATTTCTGGATTGGATCCTTGCAAGTTTATTGTGGCTTTTTTTTGTAAATGTGTGTTTGTGTCCTCCTTTTCTTTCATAATGTTTTATGAAACTGTCTGGTAAAAGGGAATTCAAGTGGACACATCCCTCCCCAGTTCCTTTCCCCCAGTTTTCTAGATACTGCTTTGTACCACATGTAACATGCCTGACGTGGTGACCAGACATCACCCTGATATCATGAATGCAGTGATCTTCAAATGGTAGAAGCTATAGGAGTGCCAAGCACGATTGTTATTACTGAAATATGTGCTGGACAACAAGATGGTCAGAGGTGAAATTGGAGGATATTATTTGGATACTGAATTTTATTATTTCCCTCCAGGTGTTTTTCTGTGAGTTTGGTCAGATTGGCAACTTGGCTTTAGACGCATCTGACTTTCAGAAGCAACAGATGTATTTTGGGAACATAAATGGGATGCTTGGGGGATTTATTTTTTTGAATGTGCTTAGCACTAGCCCAGATCTGCTTCATTGAAATCAACTTAGATCAAGTTGATTTCAATGAGTGCTCACTTAGGCCAGTACAAAGGGCTTCTAAATATCCCCACCTGCATGCTGGCACAAATTGGGAGCTTTTTAAAGAGGCCAACATTTTCAAAGTTGGATGCTTAAAGTAAAGCACCAAAGTAACATGGGCTGGTTTTTCAGAGGCATTGTGGAATCAGGTTGCTTCCACAAAGCTGACTTATCTGAGGCAGCCATGATCACAAATCTTGGTCTAAAATGTATGCATCTGAGCTTGTTCGGATAAATAGGATGAAAGTTTTTTGAAGAGGGAACCAAAATACTTCCAAAAGCTCTTTAGCCATTTAAGTTGTCACTTAATCTTTAGTCTCTACAGTTTCTTACTGAAGGCAGCTTAACTGGTTCCCTCATATAAAGACTAGATAAGAGTAGTTTTTCATAAGCTAGCTGACAGTTAAAGCATTCCAAGCCATGGGTTAGCTACCTGTAGCTTACTAAATACCCAGAACCAAAATAGCCCCAGAAAGAGTGGTACTTCCAGGGATCCAGTGGGAAGTACACACCTGTCCCACCTCACAATTGGTTGCTTTTGGCAATGGGAGTGCTGAAGTCTCTGCCAGCAAGTCATGCAATACTTTGCATTTTCTAAATTGCTAGTACTCCATGGGAAAATGACTGGGATGTATGGAGAACCCATGCTTTTCGACTAAAACCAGGGACCTAGCCAACAAAAGGAAAAGGGTTGTAAATACATTTTCTGTCCACGTGGACCAGATGCCTTCACTGCAATAAACCTTCAGCCATAAAATATTTATTAGCTGCAGCAAATACTGCAGTGATTCTGGTCTTCCTTCTGCTATTCTATAGGGACCAGTGTATTAGTGGGGCTGGGATGACACGGGTGTTAAGGTGCATAGTTGACAGCCCAGAGGTTGTAAGTTCAAGGCCATAGCAGAAGTGCTCATGGTGCAACCCTGTCAGATTCCACTGAATCTGCAAATTCTACTAAATACCTTGTCACAAAGACACAAACAAAAGAAAGTATATTAGTATCTTCAAAGAGTCTGGGTAGAAGCTAAATGAAACTCAAGGAATGAGGGGTTTGTAGATGTTCTACCAAGTGAAACTCTCAGGCAGCATGAGTATCTCTAATGCCTCCCTCCTCCTGCCCATTTGGACAGGTCTTATAAGGATGCGTCTCAAAATGGATGAAACCACACTTTCCCCAGCCAAGTACTTTGAATTCAATACCATCTCTTCTCTGGCAACAAGTCATGGAAATCTTGGGTATCAACACAGAATTGATATTTTTGAATTGTTATGGGCACGAGCAGTGCAATGAGAATGGAAAAGCAGCTGGCTGGTGCAGAAACGAAATGGAGCCCGTGGAGTTGAGTTGGGACCAGAGAGATGGTCGTTCTTCAGATGGCAGTTAAGGCTATGTTTAAACTGATCTTTTTTCCAGGCAGTATTTAAACATGCACTTAATCCTTGCCTGAATCAGTTTCTACCATTAGTATCAGCTCATTCTCAGCTAAGTGACTTAGAAATCAGATGTTTATGCATAATGTGCGCACAATGCTTGAGGAACATGTTAGCCTTGGAAATGGAAAAGACCTACTGAGGTAACTTTGAGGTGGAGGGAGAAAATGGAAGATAACATTGTTAAAGCAGCCTTAACCTGGGATTCTGAATTGCGTCCAGACAGATGCCACTTGAGCATGTAAATTGTGCAGTCAAATGTCCATCTCCTTAGCAGAGGAAGGACTCTTGCACTAGCAAGAATGCATATGCAGTACCTGGTATGGATCCTCTAAATGCGATGTAATGTGATTAAAGTTGGAGCAGATATAGGAAAGTTGGGCTGGAAGCGATTTTACAAGTTCATCTAATCCACACCCCTGCTCAAAGCAAGATCATCCCTGAATAACCATCCCAGCCAAGTGTCTGTCTAATCTGCTCTTGAAAACTTCCAAGGATGGAGCGTCCAAACCTTCTCTAGGTAACCTGTTCCAATACTTGACCATCTTCATAGTGAGAAAGTTCCTCCTCATCTCCAACCTAAATTTGCCTTGGGTGAAGCTTGAGGTGTTGTTTCCAGTTCTGTCCCCTAGTCATGGAGAAAAGACCATCTTCATCCTCTCTGTAACTGCCCTTCAGGTATTTGAAGACTGTTATCTAATCCCCTCAGTTTTCTCTTCTCCAGACTAAATAACCGTAGTCCTTTCAGCCTTTTCTCAAAAATCTTGCCTCCCAGGCCCCTAGACATTTTTGTTGCTCTGCACTGGATTATTTCTAAACTGTCCACATCCTTCTCGAAGTGTGAAGCCCAAAAGTGGGCACAGTATTCCAGGTGGGACCTCACCAGCACTATATAGAGTAGAAGAATCATTTCCCTTGACTTTCAAGAGATACTTCTGTTGATACAACTCAGTATGCTGTTGGCTTTTTTTTTTTTTGGTCTTTTTTTTAACAAGTGCACATAGCTGACTTGTAGTCAGCTTCTGGTCTGTTGTAACCCCTGGGTCTTCCTGTGTAGTACTGCAGCATAGCCAGTCAAGCCCCATATACATATGCTTAGGTGTTGTTTTACGTTTGTTTTATACATGTATGTGAATTTATTCTTGGATTTGGAACACGGCTGTGCAGCTGTCCTGGGGTAACTTGCATATTAGGTGGATTTTATAGATGCCTTCCTGTTATGAGCTCCTTAATACCTAGCAACCTGTTTGCCTTTAAACAAATGGGTACCCTAGGATGGACACATACAGATGAACTCTAAGGCCACGTACAGACATTCTGGGCATTTTTACACATTCAGGTGCTACAGTGCCGAGTGCTTTGAACAGCACCAGCCTCTGTGACGCTTCCGGTTGTATAAGTGGCAAAATGCACTTCAGTGCTGAGAAAATGACAGCAGCACGCTTTTGAACTAAAACACATTGGAGGTGCTTTAGTTTAAAAGTGCGTTGCTGCCATTTTCTGTGTGCATACTTAGCTGTTTATGCAACTGCACATGGTGCAACGTGGTGCACGTCAGCTTGTGTGCAGAGCAGACTCAAGTAATTAAGTCGTCTCTGAAGTGGCGGATCTCCAGCATGTTGTGGGATGAAAAAATGTGTATAAATGCCCTCAGTTTCTCTTGGGAGAGCAACTGGTCTCCTAGTAGAAACCACAAGTATACAGATGTGTACGGATTTTTCTCTTGGAGCAAAAATGGGTGCTCTGGGAGAAAAGTAACCTAGGAACAACAACAATCTCCTCTGGGAGAGTTTCTCCTGGGAGAGCAAAATGTCTGTATAGGTTCTTCTGAGAGACGCCACAGCACAGTCCTCCAGCATCCTGGGGTGCTTTGCTCATGCTTTTTCTGTCTTCCAGCCCCCTCCCCACCACTCTCCCCTGGAGACATGGTGTCACTTGCTGGACTCTGCTGCTCCAGCCAAGCAGGGAGCAGAATACATCCCCTTCACAATCCCCCACATTGTGCTTCAGGGAGATGCAGGCTAATCATAATTGTTCATCAGGGCTGCCCTGTGCACTGCTGCCACGTGTCTCTGGGCCAACTGAGGGAGCCTACAGAGTGTGCTGAGCTGTGTACGCCGGGGGCCCCTAGCTGCACGGGACCAGCACTGTAAGCACTCTGTTTTTCAGGGGCTCAGCATTCAAATATCTGTTTACGGGCCTCCAGTTCAGTTTGTGGTGTTTTTTTCATTTGTTTGTTTTTTCCCCTACCAGGGGAACCAACCTGGGAGAACTCTCCCAGATCATTTGCATGTTTGTGTGCAACCTAAACCTATGTATAACTGTGTCAATTGTGTTTTACTTTTGGCCTTCTCAAAGGTAAGTTGTATTTGGCACAAGTGAAGTTCCCTAGTTTTGGAGTTTTGCATTGTTTGTATATTAGTATATTACCCTATCTTCCTTGAAATGGCCCTATTGATGGTGCTTCATCCACTGCATTGCAAGACTGTTTTACAGCCTGATCAATCTGATGGATACTTTATTAGAGCGTTCTGTTGCTTTTTTTAGTTGCTCAGATTTTATTGCTGTGGTAGCAATTGTGGTGCTAAAATGTGTACTGTGCAGTTTCTTCAGTAACTTTGTTTGAGTTCTTAGAATTCCACCCTGTCAAGGAACAGAAAAATATAACAAGGAAAATAACATAAAAACTTGGAAAAATGGTTATCTTCTTTATTCATGTGTTGAATGTCATAATCCTGTAGGGAGAACTGAACACCCATCTCTGAGTCATCTGGTTACAGGGTGTGATATTTTGTTTCGGTGCAGGAGTACATGATGACACTGCATGTGGCTTGAACATTCCAGTTACTTCTATGTGAGGAAGATAAAGCAAGCCATGAGGGTAATAATAGATGGAAAGACTTGGTGGTAAAACCAGAACAGCTGTAAAATGAATGCAATTAATACACCTTTTATGAAACAGGTGTATTCCTTCTTAAAGGAAATCATTGAGGACACATTATCATTTATAATGGTGACCTGGTTCAGATGACTCATGCTGTAATAATATAATAATAATACAAGTCACTTGCTAATGATGGCTTGCAAAGAAGAAATATCAAATTCCAGTAACTTTTTTTTTCCTGTTAGCGGAGAGGTAGCTGTATTAGTCTGTAGTCTAGCAGAAGGCAGGGTAAAGATGTACCTTGTAGACTAACTGAATTGGAGATACACATGAGCTTGCTTTACCACAAGCATTGTGTGGTACAAGAATGAGGCAAAGGAAGGTTTTCCTATGATTTGCCTGGAAAAAAAAAAAAAAAGGTGGTGTTTAGAACTATGAATACTTCTGTGCTTAGTTGTTTGGGATGTGCAACACAGACTGGAATGAAGTACTTGGGTTACTGCAAAGATAGTGGAAAGGCAGGGATGGTGAGGTCTGCTAATTCCAGCCAACCTTCCCAGCTGTCAAACAGATTTCAGAGGTGGAAGTTGGGAGCACAACATTATATTGGCAAGATCTTGTTATATGTTAATATTTAATACTGGGTGTGACTGGATATATATTACAAGTGTTATTAACCTGACGTAAGGTGATTGTATCTGTGGCGTGCTTATAATAGTTGGTTGTAGCCATGTTGGTCTAAGGACATATGCAAACAAGGTTCTTTGGGTGTAGCCATGTTGGTCTAAGGACATATGCAAACAAGGCTCTTCAGGTAAATGTGGTATCTTTCATTAGACCCAGTAAATAGTTGGAAAATTGTTTTTTACAAGCTTTTGGGCACAAACACTCTTCTTGTGGTGTGTTTTTCACCATGGTGGAATAGAAGCCAATATGCAAAATGCAGGTCTGTGAAAATGCAAATGTGTGGCAGTGAGGATCAGAGGGAATGGAAGACAGATAGGTGTGAGACAGGTAGATGCGGGGGGGGGGTGGTGGAAAGGGAGGGATGTTGACCTGGTGATAGGATGTGTAGCTGGTAAAATGCAGACAGGTTACCTGGGGTTATGAGATGGCAGGTAACCTGTCTTCATTTTACCAGCTACATCCTATCACCAGGTCAATGTTCCTCCATTTCCACTCTTTTTCATTCCCCAGAAGCATAGAAAGAAGCATATTGGCTTCTTTTCTACAATGGGGTGTAGGTTGTAGCTGTGTTGGTCTAAGAACATGTGAGTTGGTCTAATAAGGTATTGCCTGATTTATTTTATTAGTGGCTATTAATCACCATTCTCTGTCTTTGAATTGGTGATGTAACTAGGGGTAGGCAAGTGGGTACTGGTCCAAAGCACCAATTTGGAGCAGGTGCTGGTTTAGACTGGTGGTACCTGGGGAATTTGTGTGATGGCAGAAACACTCAAGTTCTCTTGAGTCTCTGGCAAGACTCTCTTTCCTTCCTTTCCTGCCCCCCGTGAGGGGACCAGAATTGCTTGCTTAAACGTGATGGATTATTTGACATTGTATGGGGGCTTTAAAAATACCAATAGAAGGAACGGATCCTTGATCAAAACACATGAACTGAAGGCTAGAAAGTGAATTTAGGTTCAGTTATAATACCTTGACAAGTAGCCCTAGAAGTGGATGTGATTTCAAATGCATGTCTTGATCATAACTGCTTCTGTTACTCCTTCTTTGGTCTCAGGGTAGGAGGTGAGAAGTAGTACTGTGATCTAGAGTAGCCAACTTGTGTATGTGCATGTGCGGCATTTGGCACATGTCTTGTTTACTTTTAAGCTCTGGGTCCTGGAATCCTCATTTGGTAAGGGTTGGTTTGTCCTAGTTACCAGGCATAGTTAATTTTCTAGCTCTCATGACTGTAAGAGACCACCTTGAAAACATGACCCAGATGTACCCTAAAAGTATTACAGGGGTGTAGGTTGTAGCTGTGTTGGTCTAAAGACATAAGCAGACAAGGTTCTATGGGTAAATCTGATCTCTTTTATTAGACCAACTTAAATAGTTGGAAAACAATTTAAAAACCTGACGAAGGGTTTTTGACTTGCTTAAAAATTGTTTTCCAACTATTTAAGTTGGTCTAATAAAAGAGATCAGATTCACCCAAAGAACCTTGTCTTTCTAAAAGGATTGGAAGTTAAAAGGCAAATAAAGGAACACCAAATCTATTAACTTTTAGAATCAAAATGACTGTTTTTGTGGGACTAACTGGTGCATTTTACATTGTGGGACATGATAGTATTGCAGTAGCAAATAGACTTCTCCAGGCAGCCTCAAGACGCGTTGGCCAGTGAATAAGGAACCAAGATTTGTATTTCATTTCCCTGCTGCTTATTCCAGCAAGGAGGAGGCAGGCACTCTGCAGATCCTCCGTGCCTAGATCCAAA
This sequence comes from Alligator sinensis, assembly GCF_000455745.1. NCBI lineage: Eukaryota > Metazoa > Chordata > Crocodylia > Alligatoridae > Alligator > Alligator sinensis. The sequence goes on from NW_005842001.1 coordinate 2,567,450, forward strand.
GTCTGGACAGTGCAGACAGAATTAGAAGAGGTGCTAACTGGGTAAAATGCAAATTATAAAGGATCATAGTGGTAGCAGTGTTAGAGAGGAGACTTGAGTTAGAGGGAGTATAAAGGAGTGTGTTTGAAAGAGAGAAGCTTCTTGGTCAGTAAAGAAGAGCGTTAATTTTACCTACAGGTGCCTGAAACTGCCACCTCCAAAACATTTAGGCGTTGGTAGGCAAACCATAGATTCGTAGATGCTAGGGTCAGAAGGGACCTCAATAGATCATCAAGTCCGACCCCCTGCATAGGCAGGAAAGAGT
>NW_005842001.1:2568198-2568537 GCF_000455745.1 Alligator sinensis
AGCAGGTCATTTCCTAGGCAGTAGGTATGCTGGACATTTTTCCTCCCTAGGTGCAGCACTTTGCATTTCTCCTTGTTAAATTGCATTCTGTTGTTTTCTGCCCATTTGTCCAACCTGCCCAGGTCTGCTTGTAGTTGTTGCCCTCCGGCATCTCTACTTCTCCCCACATTTTTGTGTCATCCGCAAACTTGGACAGAGTACACTTCACTCCCTCGTCCAAGTCACTGATGAAGACATTGAAGAGTATCAGTCGAGTATCGATAGGACCCTGCGGGACTCCACTGCCCACACCCTTCCAGGCCGATACCAACCCATCCACTACGAATATCTGGGGACGAC